>NW_027142021.1:300000-600000 GCF_036365525.1 Heterodontus francisci | reverse complement strand
TTCATTGTGTGGGGAAGGGCGTCAGTGAGTGGGGAATGGGTTTCAGTGTGTGGGGAAGGGGTTTCAGTGTGTGGAGAAGGGTGTCAGTGTGTGGGGAAGGGATTTCAGTGTGTGGGGAAGGGGTTTCTGTTTGTGGGGAAGGGTTTTCAGTGTGTGGGGAATTATTTCTGTGTGTGCGGACGGATTACAGTGTGTGGGGAAGCTGTTTCAGTGTGTGGGGAAGGGGTTTCAGTGTGTGGCGAAGTTGTTTCAATGTGTGGGGAAGGTGTTTCAGTGTGTGGGGAAGGGATTCAGTGTGTGGGGAAGGTGTTTCAGTGTCTGGGGAAGGTATTTCAGTGTGTGGGGAAGGGGTTTCAGTGTGTGGGGAAGGTGTTTCAGTGTGTGGGGATGGGTTTCAGTGTGTGGGGATGGGTTTCAGTGTGTCGGGATGGGTTTCAGTGTTTGTGGAAGGGGTTTCAGTGTGTGGGGAAGGTGTTTCAGTGTGTGGGGATGGGTTTCAGTGTGTGGGGATGGAATTCAGTGTGTGTGGAAGGAGTATCAGTTTGTGGGGACGGGGTTTCAGTGTGTGGGGAAGGGGTTTCAGTGTCTGGGGATGGTTTTCAGTGTGTGGGGAAGGGGTTTCAGTGTGTGGGGATAGGTTTCAGTGTGTGTGGAAGGGGAATAAGTGCGTGGGGAAGCTGTTTCAGTGTGTGGGGAAGGGGTTTCAGTGTGTGGGGAAGGGGTTTCAGTGTGTGGGGAAGGTGTTTCAGTGTGTGGGGAAGGGGTTTCAGAGTGTGGGGAAGGGTTTCAGTGTGTGGGGAAGGGGTTTCAGTATGTGGGGAAGGGGTTTCAGAGTGTTGGGAATGGTTTCAATGTGGGGGAAGGGGATTCAATGTGTGGGGAAGGGGATTCAGTGTGTGTGGAAGGCGTTTCAGTGTGTGGGGATGTGTTTAAGTGTGTGTGTGGAAGGGGTTTCAGTGTGTGGGGAAGGTGTTTCAGTGTGTGGGGAAGGGTTTAACTGTGTGCGGAAGGGGTTTCTGTGTGTGGGGAAGGGGTTTCAGTGTGTGGGGAAGCTGTTTCAGTGTGTGGGGAAGGTGTTTCAGTGTGTGGGAAAGGGGTATCGGTATGTGGGGAAGGGGTTTCAGTGTGTGGGGAAGGGGTTTCAGTGTGTGGGGATGAGTTTCAGTGTGTGAGGAAGGGGTTTCAGTGTGTGGGGAAGGGTTTCACTGTGAGAGGAATGGGTTTCATTGTGTGGGGATGTGTTTCAGTGTGTGGGGAAGGGGTTTCAGTGTGTGGGGAAGGGGTTTCAGTGTGTGGGGAAGGTGTTTCAGTGTCTGGGGAAGGTATTTCAGTGTGTGGGGAAGGTGTTTCAGTGTGTGGGGAAGGTGTTTCAGTGTGTGGGGAAGGTGTTTCTGTGTGTGGGGATGTGTTTCAGTGTGTGGGGATGTGTTTCAGTGTGTGGGGAAGGGTTTCAGTGTGTGGGGAAGTTGTTTCAGTGTGCGGGGATGGGTTTCAGTGTGTGGGGATGGGTTTCAGTGTGTGGGCATGGGTTTCAGTGTTTGCGGAAGGGGTTTCAGTGTGTGGGGAAGGTGTTTCAGAGTGTGGGGATGTGTTTAGGTGTGTGGGGAAGGGTTTTCAGTGTGTGGGGAAGGGGTTTCAGTGTGTGTTGTTGGGGTTTCAGTGTGTGGGGATGGGTTTTAGTGTGTGGGGATGGGTTTTAGTGTGTGCGGAAGGGGTTTCAGTGTGTGGGCAATGTGTTTCAGTGTGTGGAAGTGGTTTCAGTTTGTGGGGAATGGATTTCAGTGTGTGTGAAAGCTATTTCAGTGTGTGGGGAAGGTGTTTCAGTGTGTGGGGAAGGTGTTTCAGTGTGTGGGGATGTGTGTCAATGTGTGGGGACTGTGTTTCAGTGGGTGGGGAAGGGTTTCAGTTTGTGGGGAAGGTGTTTCAGTGTGTGGGGATGGGTTTCAGTGTGTGGGGATGGGTTTCAGTGTGTGGGGATGGGTTTCAGTGTGTGCGGAAGGGGTTTCAGTGTGTGGGGAAGGTGTTTCAGTGTGTGGGGATGGGTTTCAGTGTGTGGGGATGGGTTTCAGTGTGTCGGGATGGGTTTCAGTGTGTGCGGAAGGGGTTTCAGTGTGTGGGGAAGTTGTTTCAGTGTGTGGGGATGGGTGTCAGTGTGTGGGGATGGAATTCAGTGTGTGTGGAAGGAGTTTCCGTGTGTGGGGACGGTGTTTCAGTGTGTGGGGAAGGGGTTTCAGTGTCTGTGGATGGTTTTCAGTGTGTGGGGAAGGGGTTTCAGTGTGTGGGGATAGGTTTCAGTGTGTGTGGAAGGGGAATCAGTGCGTGGGGAAGCTGTTTCAGTGTGTGGGGAAGGGGTTTCAGTGTGTGGGGAAGGGTTTTCAGTGTGTGGGGAAGGTGTTTCAGTCTGTGGGGAAGGGGTTTCAGAGTGTGGGGAAGGGGTTTCAGTGTGTGGGGAAGGGGTTTCAGTATGTGGGGAAGGGGTTTCAGAGTGTGGGGAATGGTATCAATGTGGGGGAAGGGGATTCAGTGTGTGTGGAAGGGGATTCAGTGTGTGTGGAAGGCGTTTCAGTGTTTGGGGATGTGTTTAAGTGTGTGTGTGGAAGGCGTTTCAGTGTTTGGGGATGTGTTTAAGTGTGTGTGTGGAAGGGGTTTCTGTGTGTGGGGAAGGGGTTTCAGTGTGTGGGGAAGCTGTTTCAGTGTGTGGGGAAGGTGTTTCAGTGTGTGGGAAAGGGGTATCGGTATGTGGGGAAGGGGTTTCAGTGTGTGGGGAAGGGGTTTCAGTGTGTGGGGATGAGTTTCAGTGTGTGAGGAAGGGGTTTCAGTGTGTGGGGAAGGGTTTCACTGTGAGAGGAATGGGTTTCATTGTGTGGGGATGTGTTTCAGTGTGTGGGGAAGGGGTTTCAGTGTGTGGGGAAGGGGTTTCAGTGTGTGGGGAAGGTGTTTCAGTGTCTGGGGAAGGTATTTCAGTGTGTGGGGAAGGTGTTTCAGTGTGTGGGGAAGGTGTTTCAGTGTGTGGGGAAGGTGTTTCTGTGTGTGGGGATGTGTTTCAGTGTGTGGGGATGTGTTTCAGTGTGTGGGGAAGGGTTTCAGTGTGTGGGGAAGTTGTTTCAGTGTGCGGGGATGGGTTTCAGTGTGTGGGGATGGGTTTCAGTGTGTGGGCATGGGTTTCAGTGTTTGCGGAAGGGGTTTCAGTGTGTGGGGAAGGTGTTTCAGAGTGTGGGGATGTGTTTAGGTGTGTGGGGAAGGGTTTTCAGTGTGTGGGGAAGGGGTTTCAGTGTGTGTTGTTGGGGTTTCAGTGTGTGGGGATGGGTTTTAGTGTTTGGGGATGGGTTTTAGTGTGTGCGGAAGGGGTTTCAGTGTGTGGGCAATGTGTTTCAGTGTATGGAAGTGGTTTCAGTTTGTGGGGAATGGATTTCAGTGTGTGTGAAAGCTATTTCAGTGTGTGGGGAAGGTGTTTCAGTGTGTGGGGAAGGTGTTTCAGTGTGCGGGGATGTGTGTCAATGTGTGGGGACTGTGTTTCAGTGGGTGGGGAAGGGTTTCAGTTTGTGGGGAAGGTGTTTCAGTGTGTGGGGATGGGTTTCAGTGTGTGGGGATGGGTTTCAGTGTGTGGGGATGGGTTTCAGTGTGTGCGGAAGGGGTTTCAGTGTGTGGGGAAGGTGTTTCAGTGTGTGGGGATGGGTTTCAGTGTGTGGGGATGGGTTTCAGTGTGTCGGGATGGGTTTCAGTGTGTGCGGAAGGGGTTTCAGTGTGTGGGGAAGTTGTTTCAGTGTGTGGGGATGGGTGTCAGTGTGTGGGGATGGAATTCAGTGTGTGTGGAAGGAGTTTCCGTGTGTGGGGACGGTGTTTCAGTGTGTGGGGAAGGGGTTTCAGTGTCTGTGGATGGTTTTCAGTGTGTGGGGAAGGGGTTTCAGTGTGTGGGGATAGGTTTCAGTGTGTGTGGAAGGGGAATCAGTGCGTGGGGAAGCTGTTTCAGTGTGTGGGGAAGGGGTTTCAGTGTGTGGGGAAGGGTTTTCAGTGTGTGGGGAAGGTGTTTCAGTCTGTGGGGAAGGGGTTTCAGAGTGTGGGGAAGGGTTTCAGTGTGTGGGGAAGGGGTTTCAGTATGTGGGGAAGGGGTTTCAGAGTGTGGGGAATGGTATCAATGTGGGGGAAGGGGATTCAGTGTGTGTGGAAGGGGATTCAGTGTGTGTGGAAGGCGTTTCAGTGTTTGGGGATGTGTTTAAGTGTGTGTGTGGAAGGGGTTTCAGTGTGTGGGGATGGTGTTTCAGTGTGTGGGGAAGGGTTTAACTGTGTGCGGTAGTGGTTTCAGTGTGTGGGGAAGGGGTTTCAGTGTGTGGGGAAGGTGTTTCAGTGTGTGGGGAAGGTGTTTCAGTGTGTGGGAAAGGGGTATCAGTATGTGGGGAAGGAGTTTCAGTGTGTGGGGAAGTGTTTCATTGTGTGTGGAAGGGGTTTCAGTGTGTGCGGAAGGGGTTTCAGTGTGTGGGGAAGGGGTTTCAGTGTGTGGGGAAGGGTTTCACTGTGAGAGGAATGGGTTTCATTGTGTGGGATGGGGTTTCAGTGTGTGGGGAAAGTGTTTCAGAGTGTGGGGATGTACTTCAGAGTGTGGGGAAGGGGTTTCATTGTGTGGGGATGTGTTTCAGTGTGTGGGGAAGGGGTTTCAGTGTGTGGGGATGTGTTTCAGTGTGTGGGGAAGGGGTTTCAGTGTGTGGGGAAGGGTTTCACTGTGTGCGGAAGGGGTTTCTGTGTGTGGGGAAGGGGTTTCATTGTGTGGGGAAGTTGTTTCAATGTGTGGGGAAGGTGTTTCAGTGTGTGGGGAAGGGGTTTCAGTGTGTGGGGAAGGTGTTTCAGTGTCTGGGGAAGGTATTTCAGTGTGTGGGGAAGGGGTTTCAGTGTGTGGGGAAGGTGTTTCAGTGTGTGGGGATGGGTTTCAGTGTGTGGGGATGGGTTTGAGTCTGTCGGGATGGGTTTCAGTGTTTGTGGAAGGGGTTTCAGTGTGTGGGGAATGTGTTCCAGTGTGTGGGGATGGGTTTCAGTGTGTGGGGATGGAATTCAGTGTGTGTGGAAGGAGTATCAGTTTGTGGGGACGGGGTTTCAGTGTGTGGGGAAGGGGTTTCAGTGTCTGGGGATGGTTTTCAGTGTGTGGGGAAGGAGTTTCAGTGTGTGGGGATAGGTTTCAGTGTGTGTGGAAGGGGAATAAGTGCGTTGGGAAGCTGTTTCAGTGTGTGGGGAAGGGGTTTCAGTGTTTGGGGAAGGGGTTTCAGTGTGTGGGGAAGGTGTTTCAGTGTGTGGGGAAGGGGTTTCAGAGTGTGGGGAAGGGTTTCAGTGTGTGGGGAAGGGGTTTCAGTATGTGGGGAAGGGGTTTCAGAGTGTGGGGAATGGTTTCAATGTGGGGGAAGGGGATTCAGTGTGTGGGGAAGGGGATTCAGTGTGTGTGGAAGGCGTTTCAGTGTGTGGGGATGTATTTAAGTGTGTGTGTGGAAGGGGTTTCAGTGTGTGGGGAAGGTGTTTCAGTGTGTGGGGAAGGGTTTAACTGTGTGTGGAAGGGGTTTCAGTGTGTGGGGAAGGTGTTTCAGTGTGTGGGGAAGGTGTTTCAGTGTGTGGGGAAGGTGTTTCAGTGTGTGAGCATGGGGTATCAGTATGTGGGGAAGGGGTTTCAGTGTGTGGGGAAGGGGTTACATTGTGTGTGGAAGGGATTTCAGTGTGTGCGGAAGGGATTCAGTGTGTGGGGAAGGGGTTTCAGTGTGTGAGGAAGGGGTTTCAGTGTGTGGGGAAGGATTTCACTGTGAGAGGAATGGGTTTCATTGTGTGGGGAAGGGGTTTCAGTGTGTGGGAAAAGTGTTTCAGAGTGTGGGGATGTACTTCAGCGTGTGGGGAAGGGGTTTCATTGTGTTGGGATGTGTTTCAGTGTGTGGGGAAGGGGTTTCAGTGTGTGGGGAAGGGGTTTCAGTGTGTGGGGAAGGTGTTTCATTGTCTGGGGAAGGTATTTCAGTGTGTGGGGAAGGTGTTTCAGTGTGCGGGGAAGTTGTTTCTGTGTGTGGGGATGGGTTTCAGTGTGTGGGGATGGAATTCAGTGTGTGTGGAAGGAGTATCAGTTTGTGGGGACGGGGTTTCAGTGTGTGGGGAAGGGGTTTCAGTGTCTGGGGATGGTTTTCAGTGTGTGGGGAAGGGGTTTCAGTGTGTGGGGATAGGTTTCAGTGTGTGTGGAAGGGGAATAAGTGCGTGGGGAAGCTGTTTCAGTGTGTGGGGAAGGGGTTTCAGTGTGTGGGGAAGGGGTTTCAGTGTGTGGGGAAGGTGTTTCAGTGTGTGGGGAAGGGGTTTCAGAGTGTGGGGAAGGGTTTCAGTGTGTGGGGAAGGGGTTTCAGTATGTGGGGAAGGGGTTTCAGAGTGTTGGGAATGGTTTCAATGTGGGGGAAGGGGATTCAATGTGTGGGGAAGGGGATTCAGTGTGTGTGGAAGGCGTTTCAGTGTGTGGGGATGTGTTTAAGTGTGTGTGTGGAAGGGGTTTCAGTGTGTGGGGAAGGTGTTTCAGTGTGTGGGGAAGGGTTTAACTGTGTGCGGAAGGGGTTTCTGTGTGTGGGGAAGGGGTTTCAGTGTGTGGGGAAGCTGTTTCAGTGTGTGGGGAAGGTGTTTCAGTGTGTGGGAAAGGGGTATCGGTATGTGGGGAAGGGGTTTCAGTGTGTGGGGAAGGGGTTTCAGTGTGTGGGGATGAGTTTCAGTGTGTGAGGAAGGGGTTTCAGTGTGTGGGGAAGGGTTTCACTGTGAGAGGAATGGGTTTCATTGTGTGGGGATGTGTTTCAGTGTGTGGGGAAGGGGTTTCAGTGTGTGGGGAAGGGGTTTCAGTGTGTGGGGAAGGTGTTTCAGTGTCTGGGGAAGGTATTTCAGTGTGTGGGGAAGGTGTTTCAGTGTGTGGGGAAGGTGTTTCAGTGTGTGGGGAAGGTGTTTCTGTGTGTGGGGATGTGTTTCAGTGTGTGGGGATGTGTTTCAGTGTGTGGGGAAGGGTTTCAGTGTGTGGGGAAGTTGTTTCAGTGTGCGGGGATGGGTTTCAGTGTGTGGGGATGGGTTTCAGTGTGTGGGCATGGGTTTCAGTGTTTGCGGAAGGGGTTTCAGTGTGTGGGGAAGGTGTTTCAGAGTGTGGGGATGTGTTTAGGTGTGTGGGGAAGGGTTTTCAGTGTGTGGGGAAGGGGTTTCAGTGTGTGTTGTTGGGGTTTCAGTGTGTGGGGATGGGTTTTAGTGTGTGGGGATGGGTTTTAGTGTGTGCGGAAGGGGTTTCAGTGTGTGGGCAATGTGTTTCAGTGTGTGGAAGTGGTTTCAGTTTGTGGGGAATGGATTTCAGTGTGTGTGAAAGCTATTTCAGTGTGTGGGGAAGGTGTTTCAGTGTGTGGGGAAGGTGTTTCAGTGTGTGGGGATGGGTTTCAGTTTGTGGGGAAGGTGTTTCAATGTGTGGGGATGGGTTTCAGTGTGTGGGGATGGGTTTCAGTGTGTGGGGATGGGTTTCAGTGTGTGCGGAAGGGGTTTCAGTGTGTGGGGAAGGTGTTTCAGTGTGTGGGGATGGGTTTCAGTGTGTGGGGATGGGTTTCAGTGTGTCGGGATGGGTTTCAGTGTGTGCGGAAGGGGTTTCAGTGTGTGGGGAAGTTGTTTCAGTGTGTGGGGATGGGTGTCAGTGTGTGGGGATGGAATTCAGTGTGTGTGGAAGGAGTTTCCGTGTGTGGGGATGGTGTTTCAGTGTGTGGGGAAGGGGTTTCAGTGTCTGTGGATGGTTTTCAGTGTGTGGGGAAGGGGTTTCAGTGTGTGGGGATAGGTTTCAGTGTGTGTGGAAGGGGAATCAGTGCGTGGGGAAGCTGTTTCAGTGTGTGGGGAAGGGGATTCAGTGTGTGGGGAAGGGTTTTCAGTGTGTGGGGAAGGTGTTTCAGTGTGTGGGGAAGGGGTTTCAGAGTGTGGGGAAGGGTTTCAGTGTGTGGGGAAGGGGTTTCAGTATGTGGGGAAGGGGTTTCAGAGTGTGGGGAATGGTATCAATGTGGGGGAAGGGGATTCAGTGTGTGTGGAAGGGGATTCAGTGTGTGTGGAAGGCGTTTCAGTGTTTGGGGATGTGTTTAAGTGTGTGTGTGGAAGGGGTTTCAGTGTGTGGGGATGGTGTTTCAGTGTGTGGGGAAGGGTTTAACTGTGTGCGGTAGTGGTTTCAGTGTGTGGGGAAGGGGTTTCAGTGTGTGGGGAAGGTGTTTCAGTGTGTGGGGAAGGTGTTTCAGTGTGTGGGAAAGGGGTATCAGTATGTGGGGAAGGTGTTTCAGTGTGTGGGGAAGTGTTTCATTGTGTGTGGAAGGGGTTTCATTGTGTGCGGAAGGGGTTTCAGTGTGTGGGGAAGGGGTTTCAGTGTGTGGGGAAGGGTTTCACTGTGAGAGGAATGGGTTTCATTGTGTGGGATGGGGTTTCAGTGTGTGGGGAAAGTGTTTCAGAGTGTGGGGATGTACTTCAGAGTGTGGGGAAGGGGTTTCATTGTGTGGGGATGTGTTTCAGTGTGTGGGGAAGGGGTTTCAGTGTGTGGGGATGTGTTTCAGTGTGTGGGGAAGGGGTTTCAGTGTGTGGGGAAGGGTTTCACTGTGTGCGGAAGGGGTTTCTGTGTGTGGGGAAGGGGTTTCATTGTGTGGGGAAGTTGTTTCAATGTGTGGGGAAGGTGTTTCAGTGTGTGGGGAAGGGGTTTCAGTGTGTGGGGAAGGTGTTTCAGTGTCTGGGGAAGGTATTTCAGTGTGTGGGGAAGGGTTTTCAGTGTGTGGGGAAGGTGTTTCAGTGTGTGGGGATGGGTTTCAGTGTGTGGGGATGGGTTTCAGTCTGTCGGGATGGGTTTCAGTGTTTGTGGAAGGGGTTTCAGTGTGTGGGGAATGTGTTTCAGTGTGTGGGGATGGGTTTCAGTGTGTGGGGATGGAATTCAGTGTGTGTGGAAGGAGTATCAGTTTGTGGGGACGGGGTTTCAGTGTGTGGGGAAGGGGTTTCAGTGTCTGGGGATGGTTTTCAGAGTGTGGGGAAGGAGTTTCAGTGTCTGGGGATAGGTTTCAGTGTGTGTGGAAGGGGAATAAGTGCGTTGGGAAGCTGTTTCAGTGTGTGGGGAAGGGGTTTCAGTGTTTGGGGAAGGGGTTTCAGTGTGTGGGGAAGGTGTTTCAGTGTGTGGGGAAGGGGTTTCAGAGTGTGGGGAAGGGTTTCAGTGTGTGGGGAAGGGGTTTCAGTATGTGGGGAAGGGGTTTCAGAGTGTGGGGAATGGTTTCAATGTGGGGGAAGGGGATTCAGTGTGTGGGGAAGGGGATTCAGTGTGTGTGGAAGGCGTTTCAGTGTGTGGGGATGTATTTAAGTGTGTGTGTGGAAGGGGTTTCAGTGTGTGGGGAAGGTGTTTCAGTGTGTGGGGAAGGGTTTAACTGTGTGCGGAAGGGGTTTCAGTGTGTGGGGAAGGGGTTTCAGTGTGTGGGGAAGGTGTTTCAGTGTGTGGGGAAGGTGTTTCAGTGTGTGAGAATGGGGTATCAGTATGTGGGGAAGGGGTTTCAGTGTGTGGGGAAGGGGTTTCATTGTGTGTGGAAGGGGTTTCAGTGTGTGCGGAAGGGGTTTCAGTGTGTGGGGAAGGGGTTTCAGTGTGTGAGGAAGGGGTTTCAGTGTGTGGGGAAGGGTTTCACTGTGAGAGGAATGGGTTTCATTGTGTGGGGAAGGGGTTTCAGTGTGTGGGAAAAGTGTTTCAGAGTGTGGGGATGTACTTCAGCGTGTGGGGAAGGGGTTTCATTGTGTTGGGATGTGTTTCAGTGTGTGGGGAAGGGGTTTCAGTGTGTGGGGAAGGGGTTTCAGTGTGTGGGGAAGGTGTTTCATTGTCTGGGGAAGGTATTTCAGTGTGTGGGGAAGGTGTTTCAGTGTGCGGGGAAGTTGTTTCTGTGTGTGGGGATGTGTTTCAGTGTGTGGGGATGTGTTTCAGTGTGTGGGGAAGGGTTTCAGTGTGTGGGGAAGTTGTTTCAGTGTGCGGGGATGGGTTTCAGTGTGTGGGGATGGGTTTCAGTGTGTGGGCATGGGTTTCAGTGTTTGCGGAAGGGGTTTCAGTGTGTGGGAAAGGTGTTTCAGAGTGTGGGGATGTGTTTAGGTGTGTGGGGAATGTCTTTCAGTATGTGGGGAAGGGGTTTCAGTGAGTGGTGGTGGGGTTTCCGTGTGTGGGGATGGGTTTTAGTGTGTGGGGATGGGTTTTAGTGTGTGCGGAAGGGGTTTCAGTGTGTGGGGAATGTGTTTCAGTGTGTGGAAGTGGTTTCAGTGTGTGGGGAATGTGTTTCAGTGTGTGTGAAAGGTGTTTCAGTGTGTGGGGAAGGTGTTTCAGTGTGTGGGGAAGGTGTTTCAGTGTGTGGGGATGTGTGTCAATGTGTGGGGACTGTGTTTCAGTGGGTGGGGAAGGGTTTCAGTTTGTGGGGAAGGTGTTTCATTGTGTGGGGATGTGTTTCAGTGTGTGGGGATGGGTTTCAGTGTGTGGGGATGGGGTTCAGTGTGTGCGGAAGGGGTTTCAGTGTGTGGGGAAGGTGTTTCAGTGTGTGGGGATGGGTTTCAGTGTGTGGGGATGGGTTTCAGTGTGTCGGGATGGGTTTCAGTGTGTGCGGAAGGGGTTTCAGTGTGTGGGGAAGTTGTTTCAGTGTGTGGGGATGGGTGTCAGTGTGTGGGGATGGAATTCAGTGTGTGTGGAAGGAGTTTCAGTGTGTGGGGAAGGTGTTTCAGTGTGTGGGGATGGGTTTCAGTGTGTGGGGATGGGTTTCAGTGTGTCGGGATGGGTTTCAGTGTGTGCGGAAGGTGTTTCAGTGTGTGGGGAAGGTGTTTCAGTGTGTGCGGATGGGTTTCAGTGTGTGGGGATGGAATTCAGTGTGTGTGGAAGGAGTATCAGTGTGTGGGGACGGGGTTTCAGTGTGTGGGGAAGGGGTTTCAGTGAGTGGGGATAGGTTTCAGTGTGTGTGGAAGGGGAATAAGTGCTTGGGGAAGCTGTTTCAGTGAGTGGGGAAGGGGTTTCAGTGTGTGGGGAAGGGGTTTCAGTGTGTGGGGAAGGTGTTTCAGTGTGTGGGGAAGGGGTTTCAGAGTGTGGGGAAGGGTTTCAGTGTGTGGGGAAGGGGTTTCAGTATGTGGGGAAGGGGTTTCAGAGTGTTGGGAATGGTTTCAATGTGGGGGAAGGGGATTCAATGTGTGGGGAAGGGGATTCAGTGAGTGTGGAAGGCGATTCAGTGTGTGGGGATGTGTTTAAGTGTGTGTGTGGAAGGGGTTTCAGTGTGTGAGAAAGGTGTTTCAGTGTGTGGGGAAGGGTTTAACTGTGTGCGGAAGGGGTTTCAGTGTGTGGGGAAGGGGTTTCAGTGTGTGGGGAAGGTGTTTCAGTGTGTGGGGAAGGTGTTTCAGTGTGTGGGAAAGTGGTATCGGTATGTGGGGAAGGGGTTTCAGTATGTGGGGAAGGGGTTTCAGTGTGTGGGGATGAGTTTCAGTGTGTGAGGAAGGGGTTTCAGTGTGTGGGGAAGGGTTTCACTGTGAGAGGAATGGGTTTCATTGTGTGGGGATGTGTTTCAGTGTGTGGGGAAGGGGTTTCAGTGTGTGGGGAAGGGGTTTCAGTGTGTGGGGAAGGTGTTCCAGTGTCTGGGGAAGGTATTTCAGTGTGTGGGGAAGGTGTTTCAGTGTGTGGGGAAGGTGTTTCAGTGTGTGGGGAAGGTGTTTCAGTGTGTGGGGAAGGTGTTTCTGTGTGTGGGGATGTGTTTCAGTGTGTGGGGATGTGTCTCCGTGTGTGGGGAAGGGTTTCAGTGTGTGGGGAAGTTGTTTCAGTGTGCGGGGATGGGTTTCAGTGTGTGGGGATGGGTTTCAGTGTGTGGGCATGGGTTTCAGTGTTTGCGGAAGGGGTTTCAGTGTGTGGGGAAGGTGTTTCAGAGTGTGGGGATGTGTTTAGGTGTGTGGGGAAGGGCTTTCAGTGTGTGGGGAAGGGGTTTCAGTGTGTGTTGGTGGGGTTTCAGTGTGTGGGGATGGGTTTTAGTGTGTGGGGATGGGTTTTAGTGTGTGCGGAAGGGGTTTCAGTGTGTGGGAAATGTGTTTCAGTGTGTGGAAGTGGTTTCAGTTTGTGGGGAATGGATTTCAGTGTGTGTGAAAGCTGTTTCAGTGTGTGGGGAAGGTGTTTCAGTGTGTGGGGAAGGTGTTTCAGTGTGTGGGGATGTGTGTCAATGTGTGGGGACTGTGTTTCAGTGGGTGGGGAAGGGTTTCAGTTTGTGGGGAAGGTGTTTCAGTGTGTTAGGATGGGTTTCAGTGTGTGGGGATGGGTTTCAGTGTGTGGGGATGGGTTTCAGTGTGTGCGGAAGGGGTTTCAGTGTGTGGGGAAGGTGTTTCAGTGTGTGGGGATGGGTTTCAGTGTGTGGGGATGGGTTTCAGTGTGTCGGGATGGGTTTCAGTGTGTGCGGCAGGGGTTTCAGTGTGTGGGGAAGTTGTTTCAGTGTGTGGGGATGGGTGTCAGTTTGTGGGGAAGGAATTCAGTGTGTGTGGATGGAGTTTCAGTGTGTGGGGATGGTGTTTCAGTGTGTGGGGAAGGGGTTTCAGTGTCTGGGGATGGTTTTCAGTGTGTGGGGATAAGTTTCAGTGTGTGGGGATAGGTTTCAGTGTGTGTGGAAGGGAAATCAGTGCGTGGGGAAGCTGTTTCAGTGTGTGGGGAAGGGGTTTCAGTGTGTGGGTAAGGGGTTTCAGTGTGTGGGGAAGGTGTTTCAGTGTGTGGGGAAGGGGTTTCAGAGTGTGGGGAAGGGTTTCAGTGTGTGGGGAAGGGGTTTCAGTATGTGGGGAAGGGGTTTCAGAGTGTGGGGAATGGTTTCAATGTGGGGGATGGGGATTCAGTGTGTGTGGAAGGGGATTCAGTGTGTGTGGAAGGCGTTTCAGTGTGTGGGGATGTGTTTAAGTGTGTGTGTGGAAGGGGTTTCAGTGTGTGGGGATGGAATTCAGTGTGTGTGGAAGGAGTATCAGTGTGTGGGGACGGGGTTTCAGTGTGTGGGGAAGGGGTTTCAGTGAGTGGGGATAGGTTTCAGTGTTTGTGGAAGGGGAATAAGTGCTTGAGGAAGCTGTTTCAGTGAGTGGGGAAGGGGTTTCAGTGTGTGGGGAAGGGGTTTCAGTGTGTGGGGAAGGTGTTTCAGTGTGTGGGGAAGGGGTTTCAGAGTGTGGGGAAGGGTTTCAGTGAGTGGGGAAGGGGTTTCAGTATGTGCGGAAGGGGTTTCAGAGTGGTGGGAATGGTTTCAAAGTGGGGGAAGGGGATTCAATGTGTGGGGAAGGGGATTCAGTGAGTGTGGAAGGCGATTCAGTGTGTGGGGATGTGTTTAAGTGTGTGTGTGGAAGGGGTTTCAGTGTGTGAGAAAGGTGTTTCAGTGTGTGGGGAAGGGGTTTCATTGTGTGTGGAAGGGGTTTCAGTGTGTGCGGAAGGGGTTTCAGTGTGTGGGGAAGGGGTTTCAGTGTGTGAGGAAGGGGTTTCAGTGTGTGGGGAAGGGTTTCACTGTGAGAGGAATGGGTTTCATTGTGTGGGGAAGGGGTTTCAGTGTGTGGGAAAAGTGTTTCAGAGTGTGGGGATGTACTTCAGCGTGTGGGGAAGGGGTTTCATTGTGTTGGGATGTGTTTCAGTGTGTGGGGAAGGGGTTTCAGTGTGTGGGGAAGGGCTTTCAGTGTGTGGGGAAGGTGTTTCAGTGTCTGGGGATGGTTTTCAGTGTGTGGGGAAGGGGTTTCAGTGTGTGGGGATAGGTTTCAGTGTGTGTGGAAGGGGAATAAGTGCGTGGGGAAGCTGTTTCAGTGTGTGGGGAAGGGGTTTCAGTGTGTGGGGAAGGGGTTTCAGTGTGTGGGGAAGGTGTTTCAGTGTGTGGGGAAGGGGTTTCAGAGTGTGGGGAAGGGTTTCAGTGTGTGGGGAAGGGGTTTCAGTATGTGGGGAAGGGGTTTCAGAGTGTTGGGAATGGTTTCAATGTGGGGGAAGGGGATTCAATGTGTGGGGAAGGGGATTCAGTGTGTGTGGAAGGCGTTTCAGTGTGTGGGGATGTGTTTAAGTGTGTGTGTGGAAGGGGTTTCAGTGTGTGGGGAAGGTGTTTCAGTGTGTGGGGAAGGGTTTAACTGTGTGCGGAAGGGGTTTCTGTGTGTGGGGAAGGGGTTTCAGTGTGTGGGGAAGCTGTTTCAGTGTGTGGGGAAGGTGTTTCAGTGTGTGGGAAAGGGGTATCGGTATGTGGGGAAGGGGTTTCAGTGTGTGGGGAAGGGGTTTCAGTGTGTGGGGATGAGTTTCAGTGTGTGAGGAAGGGGTTTCAGTGTGTGGGGAAGGGTTTCACTGTGAGAGGAATGGGTTTCATTGTGTGGGGATGTGTTTCAGTGTGTGGGGAAGGGGTTTCAGTGTGTGGGGAAGGGGTTTCAGTGTGTGGGGAAGGTGTTTCAGTGTCTGGGGAAGGTATTTCAGTGTGTGGGGAAGGTGTTTCAGTGTGTGGGGAAGGTGTTTCAGTGTGTGGGGAAGGTGTTTCTGTGTGTGGGGATGTGTTTCAGTGTGTGGGGATGTGTTTCAGTGTGTGGGGAAGGGTTTCAGTGTGTGGGGAAGTTGTTTCAGTGTGCGGGGATGGGTTTCAGTGTGTGGGGATGGGTTTCAGTGTGTGGGCATGGGTTTCAGTGTTTGCGGAAGGGGTTTCAGTGTGTGGGGAAGGTGTTTCAGAGTGTGGGGATGTGTTTAGGTGTGTGGGGAAGGGTTTTCAGTGTGTGGGGAAGGGGTTTCAGTGTGTGTTGTTGGGGTTTCAGTGTGTGGGGATGGGTTTTAGTGTGTGGGGATGGGTTTTAGTGTGTGCGGAAGGGGTTTCAGTGTGTGGGCAATGTGTTTCAGTGTGTGGAAGTGTTTTCAGTTTGTGGGGAATGGATTTCAGTGTGTGTGAAAGCTATTTCAGTGTGTGGGGAAGGTGTTTCAGTGTGTGGGGAAGGTGTTTCAGTGTGTGGGGATGTGTGTCAATGTGTGGGGACTGTGTTTCAGTGGGTGGGGAAGGGTTTCAGTTTGTGGGGAAGGTGTTTCAGTGTGTGGGGATGGGTTTCAGTGTGTGGGGATGGGTTTCAGTGTGTGGGGATGGGTTTCAGTGTGTGCGGAAGGGGTTTCAGTGTGTGGGGAAGGTGTTTCAGTGTGTGGGGATGGGTTTCAGTGTGTGGGGATGGGTTTCAGTGTGTCGGGATGGGTTTCAGTGTGTGCGGAAGGGGTTTCAGTGTGTGGGGAAGTTGTTTCAGTGTGTGGGGATGGGTGTCAGTGTGTGGGGATGGAATTCAGTGTGTGTGGAAGGAGTTTCCGTGTGTGGGGACGGTGTTTCAGTGTGTGGGGAAGGGGTTTCAGTGTCTGTGGATGGTTTTCAGTGTGTGGGGAAGGGGTTTCAGTGTGTGGGGATAGGTTTCAGTGTGTGTGGAAGGGGAATCAGTGCGTGGGGAAGCTGTTTCAGTGTGTGGGGAAGGGGTTTCAGTGTGTGGGGAAGGGTTTTCAGTGTGTGGGGAAGGTGTTTCAGTGTGTGGGGAAGGGGTTTCAGAGTGTGGGGAAGGGTTTCAGTGTGTGGGGAAGGGGTTTCAGTATGTGGGGAAGGGGTTTCAGAGTGTGGGGAATGGTATCAATGTGGGGGAAGGGGATTCAGTGTGTGTGGAAGGGGATTCAGTGTGTGTGGAAGGCGTTTCAGTGTTTGGGGATGTGTTTAAGTGTGTGTGTGGAAGGGGTTTCAGTGTGTGGGGATGGTGTTTCAGTGTGTGGGGAAGGGTTTAACTGTGTGCGGTAGTGGTTTCAGTGTGTGGGAAAGGGGTTTCAGTGTGTGGGGAAGGTGTTTCAGTGTGTGGGGAAGGTGTTTCAGTGTGTGGGAAAGGGGTATCAGTATGTGGGGAAGGAGTTTCAGTGTGTGGGGAAGTGTTTCATTGTGTGTGGAAGGGGTTTCAGTCTGTGCGGAAGGGGTTTCAGTGTGTGGGGAAGGGGTTTCAGTGTGTGGGGAAGGGTTTCACTGTGAGAGGAATGGGTTTCATTGTGTGGGATGGGGTTTCAGTGTGTGGGGAAAGTGTTTCAGAGTGTGGGGATGCACTTCAGAGTGTGGGGAAGGGGTTTCATTGTGTGGGGATGTGTTTCAGTGTGTGGGGAAGGGGTTTCAGTGTGTGGGGATGTGTTTCAGTGTGTGGGGAAGGGGTTTCAGTGTGTGGGGAAGGGTTTCACTGTGTGCGGAAGGGGTTTCTGTGTGTGGGGAAGGGGTTTCATTGTGTGGGGAAGTTGTTTCAATGTGTGGGGAAGGTGTTTCAGTGTGTGGGGAAGGGGTTTCAGTGTGTGGGGAAGGTGTTTCAGTGTCTGGGGAAGGTATTTCAGTGTGTGGGGAAGGGGTTTCAGTGTGTGGGAAGGTGTTTCAGTGTGTGGGGATGGGTTTCAGTGTGTGGGGATGGGTTTCAGTCTGTCGGGATGGGTTTCAGTGTTTGTGGAAGGGGTTTCAGTGTGTGGGGAATGTGTTTCAATGTGTGGGGATGGGTTTCAGTGTGTGGGGATGGAATTCAGTGTGTGTGGAAGGAGTATCAGTTTGTGGGGACAGGGTTTCAGTATGTGGGGAAGGGGTTTCAGTGTCTGGGGATGGTTTTCAGTGTGTGGGGAAGGAGTTTCAGTGTGTGGGGATAGGTTTCAGTGTGTTTGGAAGGGGAATAAGTGCGTTGGGAAGCTGTTTCAGTGTGTGGGGAAGGGGTTTCAGTGTTTGGGGAAGGGGTTTCAGTGTGTGGGGAAGGTGTTTCAGTGTGTGGGGAAGGGGTTTCAGAGTGTGGGGAAGGGTTTCAGTGTGTGGGGAAGGGGTTTCAGTATGTGGGGAAGGGGTTTCAGAGTGTGGGGAATGGTTTCAATGTGGGGGAAGGGGATTCAGTGTGTGGGGAAGGGGATTCAGTGTGTGTGGAAGGCGTTTCAGTGTGTGGGGATGTATTTAAGTGTGTGTGTGGAAGGGGTTTCAGTGTGTGGGGAAGGTGTTTCAGTGTGTGGGGAAGGGTTTAACTGTGTGCGGAAGGGGTTTCAGTGTGTGGGGAAGGGGTTTCAGTGTGTGGGGAAGGTGTTTCAGTGTGTGGGGAAGGTGTTTCAGTGTGTGAGAATGGGGTATCAGTATGTGGGGAAGGGGTTTCAGTGTGTGGGGAAGGGGTTTCATTGTGTGTGGAAGGGGTTTCAGTGTGTGCGGAAGGGGTTTCAGTGTGTGGGGAAGGGGTTTCAGTGTGTGAGGAAGGGGTTTCAGTGTGTGGGGAAGGGTTTCACTGTGAGAGGAATGGGTTTCATTGTGTGGGGAAGGGGTTTCAGTGTGTGGGAAAAGTGTTTCAGAGTGTGGGGATGTACTTCAGCGTGTGGGGAAGGGGTTTCATTGTGTTGGGATGTGTTTCAGTGTGTGGGGAAGGGGTTTCAGTGTGTGGGGAAGGGGTTTCAGTGTGTGGGGAAGGTGTTTCATTGTCTGGGGAAGGTATTTCAGTGTGTGGGGAAGGTGTTTCAGTGTGCGGGGAAGTTGTTTCTGTGTGTGGGGATGTGTTTCAGTGTGTGGGGAAGGGTTTCAGTGTGTGGGGAAGATGTTTCAGTGTGCGGGGATGGGTTTCAGTGTGTGGGGATGGGTTTCAGTGTGTGGGCATGGGTTTCAGTGTTTGCGGAAGGGGTTTCAGTGTGTGGGAAAGGTGTTTCAGAGTGTGGGGATGTGTTTAGGTGTGTGGGGAATGTCTTTCAGTATGTGGGGAAGGGGTTTCAGTGAGTGGTGGTGGGGTTTCAGTGTGTGGGGATGGGTTTTAGTGTGTGGGGATGGGTTTTAGTGTGTGCGGAAGGGGTTTCAGTGTGTGGGGAATGTGTTTCAGTGTGTGGAAGTGGTTTCAGTGTGTGGGGAATGTGTTTCAGTGTGTGTGAAATGTGTTTCAGTGTGTGGGGAAGGTGTTTCAGTGTGTGGGGAAGGTGTTTCAGTGTGTGGGGATGTGTGTCAATGTGTGGGGACTGTGTTTCAGTGGGTGGGGAAGGGTTTCAGTTTGTGGGGAAGGTGTTTCATTGTGTGGGGATGGGTTTCAGTGTGTGGGGATGGGTTTCAGTGTGTGGGGATGGGGTTCAGTGTGTGCGGAAGGGGTTTCAGTGTGTGGGGAAGGTGTTTCAGTGTGTGGGGATGGGTTTCAGTGTGTGGGGATGGGTTTCAGTGTGTCGGGATGGGTTTCAGTGTGTGCGGAAGGTGTTTCAGTGTGTGGGGAAGGTGTTTCAGTGTGTGGGGATGGGTTTCAGTGTGTGGGGATGGAATTCAGTGTGTGTGGAAGGAGTATCAGTGTGTGGGGACGGGGTTTCAGTGTGTGGGGATGGGTTTCAGTGTGTCGGGATGGGTTTCAGTGTGTGCGGAAGGTGTTTCAGTGTGTGGGGAAGGTGTTTCAGTGTGTGGGGATGGGTTTCAGTGTGTGGGGATGGAATTCAGTGTGTGTGGAAGGAGTATCAGTGTGTGGGGACGGGGTTTCAGTGTGTGGGGAAGGGGTTTCAGTGAGTGGGGATAGGTTTCAGTGTGTGTGGAAGGGGAATAAGTGCTTGGGGAAGCTGTTTCAGTGAGTGGGGAAGGGGTTTCAGTGTGTGGGGAAGGGGTTTCAGTGTGTGGGGAAGGTGTTTCAGTGTGTGGGGAAGGGGTTTCAGAGTGTGGGGAAGGGTTTCAGTGTGTGGGGAAGGGGTTTCAGTATGTGGGGAAGGGGTTTCAGAGTGTTGGGAATGGTTTCAATGTGGGGGAAGGGGATTCAATGTGTGGGGAAGGGGATTCAGTGAGTGTGGAAGGCGATTCAGTGTGTGGGGATGTGTTTAAGTGTGTGTGTGGAAGGGGTTTCAGTGTGTGAGAAAGGTGTTTCAGTGTGTGGGGAAGGGTTTAACTGTGTGCGGAAGGGGTTTCAGTGTGTGGGGAAGGGGTTTCAGTGTGTGGGGAAGTGGTATCGGTATGTGGGGAAGGGGTTTCAGTATGTGGGGAAGGGGTTTCAGTGTGTGGGGATGAGTTTCAGTGTGTGAGGAAGGGGTTTCAGTGTGTGGGGAAGGGTTTCACTGTGAGAGGAATGGGTTTCATTGTGTGGGGATGTGTTTCAGTGTGTGGGGAAGGGGTTTCAGTGTGTGGGGAAGGGGTTTCAGTGTGTGGGGAAGGTGTTCCAGTGTCTGGGGAAGGTATTTCAGTGTGTGGGGAAGGTGTTTCAGTGTGTGGGGAAGGTGTTTCAGTGTGTGGGGAAGGTGTTTCTGTGTGTGGGGATGTGTTTCAGTGTGTGGGGATGTGTCTCCGTGTGTGGGGAAGGGTTTCAGTGTGTGGGGAAGTTGTTTCAGTGTGCGGGGATGGGTTTCAGTGTGTGGGGATGGGTTTCAGTGTGTGGGCATGGGTTTCAGTGTTTGCGGAAGGGGTTTCAGTGTGTGGGGAAGGTGTTTCAGAGTGTGGGGATGTGTTTAGGTGTGTGGGGAAGGGCTTTCAGTGTGTGGGGAAGGGGTTTCAGTGTGTGTTGGTGGGGTTTCAGTGTGTGGGGATGGGTTTTAGTGTGTGGGGATGGGTTTTAGTGTGTGCGGAAGGGGTTTCAGTGTGTGGGAAATGTGTTTCAGTGTGTGGAAGTGGTTTCAGTTTGTGGGGAATGGATTTCAGTGTGTGTGAAAGCTGTTTCAGTGTGTGGGGAAGGTGTTTCAGTGTGTGGGGAAGGTGTTTCAGTGTGTGGGGATGTGTGTCAATGTGTGGGGACTGTGTTTCAGTGGGTGGGGAAGGGTTTCAGTTTGTGGGGAAGGTGTTTCAGTGTGTTAGGATGGGTTTCAGTGTGTGGGGATGGGTTTCAGTGTGTGGGGATGGGTTTCAGTGTGTGCGGAAGGGGTTTCAGTGTGTGGGGAAGGTGTTTCAGTGTGTGGGGATGGGTTTCAGTGTGTGGGGATGGGTTTCAGTGTGTCGGGATGGGTTTCAGTGTGTGCGGAAGGGGTTTCAGTGTGTGGGGAAGTTGTTTCAGTGTGTGGGGATGGGTGTCAGTTTGTGGGGAAGGAATTCAGTGTGTGTGGATGGAGTTTCAGTGTGTGGGGACGGTGTTTCAGTGTGTGGGGAAGGGGTTTCAGTGTCTGGGGATGGTTTTCAGTGTGTGGGGATAAGTTTCAGTGTGTGGGGATAGGTTTCAGTGTGTGTGGAAGGGAAATCAGTGCGTGGGGAAGATGTTTCAGTGTGTGGGGAAGGGGTTTCAGTGTGTGGGTAAGGGGTTTCAGTGTGTGGGGAACGTGTTTCAGTGTGTGGGGAAGGGGTTTCAGAGTGTGGGGAAGGGTTTCAGTGTGTGGGGAAGGGGTTTCAGTATGTGGGGAAGGGGTTTCAGAGTGTGGGGAATGGTTTCAATGTGGGGGATGGGGATTCAGTGTGTGTGGAAGGGGATTCAGTGTGTGTGGAAGGCGTTTCAGTGTGTGGGGATGTGTTTAAGTGTGTGTGTGGAAGGGGTTTCAGTGTGTGGGGATGGAATTCAGTGTGTGTGGAAGGAGTATCAGTGTGTGGGGACGGGGTTTCAGTGTGTGGGGAAGGGGTTTCAGTGAGTGGGGATAGGTTTCAGTGTTTGTGGAAGGGGAATAAGTGCTTTGGGAAGCTGTTTCAGTGAGTGGGGAAGGGGTTTCAGTGTGTGGGGAAGGGGTTTCAGTGTGTGGGGAAGGTGTTTCAGTGTGTGGGGAAGGGGTTTCAGAGTGTGGGGAAGGGTTTCAGTGTGTGGGGAAGGGGTTTCAGTATGTGCGGAAGGGGTTTCAGAGTGGTGGGAATGGTTTCAATGTGGGGGAAGGGGATTCAATGTGTGGGGAAGGGGATTCAGTGAGTGTGGAAGGCGATTCAGTGTGTGGGGATGTGTTTAAGTGTGTGTGTGGAAGGGGTTTCAGTGTGTGAGAAAGGTGTTTCAGTGTGTGGGGAAGGGGTTTCATTGTGTGTGGAAGGGGTTTCAGTGTGTGCGGAAGGGGTTTCAGTGTGTGGGGAAGGGGTTTCAGTGTGTGAGGAAGGGGTTTCAGTGTGTGGGGAAGGGTTTCACTGTGAGAGGAATGGGTTTCATTGTGTGGGGAAGGGGTTTCAGTGTGTGGGAAAAGTGTTTCAGAGTGTGGGGATGTACTTCAGCGTGTGGGGAAGGGGTTTCATTGTGTTGGGATGTGTTTCAGTGTGTGGGGAAGGGGTTTCAGTGTGTGGGGAAGGGGTTTCAGTGTGTGGGGAAGGTGTTTCATTGTCTGGGGAAGGTATTTCAGTGTGTGGGGAAGGTGTTTCAGTGTGCGGGGAAGGTGTTTCTGTGTGTGGGGATGTGTTTCAGTGTGTGGGGATGTGTTTCAGTGTGTGGGAAGGGTTTCAGTGTGTGGGGAAGTTGTTTCAGTGTGCGGGGATGGGTTTCAGTGTGTGGGGATGGGTTTCAGTGTGTGGGCATGGGTTTCAGTGTTTGCGGAAGGGGTTTCAGTGTGTGGGAAAGGTGTTTCAGAGTGTGGGGATGTGTTTAGGTGTGTGGGGAATGGCTTTCAGTATGTGGCGAAGGGGTTTCAGTGAGTGGTGGTGGGGTTTCAGTGTGTGGGGATGGGTTTTAGTGTGTGGGGATGGGTTTTAGTGTGTGCGGAAGGGGTTTCAGTGTGTGGGGAATGTGTTTCAGTGTGTGGAAGTGGTTTCAGTGTGTGGGAATGTGTTTCAGTGTGTGTGAAAGGTGTTTCAGTGTGTGGGGAAGGTGTTTCAGTGTGTGGGGAAGGTGTTTCAGTGTGTGGGGATGTGTGTCAATGTGTGGGGACTGTGTTTCAGTGGGTGGGGAAGGGTTTCAGTTTGTGGGGAAGGTGTTTCATTGTGTGGGGATGGGTTTCAGTGTGTGGGGATGGGTTTCAGTGTGTGGGGATGGGGTTCAGTGTTTGCGGAAGGG
Source organism: Heterodontus francisci (assembly GCF_036365525.1). Taxonomy (NCBI): domain Eukaryota; kingdom Metazoa; phylum Chordata; class Chondrichthyes; order Heterodontiformes; family Heterodontidae; genus Heterodontus; species Heterodontus francisci. The sequence continues at coordinate 578,175 of NW_027142021.1, read as the reverse complement.
GTTTCAGTGCGTGGGGAAGGTGTTTCAGTGTGTGGGGATGGGTTTCAGTGTGTGGGGATGGGTTTCAGTGTGTCGGGATGGGTTTCAGTGTGTGCGGAAGGGGTTTCAGTGTGTGGGGAAGTTGTTTCAGTGTGTGGGGATGGGTGTCAGTGTGTGGGGATGGAATTCAGTGTGTGTGGAAGGTGTTTCAGTGTGTGGGGAAGGTGTTTCAGTGTGTGGGGATGGGTTTCAGTGTGTGGGGATGGGTTTCAGTGTGTCGGGATGGGTTTCAGTGTGTGCGGAAGGGGTTTCAGTGTGTGGGGAAGGTGTTTCAGTGTGTGGGGATGGGTGTCAGTGTGTGGGGATGGAATTCAGTGTGTGTGGAAGGAGTATCAGTGTGTGGGGACGGGGTTTCAGTGTGTGGGGAAGGGGTTTCAGTGAGTGGGGATAGGTTTCAGTGTGTGTGGAAGGGGAATAAGTGCTTGGGGAAGCTGTTTCAGTGAGTGGGGAAGGGGTTTCAGTGTGTGGGGAAGGGGTTTCAGTGTGTGGGGAAGGTGTTTCAGTGTGTGGGGAAGGGGTTTCAGAGTGTGGGGAAGGGTTTCAGTGTGTGGGGAAGGGGTTTCAGTATGTGGGGAAGGGGTTTCAGAGTGTTGGGAATGGTTTCAATGTGGGGGAAGGGGATTCAATGTGTGGGGAAGGGGATTCAGTGAGTGTGGAAGGCGATTCAGTGTCTGGGGATGTGTTTAAGTGTGTGTGTGGAAGGGGTTTCAGTGTGTGAGAAAGGTGTTTCAGTGTGTGGGGAAGGGTTTAACTGTGTGCGGAAGGGGTTTCAGTGTGTGGGGAAGGGGTTTCAGTGTGTGGGGAAGGTGTTTCAGTGTGTGGGGAAGGTGTTTCAGTGTGTGGGAAAGGGGTATCGGTATGTGGGGAAGGGGTTTCAGTATGTGGGGAAGGGGTTTCAGTGTGTGGGGATGAGTTTCAGTGTGTGAGGAAGGGGTTTCAGTGTGTGGGGAAGGGGTTTCAGTGTGTGGGGAAGGTGTTCCAGTGTCTGGGGAAGGTATTTCAGTGTGTGGGGAAGGTGTTTCAGTGTGTGGGGAAGGTGTTTCAGTGTGTGGGGAAGGTGTTTCTGTGTGTGGGGATGTGTTTCAGTGTGTGGGGATGTGTCTCAGTGTGTGGGGAAGGGTTTCAGTGTGTGGGGAAGTTGTTTCAGTGTGCGGGGATGGGTTTCAGTGTGTGGGGATGGGTTTCAGTGTGTGGGCATGGGTTTCAGTGTTTGCGGAAGGGGTTTCAGTGTGTGGGGAAGGTGTATCAGAGTGTGGGGATGTGTTTAGGTGTGTGGGGAAGGGCTTTCAGTGTGTGGGGAAGGGGTTTCAGTGTGTGTTGGTGGGGTTTCAGTGTGTGGGGATGGGTTTTAGTGTGTGGGGATGGGTTTTAGTGTGTGCGGAAGGGGTTTCAGTGTGTGGGAAATGTGTTTCAATGTGTGGAAGTGGTTTCAGTTTGTGGGGAATGGATTTCAGTGTGTGTGAAAGCTGTTTCAGTGTGTGGGGAAGGTGTTTCAGTGTGTGGGGAAGGTGTTTCAGTGTGTGGGGATGTGTGTCAATGTGTGGGGACTGTGTTTCAGTGGGTGGGGAAGGGTTTCAGTTTGTGGGGAAGGTGTTTCAGTGTGTTAGGATGGGTTTCAGTGTGTGGGGATGGGTTTCAGTGTGTGGGGATGGGTTTCAGTGTGTGCGGAAGGGGGTTCAGTGTGTGGGGAAGGTGTTTCAGTGTGTGGGGATGGGTTTCAGTGTGTGGGGATGGGTTTCAGTGTGTCGGGATGGGTTTCAGTGTGTGCGGAAGGGGTTTCAGTGTGTGGGGAAGTTGTTTCAGTGTGTGGGGACGGGTGTCAGTTTGTGGGGAAGGAATTCTGTGTGTGTGGATGGAGTTTCAGTGTGTGGGGACGGTGTTTCAGTGTGTGGGGAAGGGGTTTCAGTGTCTGGGGATGGTTTTCAGTGTGTGGGGATAGGTTTCAGTGTGTGGGGATAGGTTTCAGTGTGTGTGGAAGGGAAATCAGTGCGTGGGGAAGCTGTTTCAGTGTGTGGGGAAGGGGTTTCAGTGTGTGGGTAAGGGGTTTCAGTGTGTGGGGAAGGTGTTTCAGTGTGTGGGGAAGGGGTTTCAGAGTGTGGGGAAGGGTTTCAGTGTGTGGGGAAGGGGTTTCAGTATGTGGGGAAGGGGTTTCAGAGTGTGGGGAATGGTTTCAATGTGGGGGAAGGGGATTCAGTGTGTGTGGAAGGGGATTCAGTGTGTGTGGAAGGCGTTTCAGTGTGTGGGGATGTGTTTAAGTGTGTGTGTGGAAGGGGTTTCAGTGTGTGGGGATGGAATTCAGTGTGTGTGGAAGGAGTATCAGTGTGTGGGGACGGGGTTTCAGTGTGTGGGGAAGGGGTTTCAGTGAGTGGGGATAGGTTTCAGTGTGTGTGGAAGGGGAATAAGTGCTTGGGGAAGTTGTTTCAGTGAGTGGGGAAGGGGTTTCAGTGTGTGGGGAAGGGGTTTCAGTGTGTGGGGAAGGTGCTTCAGTGTGTGGGGAAGGGGTTTCAGAGTGTGGGGAAGGGTTTCAGTGTGTGGGGAAGGGGTTTCAGTATGTGGGGAAGGGGTTTCAGAGTGTTGGGAATGGTTTCAATGTGGGGGAAGGGGATTCAATGTGTGGGTAAGGGGATTCAGTGAGTGTGGAAGGCGATTCAGTGTGTGGGGATGTGTTTAAGTGTGTGTGTGGAAGGGGTTTCAGTGTGTGAGAAAGGTGTTTCAGTGTGTGGGGAAAGGTTTAACTGTGTGCGGAAGGGGTTTCAGTGTGTGGGGAAGGGGTTTCAGTGTGTGGGGAAGGTGTTTCAGTGTGTGGGGAAGGTGTTTCAGTGTGTGGGAAAGGGGTATCGGTATGTGGGGAAGGGGTTTCAGTATGTGGGGAAGGGGTTTCAGTGTGTGGGGATGAGTTTCAGTGTGTGAGGAAGGGGTTTCAGTGTGTGGGGAAGGGTTTCACTGTGAGAGGAATGGGTTTCATTGTGTGGGGATGTGTTTCAGTGTGTGGGGAAGGGGTTTCAGTGTGTGGGGAAGGGGTTTCAGTGTGTGGGGAAGGTGTTCCAGTGTCTGGGGAAGGTATTTCAGTGTGTGGGGAAGGTGTTTCAGTGTGTGGGGAAGGTGTTTCATTGTGTGGGGAAGGTGTTTCTGTGTGTGGGGATGTGTTTCAGTGTGTGGGGATGTGTCTCAGTGTGTGGGGAAGGGTTTCAGTGTGTGGGGAAGTTGTTTCAGTGTGCGGGGATGGGTTTCAGTGTGTGGGGATGGGTTTCAGTGTGTGGGCATGGGTTTCAGTGTTTGCGGAAGGGGTTTCAGTGTGTGGGGAAGGTGTTTCAGAGTGTGGGGATGTGTTTAGGTGTGTGGGGAAGGGCTTTCAGTGTGTGGGGAAGGGGTTTCAGTGTGTGTTGGTGGGGTTTCAGTGTGTGGGGATGGGTTTTAGTGTGTGGGGATGGGTTTTAGTGTGTGCGGAAGGGGTTTCAGTGTGTGGGAAATGTGTTTCAGTGTGTGGAAGTGGTTTCAGTTTGTGGGGAATGGATTTCAGTGTGTGTGAAAGCTGTTTCAGTGTGTGGGGAAGGGGTTTCAGTGTGTGGGGAAGGTGTTTCAGTGTGTGGGGATGTGTGTCAATGTGTGGGGACTGTGTTTCAGTGGGTGGGGAAGGGTTTCAGTTTGTGGGGAAGGTGTTTCAGTGTGTTAGGATGGGTTTCAGTGTGTGGGGATGGGTTTCAGTGTGTGGGGAAGTGGTTCAGTGTGTGCGGAAGGGGTTTCAGTGTGTGGGGAAGGTGTTTCAGTGTGTGGGGATGGGTTTCAGTGTGTGGGGATGGGTTTCAGTGTGTCGGGATGGGTTTCAGTGTGTGCGGAAGGGGTTTCAGTGTGTGGGGAAGTTGTTTCAGTGTGTGGGGATGGGTGTCAGTTTGTGGGGATGGAATTCAGTGTGTGTGGATGGAGTTTCAGTGTGTGGGGACGGTGTTTCAGTGTGTGGGGAAGGGGTTTCAGTGTCTGGGGATGGTTTTCAGTGTGTGGGGATAGGTTTCAGTGTGTGGGGATAGGTTTCAGTGTGTGTGGAAGGGGAATCAGTGCGTGGGGAATCTGTTTCAGTGTGTGGGGAAGGGGTTTCAGTGTGTGGGTAAGGGGTTTCAGTGTGTGGGGAAGGTGTTTCAGTGTGTGGGGAAGGGGTTTCAGAGTGTGGGGAAGGGTTTCAGTGTGTGGGGAAGGGGTTTCAGTATGTGGGGAAGGGGTTTCAGAGTGTGGGGAATGGTTTCAATGTGGGGGAAGGGGATTCAGTGTGTGTGGAAGGGGATTCAGTGTGTGTGGAAGGCGTTTCAGTGTGTGGGGATGTGTTTAAGTGTGTGTGTGGAAGGGGTTTCAGTGTGTGGGGAAGGTGTTTCAGTGTGTGGGGAAGGGTTTAACTGAGTGCGGTAGTGGTTTCAGTGTGTGGGGAAGGGGTTTCAGTGTGTGGGGAATGTGTTTCAGTGTGTGGGGAAGGTGTTTCAGTGTGTGGGAAAGGGGTATCAGTATGTGGGGAAGGAGTTTCAGTGTGTGGGGAAGGTGTTTCATTGTGTGTGGAAGGGGTTTCAGTGTGTGCGGAAGGGGTTTCAGTGTGTGGGGAAGGGGTTTCAGTGTGTGGGGAAGGGTTTCACTGTGAGAGGAATGGGTTTCATTGTGTGGGGAAGGGGTTTCAGTGTGTGGGGAAAGTGTTTCAGAGTGTGGGGATGTACTTCAGAGTGTGGGGAAGGGGTTTCATTGTGTGGGGATGTGTTTCAGTGTGTGGGGAAGGGGTTTCAGTGTGTGGGGATGTGTTTCAGTGTGTGGGGAAGGGGTTTCAGTGTGTGGGGAAGGGTTTCACTGTGTGCGGAAGGGGTTACTGTGTGTGGGGAAGGGGTTTCATTGTGTGGGGAAGGGCGTCAGTGTGTGGGGAAGGGGTTTCAGTGTGTGGGGAAGGGGTTTCAGTGTGTGGAGAAGGGTGTCAGTGTGTGGGGAAGGGATTTCAGTGTGTGGGGAAGGGGTTTCTGTTTGTGGGGAAGGGTTTTCAGTGGGTGGGGAATTGTTTCTGTGTGTGCGGACGGGTTACAGTGTGTGGGGAAGCTGTTTCAGTGTGTGGGGAAGGGGTTTCAGTGTGTGGCGAAGTTGTTTCAATGTGTGGGGAAGGTGTTTCAGTGTGTGGCGAAGGGGTTTCAGTGTGTGGGGAAGGTGTTTCAGTGTCTGGGGAAGGTATTTCAGTGTGTGGGGAAGGTGTTTCAGTGAGTGGGGAAGGTGTCTCAGTGTGTGGGGCAGGTGTTTCTGTGTGTGGGGATTTGTTTCAATGTGTGGGGATGTGTTTCAGTGTGTGGGGAAGGGTTTCAGTGTGTGGGGAAGATGTTTCAGTGTGTGGGGATGGGTTTCAGTGTGTGGGGATGGGTTTCAGTGTGTGGGCATGGGTTTCAGTGTTTGTGGAAGGGGTTTCAGTGTGTGGGGAAGGTGTTTCAGAGTGTGGGGATGTGTTTAAGTGTGTGGGGAAGGGCTTTCAGTGTGTGGGGAAGGGGTTTCAGTGTGTGGTGGTGTGGTTTCAGTGTGTGGGGATGGGTTTTAGTGTGTGCGGAAGGGGCTTCAGTGTGTGGGGAATGTATTTCAATGTGTGGAAGAGGTTTCAGTGTGTGGGGAGTGGGTTTCAGTGTGTGTGGAAGGTGTTTCAGTGTGTGGGGAAGGTGTTTCAGTGTGTGGGGAAGGTGTTTCAGTGTGTGGGCTAGGTGTTTTAGTGTGTGGGGATGTGTGTCAATGTGTGGGGACTGTGTTTCAGTGGGTGGGGAAGGGTTTCAGTTTGTGGGGAAGTTGTTTCAGTGCGTGGGGAAGGGTTTCAGTGTGTGGGGATGGGTTTCAGTGTGTGGGGATGGGTTTCAGTGTGTCGGGATGGGTTTCAGTGTGTGTGGAAGGGGTTTCAGTGTGTGGGGAAGGTGTTTCAGTGTGTGGGGATGGGTTTCAGTGTGTGGGGATGGAATTCAGTGTGTGTGGAAGGAGTTTCAGTGTGTGGGAACGGGGTTTCAGTGTGTGGTGAAGGGGTTTCAGTGTCTGGGGATGGTTTTCAGTGTGTGGGGAAGGTGTTTCAGTGTGTGGGGATAGGTTTCAGTGTGTGGGGATGGAATTCAGTGTGTGTGGAAGGAGTTTAAGTGTGTGGGGACGGGGTTTCAGTGTGTGGGGAAGGGGTTTCAGTGTCTGGGGATGGTTTTCAGTGTGTGTGGAAGGGGAATCAGTGCGTGGGGTAGCTGTTTCAGTGTGTGGGGAAGGGGTTTCAGTGTGTGGGGAAGGGGTTTCAGTGCGTGGGGAAGGGGTTTCAGTTTGTGGGGAAGGTGTTTCAGTGTGTGGGGAAGGGGTTTCAGAGTGTGGGGAAGGGTTTCAGTGTGTGGGGAAGGGATTTCAGTATGTGGGGAAGGGTTTTCAGAATGTGGGGAATGGTTTCAATGTGGGGGAAGGGGATTCAGTGTGTGGGGAAGGGGATTCAGTGTGTGTGGAAGGCGTTTCAGTGTGTGGGGATGTGTTTAAGTGTGTGTGTGGAAGGGGTTTCAGTGTGTGGGGAAGGTGTTTCAGGGTGTGGGGAAGGGTTTAACTGTGTGCGGAAGGGGTTTCAGTGTTTGGGGAAGGGGTTTCAGTGTGTGGGGAAGGTGTTTCAGTGTGTGGGGAAGGTGTTTCAGTGTGTGGGAAAGGGGTATCAGTATGTGGGGAAGGGGTTTCAGTGTGTGGGGAAGGTGTTTCATTGTGTGTGGAAGGGGTTTCAGTGTGTGCGGAAGGTGTTTCATTGTGTGGGGTAGGGGTTTCAGTGTGTGGGGAAGTGTTTCAGTATGTGCGGAAGGGGTTTCAGTGTGTGGGGAAGGGGTTTCAATGTGTGGGGAAGGGGTTTCAGTGTGTGGGGAAGGGTTTCACTGTGAGAGGAATGGTTTCAGTGTGTGGGGAAGGGGTTTCAGTGTGTGGGGAAGGTGTTTCAGAGTATGGGGATGTGCTTCAGAGTGTGGGGAAAGGGTTTCTGTGTGTGGGGAAGGGGTTTCAGTCTGTGGGGAAGGGATTCATGGTGTGCGGAAGGTGTTTCAGTGTGTGGGGATGTGTTTCAGTGTGTGGGGAAGGGGTTTCAGTGTGTGGCGATGTGTTTCAATGTGTGGGGAAGGGGTTTCAGTGTGTGGGGAAGGGTTTCACTGTGTGCGGAAGGGGTTTCAGTGTGTGAGGAAGGGGTTTCAGTGTGTGGGGATGAGTTTCAGTGTGTTAGGAAGGGGTTTCAGTGTGTGGGGAAGGGTTTCACTGTGAGAGGAATGGTTTCAGTGTGTGGGGAAGGGGTTTCTGTGTGTGGGGAAGGGGTTTCAGTGTGTGGGGAAGGCGTTTCAGTGTGTGCGGTAGGAGTTTCAACTGTGTGGGGAAGATGTTTCAGTGTGTGGGGAAGGGGTTTCTGTGTGTGGGGAAGGGGTTTCAGTCTGTGGGGAAGGGATTCATGGTGTGCGGAAGGTGTTTCAGTGTGTGGGGAAAGTTTTCAGTGTGTGGGGATGTGTTTCAGTGTGTGAGGAAGGGGTTTCAGTGTGTGGGGATGTGTTTCAGTGTGTGGGGAAGGGGTTTCAGTGTGTGGCGATGTGTTTCAATGTGGGGGGAAGGGGTTTCAGTGTGTGGGAAAGGGTTTCACTCTGTGCGGAAGGGGTTTCAGTGTGTGGGGAAGGTGTTTCAGTGTGTGGGGAAGGTGTTTCAGTGTGTGGGAAAGGGGTATCAGTATGTGGGGAAGGGGTTTCAGTGTATGGGGAAGGTGTTTCATTGTGTGTGGAAGGGGTTTCAGTTTGTGGGGAAGGGGTTTCAGTGTGTGGGGATGAGTTTCAGTGTGTGTGGAAGGGGTTTCAGTGTGTGGGGAAGAGGTTTCAGTGCGTGGGGAAGGGGTTTCAGTTTGTGGGGAAGGTGTTTCAGTGTGTGGGGAAGGGGTTTCAGTTTGTGGGGAAGGTGTTTCAGTGTGTGGGGAAGGGGTTTCAGAGTGTGGGGAAGGGTTTCAGTGTGTGGGGAAGGGATTTCAGTATGTGGGGAAGGGGTTTCAGAATGTGGGGAATGGTTTCAATGTGGGGGAAGGGGATTCAGTGTGTGGGGAAGGGGATTCAGTGTGTGTGGAAGGCGTTTCAGTGTGTGGGGATGTGTTTCAGTGTGTGTGTGGAAGGGGTTTTAGTGTGTGGGGAAGGTGTTTCAGTGTGTGGGGAAGGGTTTAACTGTGTGCGGAAGGGGTTTCAGTGTTTGGGGAAGGGGTTTCAGTGTGTGGGGAAGGTGTTTCAGTGTGTGGGGAAGGTGTTTCAGTTTGTGGGAAAGGCTTATCAGTATGTGGGGAAGGGGTTTCAGTGTGTGGGGTAGGTGTTTCATTGTGTGTGGAAGGGGTTTCAGTGTGTGCGGAAGGGGTTTCATTGTGTGGTGTAGGGATTTCAGTGTGTGGGGAAGTGTTTCAGTATGTGCGGAAGGTGTTTCAGTGTGTGGGGAAGGGGTTTCAGTGTGTGGGGATGAGTTTCAGTGTGTGAGGAAGGGGTTTCAGTGTGTGGGGAAGGGTTTCACTGTGAGAGGAATGGTTTCAGTGTGTGGGGAAGGGGTTTCAGTGTGTGGGGAAGGTGTTTCAGAGTATGGGGATGTGCTTCAGAGTGTGGGGAAGGGGTTTCATTGTGTTGGGATGTGTTTCAGTTTGTGGGGAAGGAGTTTCAGTGTGTGGGGATGTGTTTCAGTGTTGGGGAAGGGGTTTCTGTGTGTGGGGAAGGGGTTTCATTGTGTGGGGAAGGCGTTTCAGTGTGTGTGGAAGTGGTTTCAGTGTGTGGGGAAGGGGTTTCTGTGTGTGGGGAAGGGGTTTCAGTGTATGGGGAAGGCGTTTCAGTGTGTGCGGTAGGAGTTTCAACTGTGTGGGGAAGATGTTTCAGTGTGTGGGGAAGGGGTTTCTGTGTGTGGGGAAGGGGTTTCAGTCTGTGGGGAAGGGATTCATGGTGTGCAGAAGGTGTTTCAGTGTGTGGGGAAAGTTTTCAGTGTGTGGGGATGTGTTTCAGTGTGTGAGGAAGGGGTTTCAGTGTGTGGGGATGTGTTTCAGTGTGTGGGGAAGGGGTTTCAGTGTGTGGCGATGTGTTTCAATGTGTGGGGAAGGGGTTTCAGTGTGTGGCGAAGGGTTTCACTGTGTGGGGAAGATGTTTCAGTGTGTGCGGAAGATGTTTCAGTGTGTGGGGAAGGTGTTTCAGTGTGTGGGGATGGGTTTCAGTGTGTGGGGATGGGTTTCAGTGTGTCGGGATGGGTTTCAGTGTGTGCGGAAGGGGTTTCAGTGTGTGGGGATGTGTTTCAGTGTGTGGGGAAGGGGTTTCAGTGTGTGGCGATATGTTTCAATGTGTGGGGAAGGGGTTTCAGTGTGTGGGGAAGGGTTTCACTGTGTGGGGAAGATGTTTCAGTGTGTGGGGACGGCGTTTCAGTGTGTGGGGAAGGGGTTTCAGTGTCTGGGGATGGTTTTCAGTGTGTGGGGAAGGCGTTTCAGTGTGTGGTGATAGGTTTCAGTGTGTGTGGAAGGTGAATCAGTGCGTGGGGAAGGTGTTTCAGTGTGTGGGCAAGGGGTTTCAGTGCGTGGGGAAGGGGTTTCAGTGTGTGGGGAAGGTGTTTCAGTGTGTGGGGAAGGGGTTTCAGAGTGTGGGGAAGGGTTTCAGTGTGTGAGGAAGGGGTTTCTGTATGTGGGGAAGGGGTTTCAGAGTGTGGGGAATGGTTTACATGTGTGGGGATGTATTTCAGTGTGTGGGGAAGGGGTTTCAGTGCGTGGCGATGTGTTTCAATGTGTGGGGAAGGGGTTTCAGTGTGTGGGGAAGGGTTTCACTGTGTGCGGAAGGGGTTTCAGTGTGTGGGGAAGTGGGTTCAGTGTGTGGGGAAGATGTTTCAGTTTGTGCGGAAGGGGTTTCAGTGTGTGGGGAAGGGGTTTCATTATGTGGGGAAGGGGTTTCACTGTGTTGGGAAGGTGTTTCAGTGTGTGCGGAAGGGGTTTCAGTGTGTGCAGAAGGTGTTTCAGTGTGTGGGGATGGGGGTTCTGTGTGTGGGGAAGGAGTTTCATTGTGTGCGGAAGGGGTTTCAGTGTGTGGGGAAGGGGATTCAGTCTGTGGGGAAGGTGTTTCATTTATGTGGAAGGTGTTTCGTTGTGTGCGGAAGGTGTTTCAGTGTGTAGGGAAGGGGTTTCAGTGTGTGGGGAAGGGGTTTCATTGTGTGACAAAGGGGTTTCAGTGTGTGGGGAATTGTTTAACTGTGTGCGGAAGGGGTTTCAGTGTGTGGGGAAGTTGTTTCAGTGTGTGGGGAAGGGGTTTCACTATGTGGGGAAAGGGTTTCAGTGTGTGGGGAGGGGCTTCAGAGTGTGGGGAAGGGGTTTCAGTGTGTGGGGAAGGGGTTTCAGTGTGTGGAGAAGGGTTTCAGTGTGTGGGAAGTGGATTCAGTGTGTGGGGAAGGGGTTTCTGTTTGTGGGTAAGTGTTTTCAGTGTGTGGGGAATTGTTTCTGTGTGTGGGGAAGGGTTACAGTGTGTGTGGAAGCTGTTTCAGTGTGTGGGGAAGGGGTTTCAGTGTGCGGGGAAGGTGTTTCAGTGTCTGGGGAAGGTATTTCAGTGTGTGGGGAAGGTGTTTCAGTGTGTGGGGAAGGTGTTTCAGTGCGTGGGGAAGGTGTTTCCGTGTGTGTGGATGTGTTTCAGTGTGTAGGGATGTTGTTCAGTGCGTGCGGAAGGGTTTCAGTGTGTGGGGAAGTTGTTTCAGTGTGTGGGGATGGGTTTCAGTGTGTGGGGATGGGTTAGTGTGTGAGGGCATGGGTTTCAGTGTTTGTGGAAGGGGTTTCAGTGTGTAGGGAAGGTGTTTCAGACTGTGAGGATGTGTTTAAGTGTGTGGGGAAGGGCTTTCAGTGTGTGGGGAAGGGGTTTCAGTGGGTGTTTCGCTGGGGTTTCAGTGTGTGGGGATGGGTTTTAGTGTGTGCGGAAGGGGTTTCTGTGTGTGGGGAATGTGTTTCAGTGTGTGGAAGTGGTTTCAGTGTGTGGGGAATGGGTTTCAGTGTGTGTGGAAGGTGTTTCAGTGTGTGGGGAAGGTGTTTCAGTGTGTGGGGAAGGTGTTTCAGTGTGTGGGGAAGGTGTTTCAGTGTGTGGGGATGTGTGTCAATGTGCGGGGACTCTGTTTCAGTGGGTGGGGAAGGGTTTCAGTTTGTGGGGAAGTTGTTATAGTGTGTGGGGAAGGGTTTCAGTGTGTGGGGATGGGTTTCAGTTTGTGGGGATGGGTTTCAGTGTGTGGGGAAAGTGTTTCAGTGTGTGGGGATGGTGTTTCAGTGTGTGGGAAAGGGGTATCAGTATGTGGGTGAAAGGGTTTCAGTGTGTGGGGAAGGTGTTTCATTGTGTGTGGAAGGGGTTTCAGTGTGTGCGGAAAGGGTTTCATTGTGTGGGGTAGGGGTTTCAGTGTGTGGGGAAGTGTTTCAGTATGTGCGGAAGGGGATTCAGTGTGTGGGGAAGGGGTTTCAGTGTGTGGGGATGAGTTTCAGTGTGTGAGGAAGGGGTTTCAGTGTGTGGGGAAGGGGTTTCAGTGCGTGGGGAAGGGGTTTCAGTTTGTGGGGAAGGTGTTTCAGTGTGTGGGGAAGGGGTTTCAGAGTGTGGGGAAGGGTTTCAGTGTGTGGGGAAGGGATTTCAGTATGTGGGGAAGGGGTTTCAGAATGTGGGGAATGGTTTCAATGTGGGGGAAGGGGATTCAGTGTGTGGGGAAGGGGATTCAGTGTGTGGGGAAGGTGTTTCATTGTGTGTGGAATGGGTTTCAGTGTGTGCGGAAGGGGTTTCATTGTGTGGTGTAGGGGTTTCAGTGTGTGGGGAAGTGTTTCAGTATGTGCGGAAGGTGTTTCAGTGTGTGGGGAAGGGGTTTCAGTGTGTGGGGATGAGTTTCAATGTGTGAGGAAGGGGTTTCAGTGTGTGGGGAAGGGTTTCACTGTGAGAGGAATGGTTTCAGTGTGTGGGGAAGGGGTTTCAGTGTGTGGGGAAGGTGTTTCAGAGTATGGGGATGTGCTTCAGAGTGTGGGGAAGGGGTTTCATTGTGTTGGGATGTGTTTCAGTTTGTGGGGAAGGAGTTTCAGTGTGTGGGGATGTGTTTCAGTGTTGGGGAAGGGGTTTCTGTGTGTGGGGAAGGGGTTTCATTGTGTGGGGAAGGCGTTTCAGTGTGTGTGGAAGTGGTTTCAGTGTGTGGGGAAGGGGTTTCTGTGTGTGGGGAAGGGGTTTCAGTGTATGGGGAAGGCGTTTCAGTGTGTGCGGTAGGAGTTTCAACTGTGTGGGGAAGATGTTTCAGTGTGTGGGGAAGGGGTTTCTGTGTGTGGGGAAGGGGTTTCAGTCTGTGGGGAAGGGATTCATGGTGTGCAGAAGGTGTTTCAGTGTGTGGGGAAAGTTTTCAGTGTGTGGGGATGTGTTTCAGTGTGTGAGGAAGGGGTTTCAGTGTGTGGGGATGTGTTTCAGTGTGTGGGGAAGGGGTTTCAGTGTGTGGCGATGTGTTTCAATGTGTGGGGAAGGGGTTTCAGTGTGTGGGGAAGGGTTTCACTGTGTGGGGAAGATGTTTCAGTGTGTGCGGAAGATGCTTCAGTGTGTGGGGAAGGTGTTTCAGTGTGTGGGGATGGGTTTCAGTGTGTGGGGATGGGTTTCAGTGTGTCGGGATGGGTTTCAGTGTGTGCGGAAGGGGTTTCAGTGTGTGGGGATGTGTTTCAGTGTGTGGGGAAGGGGTTTCAGTGTGTGGCGATGTGTTTCAATGTGTGGGGAAGGGGTTTCAGTGTGTGGGGAAGGGTTTCACTGTGTGGGGAAGATGTTTCAGTGTGTGGGGACGGCGTTTAAGTGTGTGGGGAAGGGGTTTCAGTGTCTGGGGATGGTTTTCAGTGTGTGGGGAAGGCGTTTCAGTGTGTGGTGATAGGTTTCAGTGTGTGTGGAAGGTGAATCAGTGCGTGGGGAAGGTGTTTCAGTGTGTGGGCAAGGGGTTTCAGTGCGTGGGGAAGGGGTTTCAGTGTGTGGGGAAGGTGTTTCAGTGTGTGGGGAAGGGGTTTCAGAGTGTGGGGAAGGGTTTCAGTGTGTGAGGAAGGGGTTTCTGTATGTGGGGAAGGGGTTTCAGAGTGTGGGGAATGGTTTCAATGTGTGGGGATGTGTTTCAGTGTGTGGGGAAGGGGTTTCAGTGTGTGGGGAAGTGGGTTCAGTGTGTGGGGAAGATGTTTCAGTTTGTGCGGAAGGGGTTTCAGTGTGTGGGGAAGGGGTTTCATTATGTGGGGAAGGGGTTTCACTGTGTTGGGAAGGTGTTTCAGTGTGTGCGGAAGGGGTTTCAGTGTGTGCAGAAGGTGTTTCAGTGTGTGGGGAAGGGGATTCAGTCTGTGGGGAAGGTGTTTCATTTATGTGGAAGGTGTTTTGTTGTGTGCGGAAGGTGTTTCAGTGTGTAGGGAAGGGGTTTCAGTGTGTGGGGAAGGGGTTTCATTGTGTGGCAAAGGGGTTTAAGTGTGTGGGGAATTGTTTAACTGTGTGCGGAAGGGGTTCCAGTGTGTGGGGAAGTTGTTTCAGTGTGTGGGGAAGGGGTTTCACTATGTGGGGAAAGGGTTTCAGTGTGTGGGGAGGGGCTTCAGAGTGTGGGGAAGGGGTTTCAGTGTGTGGGGAAGGGGTTTCAGTGTGTGGAGAAGGGTTTCAGTGTGTGGGAAGTGGATTCAGTGTGTGGGGAAGGGGTTTCTGTTTGTGGGTAAGTGTTTTCAGTGTGTGGGGAATTGTTTCTGTGTGTGGGGAAGGGTTACAGTGTGTGTGGAAGCTGTTTCAGTGTGTGGGGAAGGGGTTTCAGTGTGCGGGGAAGGTGTTTCAGTGTCTGGGGAAGGTATTTCAGTGTGTGGGGCAGGTGTTTCAGTGTGTGGGGAAGGTGTTTCAGTGCGTGGGGAAGGTGTTTCCGTGTGTGTGGATGTGTTTCAGTGTGTAGGGATGTGGTTCAGTGCGTGCGGAAGGGTTTCAGTGTGTGGGGAAGTTGTTTCAGTGTGTGGGGATGGGTTTCAGTGTGTGGGGATGGGTTTCAGTGTGTGGGCATGGGTTTCAGTGTTTGTGGAAGGGGTTTCAGTGTGTAGGGAAGGAGTTTCAGAGTGTGAGGATGTGTTTAAGTGTGTGGGGAAGGGCTTTCAGTGTGTGGGGAAGGGGTTTCAGTGGGTGTTTCGCTGGGGTTTCAGTGTGTGGGGATGGGTTTTAGTGTGTGCGGAAGGGGTTTCAGTGTGTGGGGAATGTGTTTCAGTGTGTGGAAGTGGTTTCAGTGTGTGGGGAATGGGTTTCAGTGTGTGTGGAAGGTGTTTCAGTGTGTGGGGAAGGTGTTTCAGTGCGTGGGGAAGGTGTTTCAGTGTGTGGGGATGTGTGTCAATGTGCGGGGACTGTGTTTCAGTGGGTGGGGAAGGGTTTCAGTTTGTGGGGAAGTTGTTATAGTGTGTGGGGTAGGGTTTCAGTGTGTGGGGATGGGTTTCAGTTTGTGGGGATGGGTTTCAGTGTGTGGGGAATGTGTTTCAGTGTGTGGGGATGGTGTTTCAGTGTGTGGGAAAGGGGTATCAGTATGTGGGTGAAAGGGTTTCAGTGTGTGGGGAAGGTGTTTCATTGTGTGTGGAAGGGGTTTCAGTGTGTGCGGAAGGGGTTTCATTGTGTGGGGTAGGGGTTTCAGTGTGTGGGGAAGTGTTTCAGTATTTACGGAAGGGGATTCAGTGTGTGGGGAAGGGGTTTCAGTGTGTGGGGATGAGTTTCAGTGTGTGAGGAAGGGGTTTCAGTGTGTGGGGAAGGGGTTTCAGTGCGTGGGGAAGGGGTTTCAGTTTGTGGGGAAGGTGTTTCAGTGTGTGGGGAAGGGTTTTCAGTGTGTGGGGAAGGGTTTCAGTGTGTGGGGAAGGGATTTCAGTATGTGGGGAAGGGGTTTCAGAATGTGGGGAATGGTTTCAATGTGGGGGAAGGGGATTCAGTGTGTGGGGAAGGGGATTCAGTGTGTGTGGAAGGCGTTTCAGTGTGTGGGGATGTGTTTAAGTGTGTGTGTGGAAGGGGTTTCAGTGTGCGGGGAAGGTGTTTCAGTGTGTGGGGAAGGGTTTAACTGTGTGCGGAAGGGGTTTCAGTGTTTGGGGAAGGGGTTTCAGTGTGTGGGGAAGGTGTTTCAGTGTGTGGGGAAGGGGTATCAGTATGTGTGGAAGGGGTTTCAGTGTGTGCAGAAGGGGTTTCATTGTGTGGGGTAGGGGTTTCAGTGTGTGGGGAAGTGTTTCAGTATGTGCGGAGGGGTTTCAGTGTGTGGGGAAGGGGTTTCAGTGTGTGGGGATGAGTTTCAGTGTGTGAGGAAGGGGTTTCAGTGTGTGGGGAAGGGTTTCACTGTGAGAGGAATGGTTTCAGTGTGTGGGGAAGGGGTTTCAGTGTGTGGGGAAGGTGTTTCAGAGTATGGGGATGTGCTTCAGAGTGTGGGGAAGGGGTTTCATTGTGTTGGGATGTGTTTCAGTGTGTGGGGAATGGTTTTCAGTGTGTGGCGATGTGTTTCAATGTATGGGGAAGGGGTTTCAGTGTGTGGGGAAGGGTTTCACTGTGTGCGGAAGGGGTTTCAGTGTGTGGGGAAGGTGTTTCAGTGTGTGGGGAAGGTGTTTCAGTGTGTGGGAAAGGGGTATCAGTATGTGGGGAAGGGGTTTCAGTGTGTGCGGAAGGGGTTTCATTGTGTGGGGTAGGGGTTTCAGTGTGTGGGGAAGTGTTTCAGTATGTGCGGAAGGGGTTTCAGTTTGTGGGGAAGGGGTCTCAGTGTGTGGGGATGAGTTTCAGTGTGTGAGGAAGGGGTTTCAGTGTGTGGGGAAGGGGTTTCAGTGCGTGGGGAAGGGGTTTCAGTTTGTGGGGAAGATGTTTCAGTGTGTGGGAAAGGGGTTTCATTGTGTGGGGAAGGTGTTTCAGTGTGTGGGGAAGGGGTCTCAGAGTGTGGGGAAGGGTTTCAGTGTGTGGGGAAGGGATTTCAGTATGTGGGGAAGGGGTTTCAGAATGTGGGGAATGGTTTCAATGTGGGGGAAGGGGATTCAGTGTGTGGGGAAGGGGATTCAGTGTGTGTGGAAGGCGTTTCAGTGTGTGGGGATGTGTTTAAGTGTGTGTGTGGAAGGGGTCTCAGTGTGTGGGGAAGGTGTTTCAGTGTGTGGGGAAGGGTTTAACTGTGTGCGGAAGGGGTTTCAGTGTTTGGGGAAGGGGTTTCAGTGTGTGGGGAAGGTGTTTCAGTGTGTGGGGAAGGTGTTTCAGTGTGTGGGAAAGAGGTATCAGTATGTGGGGAAGGGGTTTCAGTGAGTGGGGAAGGTGTTTCATTGTGTGTGGAAGGGGTTTCAGTGTGTGCGGAAGGTGTTTCATTGTGTGGGGTTGGGGTTTCAGTGTGTGGGGAAGTGTTTCAGTATGTGCGGAAGGGGTTTCAGTGTGTGGGGAAGGGGTTTCAGTGTGTGGGGATGAGTTTCAGTGTGTGACGAAGGGGTTTCAGTGTGTGGGGAAGGGTTTCACTGTGAGAGGAATGGTTTCAGTGTGTGGGGAAGGGGTTTCAGTGTGTGGGGAATGTGTTTCAGAGTATGGGGATGTGCTTCAGAGTGTGGGGAAGGGGTTTCATTGTGTTGGGATGTGTTTCAGTGTGTGGGGAAGGAGTTTCAGTGTGTGGGGATGTGTTTCAGTGTTGGGGAAGGGGTTTCTGTGTGTGGGGAAGGGGTTTCATTGTGTGGGGAAGGTGTTTCAGTGTGTGTGGAAGTGGTTTCAGTGTGTGGGGAAGGGGTTTCTCTGTGTGGGGATGGGGTTTCAGTGTGTGGGGAAGGCGTTTCAGTGTGTGCGGTAGGAGATTCAACTGTGTGGGGAAGATGTTTCAGTGTGTGGGGAAGAGGTTTCTGTGTGTGGGGAAGGGGTTTCAGTCTGTGGGGAAGGGATTCATGGTGTGCGGAAGGTGTTTCAGTGTGTGGGGAAAGTTTTCAGTGTGTGGGGATGTGTTTCAGTGTGTGAGGAAGGGGTTTCAGTGTGTGGGGATGTGTTTCAGTGTGTGGGGAAGGGGTTTCAGTGTGTGGCGATGTGTTTCAATGTGTGGGGAAGGGGTTTCAGTGTGTGGGGAAGGGTTTCACTGTGTGGGGAAGATGTTTCAGTGTGTGCGGAAGGGGTTTCAGTGTGTGGGGAAGGTGTTTCAGTGTGTGGGGATGGGTTTCAGTGTGTGGGGATGGGTTTCAGTGTGTCGGGATGGGTTTCAGTGTGTGCGGAAGGGGTTTCAGTGTGTGGGGATGTGTTTCAGTGTGTGGGGAAGGGGTTTCAGTGTGTGGCGATGTGTTTCAATGTGTGGGGAAGGGGTTTCAGTGTGTGGGGAAGGGTTTCACTGTGTGGGGAAGATGTTTCAGTGTGTGGGGACGGCGTTTCAGTGTGTGGGGAAGGGGTTTCAGTGTCTGGGGATGGTTTTCAGTGTGTGGGGAAGGCGTTTCAGTGTGTGGTGATAGGTTTCAGTGTGTATGGAAGGTGAATCAGTGCGTGGGGAAGGTGTTTCAGTGTGTGGGCAAGGGGTTTCAGTGCGTGGGGAATGGGTTTCAGTGTGTGGGGAAGGTGTTTCAGTGTGTGGGGAAGGGGTTTCAGAGTGTGGGGAAGGGTTTCAGTGTGTGGGGAAGGGGTTTCAGTATGTGGGGAAGGGGTTTCAGAGTGTGGGGAATGGTTTCAATGTGGGGGAAGGGGATTCAGTGTGTGGGGAAGGGGATTCAGTGTGTGTGGAAGGCGTTTCAGTGTGTGGGGATGTGTTTAAGTGTGCTTGTGGAAGGGGTTTCAGTGTGTGGGGAAGGTGTTTCAGTGTGTGGGGAAGGGTTTAACTGTGTGTGGAAGGGGTTTCAGTGTTTGGGGAAGTGGTTTCAGTGTGTGGGGAAGGTGTTTCAGTGTGTGGGGAAGGTGTTTCAGTGTGTGGGAAAGGGGTATCAGTATGTGGGGAAGATGTTTCAGTGTGTGGGGACGGCGTTTCAGTGTGTGGGGAAGGGGTTTCAGTGTCTGGGGATGGTTTTCAGTGTGTGTGGAAGGCGTTTCAGTGTGTGGTGATAGGTTTCAGTGTGTATGGAAGGTGAATCAGTGCGTGGGGAAGGTGTTTCAGTGTGTGGGCAAGGGGTTTCAGTGCGTGGGGAATGGCTTTCAGAGTGTGGGGAAGGTGTTTCAGTGTGTGGGGAAGGGGTTTCAGAGTGTGGCGAAGGATTTCAGTGTGTGGGGAAGGGGTTTCAGTATGTGGGGAAGGGGTTTCAGAGTGTGGGGAATGGTTTCAATGTGGGGGAAGGGGATTCAGTGTGTGGGGAAGGGGATTCAGTGTGTGTGGAAGGCGTTTCAGTGTGTGGGGATGTGTTTAAGTGTGCTTGTGGAAGGGGTTTCAGTGTGTGGGGAAGGTGTTTCAGTGTGTGGGGAAGGGTTTAACTGTGTGCGGAAGGGGTTTCAGTGTTTGGGGAAGTGGTTTCAGTGTGTGGGGAAGGTGTTTCAGTGTGTGGGGAAGGTGTTTCAGTGTGTGGGAAAGGGGTATCAGTATGTGGGGAAGGGGTTTCAGTGTGTGGGGAACGTGTTTCATTGTGTGTGGAAGGGGATTCAGTGTGTGCGGAAGGTGTTTCAGTGTGTGGGGTAGGGGTTTCAGTGTGTGGGGAAGTGTTTCAGTATGTGCGGAAGGGATTTCAGTGTGTGGGGAAGGGGTTTCAGTGTGTGGGGATGAGTTTCAGTGTGTGAGGAAGGGGTTTCAGTGTGTGGGGAAGGGTTTCACTGTGAGAGGAATGGGTTTCAGTGTGTGGGGAAGGGGTTTCAGTGTGTGGGGAAGGCGTTTCAGTATGTGCGGTAGGAGTTTCAACTGTGTGGGGAAGATGTTTCAGTGTGTGGGGAAGGGGTTTCTGTGTGTGGGGAAGGGGTTTTAGTCTGTGGGGATGGCGTTCATGGTGTGCGGAAGGTGTTTCAGTGTGTGGGGAAAGTTTTCAGTGTGTGGGGATGTGTTTCAGTGTGTGAGGAAGGGGTTTCAGTGTGTGGGGATGTGTTTCAGTGTGTGGGGAAGGGGTTTCAGTTTGTGGCGATGTGTTTCAATGTGGGGGGAAGGGGTTTCAGTGTGTGGGAAAGGGTTTCACTGTGTGCGGAAGGGGTTTCAGAGTGTGGGGAAGTGGGTTCAGTGTGTGGGGATGATGTTTCAGTTTGTGCGGAAGGGGTTTCAGTGTGTGGGGAAAGGGTTTCAGTATGTGGGGAAGGGGTTTCACTGTGTTGGGAAGGTGTTTCAGTGTTTGCGGAAGTGGTTTCAGTGTGTGCAGAAGGTGTTTCAGTGTGTGGGGATGGGGGTACTGTGTGTGGGGAAGGAGTTTCATTGTGTGCGGAAGGGGTTTCAGTGTGTGGGGAAGGGGATTCAGTCTGTGCGGAAGGTGTTTCATTTATGTGGAAGGTGTTTCGTTGTGTGCGGAACGTGTTTCAGTGTGTAGGGAAGGGGTTTCAGTGTGTGGGGAAGGGGTTTCATTGTGTGGGGAAGGGGTTTCAGTGTGTGGGGAATTGTTTAACTGTGTGCGGAAGGGGTTTCAGTGTGTGGGGAAGTTGTTTCAGTGTGTGGGGAAGGGGTTTCACTATGTGGGGAAAGGGTTTCAATGTGTGGGGAGGGGCTTCAGAGTGTGGGGAAGGGGTTTCAGTGTGTGGGGAAGGGGTTTCAGTGTGTGGAGAAGGGTTTCAGTGTGTGGGAAGGGGTTTCAGTGTGTGGGGAAGGGGTTTCTGTTTGTGGGGAAGGGTTTTCAGTGTGTGGGGAATTGTTTCTGTGTGTGGGGAAGGGTTAAAGTGTGTGTGGAAGCTGTTTCAGTGTGTGGGGAAGGGGTTTCAGTGTGCGGAGAAGGTGTTTCAGTGTCTGGGGAAGGTATTTCAGTGTGTGGGGAAGGTGTTTCAGTGTGTGGGGAAGGTGTTTCAGTGTGTGGGGAAGGTGTTTCTGTGTGTGGGGATGTGTTTCAGTGTGTGGGGATGTGTTTCAGTGTGTGCGGAAGGGTTTCAGTGTGTGGGGAAGTTGTTTCAGTGTGTGGGGATGGGTTTCAGTGTGTGGGGACGGGTTTCAGTGTGTGGGCATGGGTTTCAGTGTTTGTGGAAGGGGTTTCAGTGTGTAGGGAAGGTGTTTCAGAGTGTGAGGATGTGTTTAAGTGTGTGGGGAAGGGCTTTCAGTGTGTGGGGAAGGGGTTTCAGTGTGTGTTTTGCTGGGGTTTCAGTGTGTGGGGATGGGTTTTAGTGTGTGCGGAATTTGTTTCAGTGTGTGGGGAATGTGTTTCAGTGTGTGGAAGTGGTTTCAGTGTGTGGGGAATGGGTTTCAGTGTGTGTGGAAGGTGTTTCAGTGTGTGGGGAAGGTGTTTCAGTGTGTGGGGAAGGTGTTTCAGTGTGTGGGGATGTGTGTCAATGTGCGGGGACTGTGTTTCAGTGGGTGGGGAAGGGTTTCAGTTTGTGGGGAAGTTGTTATAGTGTGTGGGGAAGGGTTTCAGTGTGTGGGGATGGGATTCAGTGTGTGCGGAAGAGGTTTCAGTGTGTGGGGAAGGTGTTTCAGTGTGTGGGGATGGGTTTCAGTGTGTGGGGGTGGGTTTCAGTTTGTCGGGATGGGTTTCAGTGTGTGCTTAAGGGGTTTCAGTGTGTGGGGAAGGTGTTTCAGTATGTGGGGATGGGTTTCAGTGTGTGGGGATGGAATTCAGTGTGTGTGGAAGGAGTTTCAGTGTGTGGGGACGGGGTTTCAGTGTGTGGGGAAGGGGTGTCAGTGTCTGGGGATGGTTTTCAGTGTGTGGGGAAGGGGTTTCAGTGTGTGGGGATAGGTTTCAGTGTGTGTGGAAGGGGAATCAGTGCGTGGGGAAGCTGTTTCAGTGTGTGGGGAAGGGGTTTCAGTGCGTGGGGAAGGGGTTTCAGTGTGTGGGGAAGGTGTTTCAGTGGGTGGGGAAGGGGTTTCAGAGTGTGGGGAAGGGTTTCAGTGTGTGGGGAAGGGGTTTCAGTGTGTGGGGAAGGGGTTTCAGAGTGTGGGGAATGGTTTCAATGTGGGGGAAGGGGATTCAGTGTGTGGGGAAGGGGATTTAGTGTGTGTGGAAGGCGTTTGAGTGTGTGGGAATGTGTTTAAGTGTGTGTGAAGAAGGGGTTTCAGTGTGTGGGGAAGGTGTTTCAGTGTGTGGGGAAGGGTATAACTGTGTGCGGAAGGGGTTTCAGTGTTTGGGGAAGGGGTTTCAGTGTGTGGGGAAGGGGTTTCAGTGTGTGGGAAAGGGGTATCAGTATGTGGGGAAGGGGTTTCAGTGTGTGGGGAAGGTGTTTCATTGTGTGTGGAAGGGGTTTCAGTGTGTGCGGAAGGGGTTTCAGTGTGTGGGGTAGGGGTTTCAGTGTGTGGGGAAGTGTTTCAGTATGTGCAGATGGGGTTTCAGTGTGTGAGGAAGGGGTTTCAGTGTGTGGGGATGAGTTTCAGAGTGTGAGGAAGGGGTTTCAGTGTGTGGGGAAGGGTTTCACTGTGAGAGGAATGGGTTTCAGTGTGTGGGGAAGGGGTTTCAGAGTATGGGGATGTGCTTCAGCGTGTGGGAAAGGGGATTCATTGTGTTGGGATGTGTTTCAGTGTGTGGGGAAGGCGTTTCAGTGTGTGTGGAGGTGGTTTCAGTGTGTGGGGAAGGGGTTTCTGTGTGTGGGGAAGGGGTTTCAGTGTGTGGGGAAGGCGTTTCAGTGTGTGCGGTAGGGGTTTCAACTGTGTGGGGAAGATGTTTCAGTGTGTGGGGAAAGTTTTCAGTGTGTGGGGATGTGTTTCAGTGTGTGGGGAAGGGGTTTCAGTGTGTGGCGATGTGTTTCAATGTGTGGGGAAGGGGGTTCAGTGTGTGGGGAAGGGTTTCACTGTGTGCGGAAGGGGTTTCAGTGTGTGGGGAAGGGGTTTCACTGTGTGGGGAAGGTGTTTCAGTGTGTGCGGAAGGGGTTTCAGTGTGTGCAGAAGGTATTTCCGTGTGTAGGGATGGGGGTTCTGTGTGTGGGGAAGGAGTTTCATTGTGTGCAGAAGGGGTTTCAGTGTGTGGGGAAGGGATTCAGTGTGTGGCAAGGTGTTTCATTTATGTGGAAGGTGTTTCGTTGTGAGCGGAAGGTGTTTCAGTGTGTAGGGAAGGGGTTTCAGTGTGTGGGGAAGGGGGTTCATTGTGTGGGGAAGGGGTTTCAGTGTGTGGGGAATTGTTTAACTGTGTGCGGAAGGGGTTTCAGTGTGTGGGGATGTTGTTTCAGTGTGTTGGGAAGGGGTTTCACTATGTGGGGAAAGGGTTTCAGTGTGTGGGGAGGGGCTTCAGAGTGTGGGGAAGGGGTTTCAGTGTGTGGGGAAGGGGTTTCAGTGTGTGGAGCAAGGTTTCAGTGTGTGGGGATGGGGTTTCAGTGTGTGGGGAATGGGTTTCTGTTTGTGGGGAAGGGTTTTCAGTGTGTGGGGAATTGTTTCAGTGTGTGGGGAAGGGTTACAGTGTGTGTGGAAGCTGTTTCAGTGTGTGGGGAAGGGGTTTCAGTGTGTGGAGAAGTTGTTTCAGTGTGTGGGGAAGGTGTTTCAGTGTGTGAGGAAGGGGTTTCAGTGTGTGGGGAAGGTGTTTCAGTGTCTGGGGAAGGTATTTCAGTGTTTGGGGAAGGTATTTCAGTGTGTGGGGAAGGTGTTTCAGTGTGTGGGGAAGGTGTTTCTGTGTGTGGGGATGTGTTTCAGTGTGTGGGGATGTGTTTCAGTGTGTGGGGAAGGGTTTCAGTGTGTGGGGAAGTTGTTTCAGTGTGTGGGGATGGGTTTCAGTGTGTGGGGATGGGTTTCAGTGTGTGGGCATGGGTTTCAGTATGTGCGGTGGGTTTCAGTGTGTGGGGAAGGTGTTACAGAGTGTGGGGATGTGTTTAAGAGTGTGGGGAAGGGCTTTCAGTGTGTGGGGAAGGGGTTTCAGTGTGTGGTGGTGGGGTTTCAGTGTGTGGAAGTGGTTTCAGTGTGTGGGGAATGGGTTTCAGTGTGTGTGGAAGGAGTTTCAGCGTCTGGGGAAGGTGTTTCAGTGTGTGGGGAAGGTGTTTCAGTGTGTGGGGATGTGTGTCAATGTGTGGGGACTGTGTTTCAGTGGGTGGGGAAGGGTTTCAGTTTGTGGGGAAGGTGTTTCAGTGTGTGGGGATGGGTTTCAGTGTGTGGGGATGGGTTTCAGTGTGTGGGGATGGGTTTCAGTGTGTGCGGAAGGGGTTTCAGTGTGTGGGGAAGGTGTTTCAGTGTGTGGGGATGGGTTTCAGTGTGTGGGGATGGGTTTCAGTGTGTCGGGATGGGTTTCAGTGTGTGCGGAAGGGGTTTCATTGTGTGGGGAAGGTGTTTCAGTGTGTGGGGATGGGTTTCAGTGTGTGGGGATGGAATTCAGTGTGTGTGGAAGGAGTTTCAGTGTGTGGGGACGGTGTTTCAGTGTGTGGGGAAGGGGTTTCAGTGTCTGGGGATGGTTTTCAGTGTGTGCGGAAGGGGTTTCAGTGTGTGGGGATAGGTTTCAGTGTGTGTGGAAGGGGAATCAGTGCGTGGGGAAGCTGTTTCAGTGTGTGGGGAAGGGGTTTCAGTGTGTGGGGAAGGGGTTTCAGTGTGTGTGGAAGGTGTTTCAGTGTGTGGGGTTGGGGTTTCAGTGTGTGGGGAAGTTGTTTCTGTGTGTGGGGAAGGTGTTTCAGTGTTTGGGGAAGGGGTTTCAGCGTGTGGGGAAGGTGTTTCAGTGTGTGGGGAAGCGGTTTCACTATGTGGGGAAGGGGTTTCAGCGTGTGGGGTAGGGTTTCAGTGTGTGGGGAAGGGATATCAGTGTGTGGGGAAGGGGTTTCAGTGTGTGGGGAAGGATTTTAGTGTGTGGGGAAGGGGTTTCAGTTTGTGGGGAAGGGGTTTCAGTGTGTGGGGATGTGTTTCAGTGTGTGGGGAAGGGGTTTCAGTGTTTGGGGAAGGGTTTCACTGTGTGCGGAAGGGGTTTCAGTGTGTGGGGAAGGGGTTTCATTGTGTGGGGAAGGCGTTTCTGTGTGTGTGGAAGGGGTTTCAGTGTGTGCGGAAGGTGTTTCAGTGTGTGGGGAAGGGGTTTCAGTGAGTGGGGAAGGTGTTTCATTGTGTGCAGACGGGGTTTCAGTGTGAGGGGAAGGGGATTCAGTGTGTGGGGAAGGTGTTTTATTGTGTGGGGAAGGTGTTTAACTATGTGGGGAAGGGGTTTCAGTGTGTGGGGATGGGATTCAGTGTGTGGGGAAGGGGTCTCAGTGAGTGGGGAAGGGGTTTCAGTGTGTGGGGAAGGGTTTCAGTATGTGGGGAAGGTGTTTCAGTGTGTGGGGAAGGGGTTTCAGTTTGTGGGGAAGGGGTTTCAGTGTGTGGGGAAGTATTTCTGTGTGTGGGGAAGGGGTTTCAGTGTGTGGGGAATTGTTTAACTGTGTGCGGAATGGGTTTCAGTGTGTGGGGAAGGTGTTTCAGTGTGTGGGGAAGGGGTTTCTCTATGTGGGGAAGGGGTTTCAGTGTGTGGGGAAGGGTTTCAGTGTGTGGGGAAGGGGTTTCAGTGTGTGGGGAAGGGGTTTCAGTGTGTGGGGAAGGGTTTTAGTGTGTGAGGAAGGAGTTTCAGTTTGTGGGGAAGGGGTTTGAGTTTGTGGGGAAGGGTTTTCAGTGCTTGGGGAAGTGTTTCTGTGTGTGGGGAAGGGGTACATTGCGTGGGGACGGGGTGTCTGTGTGTGCGGATGGGTTTCAATGTGTGCGGAAGTGGTTACAGTGTGTGGGGATGGTGTTTCAGAGCGTGGGGATGTGTTTCATTGTGTGGGGAAGGGGTTTCAGGGTGTGGGGAAGAGGTTTCAGTGTGTGGGGAAGGGTTTCAGTGTGTGGGGATGGGTTTCAGTGTGTGGGATGTGTTTTCAGGGTGTGGGGAAGGGGTTTCAGTGGGTGGGGAAGGGGTTTCAGTGTGTGGGGAAGGTGTTTCACTGTGTGGGGAAGGGGTTTCAGAGTGTCGGGATGGGTTTCAGTGTGTGGGGAAGGGGTTTGAGTGTTTGGGGTAGGGGTTTCAGAGTGTGGGGAATGGTTTCAGTTTGGGGGGAATGGGTTTCAGTGTGTCGGGAAGGGGTTTCAGTGTGTGAGGATGTGTTTCAGTGTGTGGGGAAGGTGTTTCAGTGTGTGCGGAATGTGTTTCAGTGTGTGGGGAAGGGGTTTCAGAGTGTGGGGAAGGTGTTTCAGTGTGTGGGGAAGGTGTTTCAGTGTTTGCGGAAGGGGTTGCTGTGTGTGCGCAAGGGGTTTCATTGTGTGGGGATGGGGTTTCAATTGTGTGGGGAAGGTGTTTCAGTGTGTGGGGAAGGGGTTTCTGTGTGTGGGGAAGGGGTTTCAGTGTGTGGGGAAGGTGTTTCAGTGTGTGCGGTAGGGGTTTCAGTGTGTGCGGAAGGTGTTTCAGTGTCTGAGGAAGGGGTTTCAGTGTGTGGGGAAGGTGTTTCATTGTGTGCGGAAGGGGTTTCAGTGTGTGGGGAAGGGGATTCAGTGTGTGGGGCAGGTGTTTTATTGTGTGGGGAAGGGGTTTCACTATGTGGGGAAGGGGTTTCAGTGTGTGGGGAAGGGTTTCAGTGTGTAGGGAATGGGTTTCAGTGTGTGGGGAGGGGGTTTCAGTGTGTGGGGAAGGGTTTCAGTGTGTGGGGAAGGGGTTTCAGTGTGTGGGGAAGGGGTTTCAGTTTGTGGGGAAGGGGTTTCAGTGTGTGGGGAAGTATTTCTGTGTGTGGGGAAGGGTTACAGTGTGTGGGGAAGCTGTTTCAGTGTGTTGGGAAGGGGTTTCAGTGTGTGGGGAAGTTGTTTCAGTGTGTGGGGAAGATGTTTCAGTGTGTGGGGAAGGGGTTTCAGTGTGTGGGGAAGGTGTTTCAGTGTGTGGGGAAGGGATTTCAGTGTGTGGGGAATTGTCTAACTGTGAGCGGATGGGGTTTCAGTGTGTGGGGAAGGTGTTTCAGTGTGTGGGGAAGGGGTTTCACTATGTGGGGAATTGGTTTCAGTGTGTGAGGATGGGGTTTCAGTGTGTGGGGAAGTGTTTTAGTTTGTGAGGAAGGGCTTTCAGTTCGTGGGGATGGGGTTTCAGTGTGTGGGGATGTGTTTCAGTGCGTGGGGAAGGGGTTTCAGTGTTGGGGGAAGGGTTTCACTGTGTGCGGAAGGGGTTTCAGTGTGTGGGGAAGGGGTTTCTGTGTGTGGGGAAGGGGTTTCTGTGTGTGGGGAAGGGGTTTCAGTGTGTGGGGAAGGCGTTTCAGTGTGCGCGGTAGGGGTTTCAACTGTGTGGGGAAGATGTTTCAGTGTGTGGGGAAGGGGTTTTTGTGTGTAGGGAAGGGGTTTCAGTCTGTGGGGAAGGGATTCATGGTGTGCGGAAGGTGTTTCAGTGTGTAGGGAATGGGTTTCAGTGTGTGAGGAAGGGGTTTCAGTGTGTGGGGATGTGTTTCAGTGTGCGGGGAAGTGGTTTCAGTGTGTGGCGATGTGTTTCAATGTGTGGGGAAGGGGTTTCAGTGTGTGGGGAACATGTTTCAGTGAGTGCGGAAGGGGTTTCAGTGTGTGGGGAAGGGGTTTCAGTGTGTCGGGAAGGGGTTTCACTGTGTTGGGAAGGTGTTTCAGTGTGTGCGGAAGGGGTTTCAGTGTGTGCAGAAGGTATTTCAGTGTGTGGGGATGGGGGTTCTGTGTGTGGGGAAGGAGTTTCATTGTGTGCGGAAGGGGTTTCAGTGTGTGGGGAAGGGGATTCAGTGTGTGGGGAAGGTGTTTCATTTATGTGGAAGGTGTTTCGTTGTGTGCGGAAGGTGTTTCAGTGTGTAGGGAAGTGGTTTCAGTGTGTGGGGAAGGGGGTTCATTGTGTGGGGAAGGGGTTTCACTATGTGGGGAAAGGGTTTCAGTGTGTGGGGAGGGGCTTCAGAGTGTGGGGAAGGGGTTTCAGTGTGTGGGGAAGGGGTTTCAGTGTGTGGAGAAGGGTTTCAGTGTGTGGGGAAGGGGTTTCTGTTTGTGGGGAAGGGTTTTCAGTGTGTGGGGAATTGTTTCTGTGTGTGGGGAAGGGTTACAGTGTGTGGGGAAGCTGTTTCAGTATGTGGTGAAGGTTTTTCAGTGTGTGGGGAAGGGGTTTCAGTGTGTGGGGAAGGTGTTTCAGTGTCTGGGGAAGGTATTTCAGTGTTTGGGGAAGGTGTTTCAGTGTGTGGGGAAGGTGTTTCAGTGTGTGGGGAAGGTGTTTCTGTGTGTGGGGATGTGTTTCAGTGTGTGGGGATGTGTTTCAGTGTGTGGGGAAGTGTTTCAGTGTGTGGGGAAGTTGTTTCAGTGTGTGGGGAAGGTGTTTCTGTGTGTGGGGATGTGTTTCAGTGTGTGGGGATGTGTTTCAGTGTGTGGGGATGGGTTTCAGTGTGTGGGGATCGGTTTCAGTGTGTGGGCATGGGTTTCAGTATGTGCGGATGGGTTTCAGTGTGTGGGGAAGGTGTTTCAGAGTGGGTGGATGTGTTTAAGAGTGTGGGGAAGGGCTTTCAGTGTGTGGGGAAGGGGTTTCAGTGAGTGGTGGTGGGGTTTCTGTGTGTGGAAGTGGTTTCAGTGTGTGGGGAATGGGTTTCAGTGTGTGTGGAAGCTTTTTCAGTGTGTGGGGAAGGTGTTTCAGTGTGTGGGGATGTGTGTCAATGTGTGGGGACTGTGTTTCAGTGGGTGGGGAAGGGTTTCAGTTTGTGGGGAAGGAGTTTCAGTCTGTGGGGATGGGTTTCAGTGTGTGGGGATAGGTTTCAGTGTGTGGGGATGGGTTTCAGTGTGTGCGGAAGGGGTTTCAGTGTGTGGGGAAGGTGTTTCAGCGTGTGGGGATGGGTTTCAGTGTGTGGGGATGGGTTTCAGTGTGTCAGGATGGGTTTCAGTGTGTGCGGAAGGGGTTTCAGTGTGTGCGGATGGTGTTTCAGTGTGTGGGGATGGGTTTCAGTGTGTGGGGATGGAATTCAGTGTGTGTGGAAGGAGTTTCAGTGTGTGGGGACGGGGTTTCAGTGTGTGGGGAAGGGGTTTCAGAGTCTGGGGATGGTTTTCAGTGTGTGCGGAAGGGGTTTCAGTGTGTGGGGATCGGTTTCAGTGTGTGTGGAAGGGGAATCAGTGCGTGGGGAAGCTGTTTCAGTGTGTGGGGAATGGGTTTCAGTGTGTGGGGAAGGGGTTTCAGTGTGTGTGGAAGGTGTTTCAGTGTGTGGGGAAGGGGTTTCAGAGTGTGGGGAAGGGTTTCAGTGTGTGGGGTAGCTGTTTCAGTGTGTGGGGAAGGGGTTTCAGTGTGTGGGGAAGTTGATTCAGTGTGTGGGGAAGGTGTTTTAGTGTTTGGGGAAGGTGTTTCAGCGTTTGGGGAAGGTGTTTCAGTGTGTGGGGAAGGGTTTCACTATGTGGGGAAGGGGTTTCAGTGTGTGGGGAAGGGTTTCAGTGTGTGGGGAAGGGGTTTCAGTGTGTGGGGAAGGGGTTTCAGTGTGTGGGGAAGGATGTTACTGTGTGGGGAAGGGGTTTCAGTTTGTGGGGAAGAGGTTTCAGTGTGTGGGGATGTTTTTCAGTGTGTGGGGAAGGGGTTTCAGTGTTTGGGGAAGGGTTTCACTGTGTGCGGAAGGGGTTTCAGTGTGTGGGGAAGGGGTTTCATTGTGTGGGGAAGGCGTTTCTGTGTGTGTGGAAGGGGTTTCAGTGTGTGCGGAAGGTGTTTCAGTGTGTGGGGAAGGGGTTTCAGTGAGTGGGGAAGGTGTTTCATTTTGTGCAGACGGGGTTTCAGTGTGAGGGGAAGGCGATTCAGTGTGTGGGGAAGGTGTTTTATTGTGTGGGGAAGGTGTTTAACCATGTGGGGAAAGGATTTCAGTGTGTGGGGATGGGATTCAGTGTGTGGGGAAGGGGTCTCAGTGTGTGGGGAAGGGGTTTCAGTGTGTGGGGAAGGGTTTCAGTATGTGGAGAAGGTGTTTCAGTGTGTGGGGAAGGGGTAACAGTTTGTGGGGAAGGGGTTTCAGTGTGTGGGGAAGTATTTCTGTGTGTGGGGAAGGGGTTTCAGTGTGTGGGGAATTGTTTAACTGTGTGCGGAAGGGGTTTCAGTGTGTTGGGAAGGTGTTTCAGTGTGTGGGGAAGGGGTTTCACTGTGTGGGGAAGGGTTTCAGTGTGCGGGGAAGGGGTTTCAGTGTGTGGGGAAGGGGTTTCAGTGTGTGGGGAAGGGTTTTAGTGTGTGGGGAAGGAGTTTCAGTTTGTGGGGAAGGGGTGTGAGTTTGTGGGGAAGGGTTTTCAGTGCTTGGGGAAGTGTTTCTGTGTGTGGGGAAGCGGTACATTGCGTGGGGACGGGGCTTCTGTGTGTGGGGATGGGTTTCAGTGTGTGCGGAAGGGGTTACAGTGTGTGGGGATGGTGTTTCAGAGTGTGGGGATGTGTTTCATTGTGTGGGGAAGGGGTTTCAGTGTGTGGGGATGGGGTTTCAGTGTGTGTGGAAGGGTTTCAGTGTGTGGGGATGGGTTTCAGTGTGTGGGAGGTGGTTTCAGGGAGTGGGGAAGGGGTTTCAGTGTGTGGGGAAGGTGTTTCACTGTGTGGGGAAGGGGTTTCAGAGTGTCGGGATGGGTTTCAGTGTGTGGGGAAGGGGTTTCAGTGTGTGGGGTAGGGGTTTCAGAGTGTGGGGAATGGTTTCAGTTTGGGGGGAAGGGGTTTAAGTGTGTCGGGAAGGGGTTTCAGTGTGTGCGGAAGGTGTTTCAGTGTGTGGGGAAGGGGTTTCAGAGTGTGGGGAAGGTGTTTCAGTGTGTGGGGAAGGTGTTACAGTGTTTGCGGAAGGGGTTGCTGTGTGTGCGCAAGGGGTTTCAGTGTGTGGGGATGGGGTTTCAATTGTGTGGGGAAGGTGTTTCAGTGTGTGGGGAAGGGGTTTCTGTGTGTGGGGAAGGGGTTTCAGTGTGTGGGGAAGGTGTTTCACTGTGTGCGGTAGGGGTTTCAGTGTGTGCGGAAGGTGTTTCAGTGTCTGAGGAAGGGGTTTCAGTGTGTGGGGAAGGTGTTTCATTGTGTGCGGAAGGGGTTTCAGTGTGTGGGGAAGGGGATTGAGTGTGTGGGGAAGGTGTTTTATTGTGTTGGGAAGGGGTTTCATTATGTGGGGAAGGGGTTTCAGTGTGTGGGGAAGGGTTTCAGTGTGTAGGGAACGGGTTTCAGTGTGTGGGGAGGGGGTTTCAGTGTGAGGGGAAGGGTTTCAGTGTTAGGGGAAGGGGTTTCAGTGTGTGGGGATGGGGTTTCAGTTTGTGGGGAAGGGGTTTCAGTGTGTGGGGAAGTATTTCTGTGTGTGGGGAAGGGTTACAGTGTGTGGGGAAGCTGTTTCAGTGTGTTGGGAAGGGGTTTCAGTGTGTGGGGAAGTTGTTTCAGTGTGTGGGGAAGGTGTTTCAGTGTGTGGTGAAGGGGTTTCAGTGTGTGGGGAAGGTGTTTCAGTGTGTGGGGAAGGGATTTCAGTGTGTGGGGAATTGTTTAACTGTGAGCGGATGGGGTTTCAGTGTGTGGGGAAGTTGTTTCAGTGTGTGGGGAAGCGGTTTCACGATGTGGGGATGGGTTTCAGTGTGTGGGGATGGGTTTCAGTGTGTGGGGAAGGGTTTCAGTGTGTGCGGAAGGGGTTTCAGTGTGTGGGGAAGGTGTTTCAGTGTGTGGGGATGGGTTTCAGTGTGTGGGGATGGGTTTCAGTGTGTCGGGATGGGTTTCAGTGTTTGCGGAAGGGGTTTCAGTGTGTGCGGATGGTGTTTCAGTGTGTGGGGATGGGTTTCAGTGTGTGGGGATGGAATTCAGTGTGTGTGGAAGGAGTTTCAGTGTGTGGGGACGGGGTTTCAGTGTGTGGGGAAGGGGTTTCAGAGTCTGGGGATGGTTTTCAGTGTGTGCGGAAGGGGTTTCAGTGTGTGGGGATCGGTTTCAGTGTGTGTGAAGGGGAATCAGTGCGTGGGGAAGCTGTTTCAGTGTGTGGGGAATGGGTTTCAGTGTGTGGGGAAGGGGTTTCCGTGTGTGTGGAAGGTGTTTCAGTGTGTGGGGAAGGGGCTTCAGAGTGTGGGGAAGGGTTTCAGTGTGTTGGGTAGCTGTTTCAGTGTGTGGGGAAGGGGTTTCAGTGTGTGGGGAAGTTGATTCAGTGTGTGGGGAAGGTGTTTTAGTGTTTGGGGAAGGTGTTTCAGCGTGTGGGGAAGGTGTTTCAGTGTGTGGGGAAGCGGTTTCACTATGTGGGGAAGGGGTTTCAGTGTGTGGGGAAGGGTTTCAGTGTGTGGGAAAGGGGTTTCAGTGTGTGGGGAAGGGGTTTCAGTGTGTGGGGAAGGATTTTAGTGTGTGGGGAAGGGGTTTCAGTTTGTGGGGAAGGGGTTTCAGTGTGTGGGGATGTGTTTCAGTGTGTGGGGAAGGGGTTTCAGCGTTTGGGGAAGGGTTTCACTGTGTGCGGAAGGGGTTTCAGTGTGTGGGGAAGGGGTTTCATTGTGTGGGGAAGGCGTTTCTGTGTGTGTGGAAGGGTTTTCAGTGTGTGCGGAAGGTGTTTCAGTGTGTGGGGAAGGGGTTTCAGTGAGTGGGGAAGGTGTTTCATTTTGTGCAGACGGGGTTTCAGTGTGAGGGGAAGGGGATTCAGTGTGTGGGGAAGGTGTTTTATTGTGTGGGGAAGGTGTTTAACTATGTGGGGAAAGGATTTCAGTGTGTGGGGATGGGATTCAGTGAGTGGGGAAGGGGTCTCAGTGTGTGGGGAAGGGGTTTCAGTGTGTGGGGAAGGGTTTCAGTATGTGGGGAAGGTGTTTCAGTGTGTGGGGAAGGGGTTTCAGTTTGTGGGGAAGGGGTTCCAGTGTGTGGGGAAGTATTTCTGTGTGTGGGGAAGGGGTTTCAGTTTGTGGGGAATTGTTTAACTGTGTGCGGAAGGGGTTTCAGTGTGTGGGGAAGGTGTTTCAGTGTGTGGGGAAGGGGTTTCACTATGTGGGGAAGGGGTTTCAGTGTGTGGGGAAGGGTTTCAGTGTGTGGGGATCGGTTTCAGTGTGTGGGCTTGGTTTTCAGTATGTGGGGATGGGTTTCAGTGTGTGGGGAAGGTGTTTCAGAGTGTGGGGATGTGTTTAAGAGTGTGGGGAAGGGCTTTCAGTGTGTGGGGAAGGGGTTTCAGTGTGTGGTGGTGGGGATTCAGTGTGTGGAAGTGGTTTCAGTGTGTGGGGAATGGGTTTCAGTGTGTGTGGAAGGTGTTTCAGTGTGTGGGGAAGGTGTTTCAGTGTGTGGGGAAGGTGTTTCAGTGTGTGGTAATGTGTGTCAATGTGTGGGGACTGTGTTTCAGTGGGTGGGGAAGGTTTTCAGTTTGTGGGGAAGGTGTTTCAGTGTGTGGGGATGGGTTTCAGTGTGTGGGGATGGGTTTCAGTGTGTGGGGATGGGTTTCAGTGTGTGCGGAAGGGGTTTCAGTGTGTGGGGAAGGTGTTTCAGTGTGTGGGGATGGGTTTCAGTGTGTGGGGATGGGTTTCAGTGTGTCGGGATGGGTTTCAGTGTGTGCGGAAGGGGTTTCAGTGTGTGCGGATGGTGTTTCAGTGTGTGGGGATGAGTTTCAGTGAGTGGGGATGGAATTCACTGTGTGTGGAAGGAGTTTCAGTGTGTGGGGACGGGGTTCAGTGTGTGGGGAAGGGGTTTCAGAGTCTGGGGATGGCTTTCAGTGTGTGCGGAAGGGGTTTCAGTGTGCGGGGATCGGTTTCAGTGTGTGTGGAAGGGGAATCAGTGCGTGGGGAAGCTGTTTCAGTGCGTGGGGAATGGGTTTCAGTGTGTGGGGAAGGGGTTTCAGTGTGTGTGGAAGGTGTTTCAGTGTGTGGGGAAGGGGTTTCAGAGTGTGGGGAAGGGTTTCAGTGTGTGGGGTAGCTGTTTCAGTGTGTGGGGACGGGGTTTCAGTGTGTGGGGAAGTTGACTCAGTGTGTGGGGAATGTGTTTTAGTGTTTGGGGAAGGTGTTTCAGCGTGTGGGGAAGGTGTTTCAGTGTGTGGGGAAGCGGTTTCACTATGTGGGGAAGGGGTTTCAGTGTGTGGGGAAGGGTTTCAGTGTGTGGGGAAGGGGTGTCAGTGTGTGGGAAAGGGGTTTCAGTGTGTGGGGAAGGATTTTAGTGTGTGGGGAAGGGGTTTCAGTTTGTGGGGATGTGGTTTCAGTGTGTGGGGATGTGTTTCAGTGTGTGGGGAAGGGGTTTCAGTGTTTGGGGAAGGGTTTCACTGTGTGCGGAAGGGGTTTCAGTGTGTGGGGAAGGGGTTTCATTGTGTGGGGAAGGCGTTTCTGTCTGTGTGGAAGGGGTTTCTGTGTGTGCGGAAGGGGTTTCAGTGTGTGGGGATCGGTTTCAGTGTGTGTGGAAGGGGAATCAGTGCGTGGGGAAGCTGTTTCAGTGTGTGGGGAATGGGTTTCAGTGTGTGGGGAAGGGGTT
The DNA here is from genome assembly GCF_036365525.1 of Heterodontus francisci. Taxonomy (NCBI): domain Eukaryota; kingdom Metazoa; phylum Chordata; class Chondrichthyes; order Heterodontiformes; family Heterodontidae; genus Heterodontus; species Heterodontus francisci. Next base: position 544,922 of record NW_027142021.1, on the reverse strand, counting down.
TCAGTGTGTGCGGATGGTGTTTCAGTGTGTGGGGATGGGTTTCAGTGTGTGGGGATGGAATTCAGTGTGTGTGGAAGGAGTTTCAGTGTGTGGGGACGGGGTTTCAGTGTGTGGGGAAGGGGTTTCAGAGTCTGGGGATGGTTTTCAGTGTGTGCGGAAGGGGTTTCAGTGTGTGGGGATCGGTTTCAGTGTGTGTGGAAGGGGAATCAGTGCGTGGGGAAGCTGTTTCAGTGTGTGGGGCAATGGGTTTCAGTGTGTGGGGAAGGGGTTTCAGTGTGTGTGAAAGGTGTTTCAGTGTGTGGGGAAGGGGTTTCAGAGTGTGGGGAAGGGTTTCAGTGTGTGGGGTAGCTGTTTCAGTGAGTGGGGAAGGGGTTTCAGTGTGTGGGGAAGTTGATTCAGTGTGTGGGGAAGGTGTTTTAGTGTTTGGGGAAGGTGTTTCAGCGTGTGGGGAAGGTGTTTCAGTGTGTGGGGAAGCGGTTTCACTATGTGGGGAAGGGGTTTCAGTGTGTGGGGAAGGGTTTCAGTGTGTGGGGAAGGGGTTTCAGTGTGTGGGGAAGGGGTTTCAGTGTGTGGGGAAGGATTTTAGTGTGTGGGGAAGGGGTTTCAGTTTGTGGGGAAGGGGTTTCAGTGTGTGGGGATGTGTTTCAGTGTGTGGGGAAGGGGTTTCAGTGTTTGGGGAAGGGTTTCACTGTGTGCGGAAGGGGTTTCAGTGTGTGGGGAAGGGGTTTCATTGTGTGGGGAAGGCGTTTCTGTGTGTGTGGAAGGGGTTTCAGTGTGTGCGGAAGGTGTTTCAGTGTGTGGGGAAGGGGTTTCAGTGAGTGGGGAAGGTGTTTCATTTTGTGCAGACGGGGTTTCAGTGTGAGGGGAAGGGGATTCAGTGTGTGGGGAAGGTGTTTTATTGTGTGGGGAAGGTGTTTAACTATGTGGGGAAAGGATTTCAGTGTGTGGGGATGGGATTCAGTGTGTGGGGAAGGGGTCTCAGTGTGTGGGGAAGGGGTTTCAGTGTGTGGGGAAGGGTTTCAGTATGTGGGGAAGGTGTTTCAGTGTGTGGGGAAGGGGTTTCAGTTTGTGGGGAAGGGGTTTCAGTGTGTGGGGAAGTATTTCTGTGTGTGGGGAAGGGCTTTCAGTGTGTGGGGAATTGTTTAACTGTGTGCGGAAGGGGTTTCAGTGTGTGGGGAAGGTGTTTCAGTGTGTGGGGAAGGGGTTTCACTATGTGGGGAAGGGGTTTCAGTGTGTGGGGAAGGGTTTCAGTGTGTGGGGATCGGTTTCAGTGTGTGGGCATGGGTTTCAGTATGTGGGGATGGGTTTCAGTGTGTGGGGAAGGTGTTTCAGAGTGTGGGGATGTGTTTAAGAGTGTGGGGAAGGGCTTTCAGTGTGTGGGGAAGGGGTTTCAGTGTGTGGTGGTGGGGTTTCAGTGTGTGGAAGTGGTTTCAGTGTGTGGGGAATGGGTTTCAGTGTGTGTGGAAGGTGTTTCAGTGTGTGGGGAAGGTGTTTCAGTGTGTGGGGAAGGTGTTTCAGTGTGTGGTAATGTGTGTCAATGTGTGGGGACTGTGTTTCAGTGGGTGGGGAAGGTTATCAGTTTGTGGGGATGGTGTCTCAGTGTGTGGGGATGGGTTTCAGTGTGTGGGGATGGGTTTCAGTGTGTGGGGATGGGTTTCAGTGTGTGCGGAAGGGGTTTCAGTGTGTGGGGAAGGTGTTTCAGTGTGTGGGGATGGGTTTCAGTGTGTGGGGATGGGTTTCAGTGTGTCGGGATGGGTTTCAGTGTGTGCGGAAGGGGTTTCAGTGTGTGCGGATGGTGTTTCAGTGTGTGGGGATGAGTTTCAGTGAGGGAGGATGGAATTCACTGTGTGTGGAAGGAGTTTCAGTGTGTGGGGATGGGGTTTCAGTATGTGGGGAAGGGGTTTCAGAGTCTGGGGATGGCTTTCAGTGTGTGCGGATGGGGTTTCAGTGTGTGTGGATCGGTTTCAGTGTGTGTGGAAGGGGAATCAGTGCGTGGGGAAGCTGTTTCAGTGTGTGGGGAATGGGTTTCAGTGTGTGGGGAAGGGGTTTCAGTGTGTGTGGAAGGTGTTTCAGTGTGTGGGGAAGGGGTTTCAGAGTGTGGGGAAGGGTTTCAGTGTGTGGGGTAGCTGTTTCAGTGAGTGGGGACGGGGTTTCAGTGTGTGGGGAAGTTGATTCAGTGTGTGGGGAAGGTGTTTTAGTGTTTGGGGAAGGTGTTTCAGCGTGTGGGGAAGGTGTTTCAGTGTGTGGGGAAGCGGTTTCACTATGTGGGGAAGGGGTTTCAGTGTGTGGGGAAGGGTTTCAGTGTGTGGGGAAGGGGTGTCAGTGTGTGGGGAAGGGGTTTCAGTGTGTGGGGAAGGATTTTAGTGTGTGGGGAAGGGGTTTCAGTTTGTGGGGATGTGGTTTCAGTGTGTGGGGATGTGTTTCAGTTTGTGGGGAAGGGGTTTCAGTGTTTGGGGAAGGGTTTCACTGTGTGCGGAAGGGGTTTCAGTGTGTGGGGAAGGGGTTTCATTGTGTGGGGAAGGCGTTTCTGTGTGTGTGGAAGGGGTTTCAGTGTGTGCGGAAGGTGTTTCAGTGTGTGGGGAAGGGGTTTCAGTGAGTGGGGAAGGTGTTTCATTGTGTGCAGACGGGGTTTCAGTAAGAGGGGAAGGGGATTCAGTGTGTGGGGAAGGTGTTTTATTGTGTGGGGAAGGTGATTAACTATGTGGGGAAAGGATTTCAGTGTGTGGGGATGGGATTCAGTGTGTGGGGAAGGGGTCTCAGTGTGTGGGGAAGGGGTTTCAGTGTGTGGGGAAGGGTTTCAGTATGTGGGGAAGGTGTTTCAGTGTGTGGGGAAGGGGTTTCCGTTTGTGGGGAAGGGGTTTCAGTGTGTGGGGAAGTATTTCTGTGTGTGGGGAAGGGGTTTCAGTGTGTGGGGAATTGATTAACTGTGTGCGGAAGGGGTTTCAGTGTGTGGGGAAGGTGTTTCAGTGTGTGGGGAAGGGGTTTCACTATGTGGGGAAGGGGTTTCAGTGTGTGGGGAAGGGTTTCAGTGTGCGGGGAAGGGGCTTCAGTGTGTGGGGAAGGGGTTTCAGTGTGTGGGGAAGGGTTTTAGTGTGTGGGGAAGGAGTTTCAGTTTGTGGGGAAGGGGTTTGAGTTTGTGGGGAAGGGTTTTCAGTGCTTGGGGAAGTGTTTCTGTGTGTGGGGAAGGGGTACATTGCGTGGGGACGGGGTTTCTGTGTGTGGGGATGGGTTTCAGTGTGTGCGGAAGGGGTTACAGTGTGTGGGGATGGTGTTTCAGAGTGTGGGGATGTGTTTCATTGTGTGGGGAAGGGGTTTTTTGTGCGTGGGGAAGGGGTTTCAGTGTGTGGGGAAGGATTTCAGTGTGTGGGGATGGGTTTCAGTGTGTGGGAGGTGGTTTCAGGGTGTGGGGAAGGGGTTTCAGTGGGTGGGGAAGGGGTTTCAGTGTGTGGGGAAGGTGTTTCACTGTGTGGGGAATGGGTTTCAGTGTGTGGGGAAGGGGTTTCCGTGTGTGTGGAAGGTGTTTCAGTGTGTGGGGAAGCGGTTTCAGTGTGTGGGGAAGTTGATTCAGTGTGTGGGGAAGGTGTTTTAGTGTTTGGGGAAGGTGTTTCAGCGTGTGGGGAAGGTGTTTCAGTGTGTGGGGAAGCGGTTTCACTATGTGGGGAAGGGGTTTCAGTGTGTGGGGAAGGGTTTCAGTGTGTGGGAAAGGGGTTTCAGTGTGTGGGGAAGGGGTTTCAGTGTGTGGGGAAGGATTTTAGTGTGTGGGGAAGGGGTTTCAGTTTGTGGGGAAGGGGTTTCAGTGTGTGGGGATGTGTTTCAGTGTGTGGGGAAGGGGTTTCAGCGTTTGGGGAAGGGTTTCACTGTGTGCGGAAGGGGTTTCAGTGTGTGGGGAAGGGGTTTCATTGTGTGGGGAAGGCGTTTCTGTGTGTGTGGAAGGGGTTTCAGTGTGTGCGGAAGGTGTTTCAGTGTGTGGGGAAGGGGTTTCAGTGAGTGGGGAAGGTGTTTCATTTTGTGCAGACGGGGTTTCAGTGTGAGGGGAAGGGGATTCAGTGTGTGGGGAAGGTGTTTTATTGTGTGGGGAAGGTGTTTAACTATGTGGGGAAAGGATTTCAGTGTGTGGGGATGGGATTCAGTGAGTGGGGAAGGGGTCTCAGTGTGTGGGGAAGGGGTTTCAGTGTGTGGGGAAGGGTTTCAGTATGTGGGGAATGGGTTTCAGTGTGTGGGGAAGGGGTTTCAGTGTGTGTGGAAGGTGTTTCAGTGTGTGGGGAAGGGGTTTCAGAGTGTGGGGAAGGGTTTCAGTGTGTGGGGTAGCTGTTTCAGTGAGTGGGGACGGGGTTTCAGTGTGTGGGGAAGTTGATTCAGTGTGTGGGGAAGGTGTTTTAGTGTTTGGGGAAGGTGTTTCAGCGTGTGGGGAAGGTGTTTCAGTGTGTGGGGAAGCGGTTTCACTATGTGGGGAAGGGGTTTCAGTGTGTGGGGAAGGGTTTCAGTGTGTGGGGAAGGGGTGTCAGTGTGTGGGGAAGGGGTTTCAGTGTGTGGGGAAGGATTTTAGTGTGTGGGGAAGGGGTTTCAGTTTGTGGGGATGTGGTTTCAGTGTGTGGGGATGTGTTTCAGTTTGTGGGGAAGGGGTTTCAGTGTTTGGGGAAGGGTTTCACTGTGTGCGGAAGGGGTTTCAGTGTGTGGGGAAGGGGTTTCATTGTGTGGGGAAGGCGTTTCTGTGTGTGTGGAAGGGGTTTCAGTGTGTGCGGAAGGTGTTTCAGTGTGTGGGGAAGGGGTTTCAGTGAGTGGGGAAGGTGTTTCATTGTGTGCAGACGGGGTTTCAGTAAGAGGGGAAGGGGATTCAGTGTGTGGGGAAGGTGTTTTATTGTGTGGGGAAGGTGATTAACTATGTGGGGAAAGGATTTCAGTGTGTGGGGATGGGATTCAGTGTGTGGGGAAGGGGTCTCAGTGTGTGGGGAAGGGGTTTCAGTGTGTGGGGAAGGGTTTCAGTATGTGGGGAAGGTGTTTCAGTGTGTGGGGAAGGGGTTTCCGTTTGTGGGGAAGGGGTTTCAGTGTGTGGGGAAGTATTTCTGTGTGTGGGGAAGGGGTTTCAGTGTGTGGGGAATTGATTAACTGTGTGCGGAAGGGGTTTCAGTGTGTGGGGAAGGTGTTTCAGTGTGTGGGGAAGGGGTTTCACTATGTGGGGAAGGGGTTTCAGTGTGTGGGGAAGGGTTTCAGTGTGCGGGGAAGGGGCTTCAGTGTGTGGGGAAGGGGTTTCAGTGTGTGGGGAAGGGTTTTAGTGTGTGGGGAAGGAGTTTCAGTTTGTGGGGAAGGGGTTTGAGTTTGTGGGGAAGGGTTTTCAGTGCTTGGGGAAGTGTTTCTGTGTGTGGGGAAGGGGTACATTGCGTGGGGACGGGGTTTCTGTGTGTGGGGATGGGTTTCAGTGTGTGCGGAAGGGGTTACAGTGTGTGGGGATGGTGTTTCAGAGTGTGGGGATGTGTTTCATTGTGTGGGGAAGGGGTTTTTTGTGCGTGGGGAAGGGGTTTCAGTGTGTGGGGAAGGATTTCAGTGTGTGGGGATGGGTTTCAGTGTGTGGGAGGTGGTTTCAGGGTGTGGGGAAGGGGTTTCAGTGGGTGGGGAAGGGGTTTCAGTGTGTGGGGAAGGTGTTTCACTGTGTGGGGAATGGGTTTCAGTGTGTGGGGAAGGGGTTTCCGTGTGTGTGGAAGGTGTTTCAGTGTGTGGGGAAGCGGTTTCAGTGTGTGGGGAAGTTGATTCAGTGTGTGGGGAAGGTGTTTTAGTGTTTGGGGAAGGTGTTTCAGCGTGTGGGGAAGGTGTTTCAGTGTGTGGGGAAGCGGTTTCACTATGTGGGGAAGGGGTTTCAGTGTGTGGGGAAGGGTTTCAGTGTGTGGGAAAGGGGTTTCAGTGTGTGGGGAAGGGGTTTCAGTGTGTGGGGAAGGATTTTAGTGTGTGGGGAAGGGGTTTCAGTTTGTGGGGAAGGGGTTTCAGTGTGTGGGGATGTGTTTCAGTGTGTGGGGAAGGGGTTTCAGCGTTTGGGGAAGGGTTTCACTGTGTGCGGAAGGGGTTTCAGTGTGTGGGGAAGGGGTTTCATTGTGTGGGGAAGGCGTTTCTGTGTGTGTGGAAGGGGTTTCAGTGTGTGCGGAAGGTGTTTCAGTGTGTGGGGAAGGGGTTTCAGTGAGTGGGGAAGGTGTTTCATTTTGTGCAGACGGGGTTTCAGTGTGAGGGGAAGGGGATTCAGTGTGTGGGGAAGGTGTTTTATTGTGTGGGGAAGGTGTTTAACTATGTGGGGAAAGGATTTCAGTGTGTGGGGATGGGATTCAGTGAGTGGGGAAGGGGTCTCAGTGTGTGGGGAAGGGGTTTCAGTGTGTGGGGAAGGGTTTCAGTATGTGGGGAAGGTGTTTCAGTGTGTGGGGAAGGGGTTTCAGTTTGTGGGGAAGGGGTTCCAGTGTGTGGGGAAGTATTTCTGTGTGTGGGGAAGGGGTTTCAGTGTGTGGGGAATTGTTTAACTGTGTGCGGAAGGGGTTTCAGTGTGTGGGGAAGGTGTTTCAGTGTGTGGGGAAGGGGTTTCACTATGTGGGGAAGGGGTTTCAGTGTGTGGGGAAGGGTTTCAGTGTGTGGGGATCGGTTTCAGTGTGTGGGCATGGGTTTCAGTATGTGGGGATGGGTTTCAGTGTGTGGGGAAGGTGTTTCAGAGTGTGGGGATGTGTTTAAGAGTGTGGGGAAGGGCTTTCAGTGTGTGGGGAAGGGGTTTCAGTGTGTGGTGGTGGGGATTCAGTGTGTGGAAGTGGTTTCAGTGTGTGGGGAATGGGTTTCAGTGTGTGTGGAAGGTGTTTCAGTGTGTGGGGAAGGTGTTTCAGTGTGTGGGGAAGGTGTTTCAGTGTGTGGTAATGTGTGTCAATGTGTGGGGACTGTGTTTCAGTGGGTGGGGAAGGTTTTCAGTTTGTGGGGAAGGTGTTTCAGTGTGTGGGGATGGGTTTCAGTGTGTGGGGATGGGTTTCAGTGTGTGGGGATGGGTTTCAGTGTGTGCGGAAGGGGTTTCAGTGTGTGGGGATCGGTTTCAGTGTGTGTGGAAGGGGAATCAGTGCGTGGGGAAGCTGTTTCAGTGTGTGGGGAATGGGTTTCAGTGTGTGGGGAAGGGGTTTCAGTGTGTGCGGATGGTGTTTCAGTGTGTGGGGATGAGTTTCAGTGAGTGGGGATGGAATTCACTGTGTGTGGAAGGAGTTTCAGTGTGTGGGGACGGGGTTCAGTGTGTGGGGAAGGGGTTTCAGAGTCTGGGGATGGCTTTCAGTGTGTGCGGAAGGGGTTTCAGTGTGCGGGGATCGGTTTCAGTGTGTGTGGAAGGGGAATCAGTGCTTGGGGAAGCTGTTTCAGTGCGTGGGGAATGGGTTTCAGTGTGTGGGGAAGGGGTTTCAGTGTGTGTGGAAGGTGTTTCAGTGTGTGGGGAAGGGGTTTCAGAGTGTGGGGAAGGGTTTCAGTGTGTGGGGTAGCTGTTTCAGTGTGTGGGGACGGGGTTTCAGTGTGTGGGGAAGTTGACTCAGTGTGTGGGGAAGGTGTTTTAGTGTTTGGGGAAGGTGTTTCAGCGTGTGGGGAAGGTGTTTCAGTGTGTGGGGAAGCGGTTTCACTATGTGGGGAAGGGGTTTCAGTGTGTGGGGAAGGGTTTCAGTGTGTGGGGAAGGGGTGTCAGTGTGTGGGAAAGGGGTTTCAGTGTGTGGGGAAGGATTTTAGTGTGTGGGGAAGGGGTTTCAGTTTGTGGGGATGTGGTTTCAGTGTGTGGGGATGTGTTTCAGTGTGTGGGGAAGGGGTTTCAGTGTTTGGGGAAGGGTTTCACTGTGTGCGGAAGGGGTTTCAGTGTGTGGGGAAGGGGTTTCATTGTGTGGGGAAGGCGTTTCTGTCTGTGTGGAAGGGGTTTCAGTGTGTGCGGAAGGGGTTTCAGTGTGTGGGGATCGGTTTCAGTGTGTGTGGAAGGGGAATCAGTGCGTGGGGAAGCTGTTTCAGTGTGTGGGGAATGGGTTTCAGTGTGTGGGGAAGGGGTTTCAGTGTGTGCGGATGGTGTTTCAGTGTGTGGGGATGGGTTTCAGTGTGTGGGGATGGAATTCAGTGTGTGTGGAAGGAGTTTCAGTGTGTGGGGACGGGGTTTCAGTGTGTGGGGAAGGGGTTTCAGAGTCTGGGGATGGTTTTCAGTGTGTGCGGAAGGGGTTTCAGTGTGTGGGGATCGGTTTCAGTGTGTGTGGAAGGGGAATCAGTGCGTGGGGAAGCTGTTTCAGTGTGTGGGGCAATGGGTTTCAGTGTGTGGGGAAGGGGTTTCAGTGTGTGTGAAAGGTGTTTCAGTGTGTGGGGAAGGGGTTTCAGAGTGTGGGGAAGGGTTTCAGTGTGTGGGGTAGCTGTTTCAATGAGTGGGGAAGGGGTTTCAGTGTGTGGGGAAGTTGATTCAGTGTGTGGGGAAGGTGTTTTAGTGTTTGGGGAAGGTGTTTCAGCGTGTGGGGAAGGTGTTTCAGTGTGTGGGGAAGCGGTTTCACTATGTGGGGAAGGGGTTTCAGTGTGTGGGGAAGGGTTTCAGTGTGTGGGGAAGGGGTTTCAGTGTGTGGGGAAGGGGTTTCAGTGTGTGGGGAAGGATTTTAGTGTGTGGGGAAGGGGTTTCAGTTTGTGGGGAAGGGGTTTCAGTGTGTGGGGATGTGTTTCAGTGTGTGGGGAAGGGGTTTCAGTGTTTGGGGAAGGGTTTCACTGTGTGCGGAAGGGGTTTCAGTGTGTGGGGAAGGGGTTTCATTGTGTGGGGAAGGCGTTTCTGTGTGTGTGGAAGGGGTTTCAGTGTGTGCGGAAGGTGTTTCAGTGTGTGGGGAAGGGGTTTCAGTGAGTGGGGAAGGTGTTTCATTTTGTGCAGACGGGGTTTCAGTGTGAGGGGAAGGGGATTCAGTGTGTGGGGAAGGTGTTTTATTGTGTGGGGAAGGTGTTTAACTATGTGGGGAAAGGATTTCAGTGTGTGGGGATGGGATTCAGTGTGTGGGGAAGCAGCCTCAGTGTGTGGGGAAGGGGTTTCAGTGTGTGGGGAAGGGTTTCAGTATGTGGGGAAGGTGTTTCAGTGTGTGGGGAAGGGGTTTCAGTTTGTGGGGAAGGGGTTTCAGTGTGTGGGGAAGTATTTCTGTGTGTGGGGAAGGGCTTTCAGTGTGTGGGGAATTGTTTAACTGTGTGCGGAAGGGGTTTCAGTGTGTGGGGAAGGTGTTTCAGTGTGTGGGGAAGGGGTTTCAGTTTGTGGGGATGGTGTTTCAGTGTGTGGGGATGGGTTTCAGTGTGTGGGGATGGGTTTCAGTGTGTGGGGATGGGTTTCAGTGTGTGCGGAAGGGGTTTCAGTGTGTGGGGAAGGTGTTTCAGTGTGTGGGGATGAGTTTCAGAGAGTGGGGATGGAATTCACTGTGTGTGGAAGGAGTTTCAGTGTGTGGGGATGGGGTTTCAGTGTGTGGGGAAGGGGTTTCGGAGTCTGGGGATGGCTTTCAGTGTGTGCGGATGGGGTTTCAGTGTGTGGGGATCGGTTTCAGTGTGTGTGGAAGGGGAATCAGTGCGTGGGGAAGCTGTTTCAGTGTGTGGGGAATGGGTTTCAGTGTGTGGGGAAGGGGTTTCAGTGTGTGTGGAAGGTGTTTCAGTGTGTGGGGAAGGGGTTTCAGAGTGTGGGGAAGGGTTTCAGTGTGTGGGGTACCTGTTTCAGTGAGTGGGGACGGGGTTTCAGTGTGTGGGGAAGTTGATTCAGTGTGTGGGGAAGGTGTTTTAGTGTTTGGGGAAGGTGTTTCAGCGTGTGGGGAAGGTGTTTCAGTGTGTGGGGAAGCGGTTTCACTATGTGGGGAAGGGGTTTCAGTGTGTGGGGAAGGGTTTCAGTGTGTGGGGAAGGGGTGTCAGTGTGTGGGGAAGGGGTTTCAGTGTGTGGGGAAGGATTTTAGTGTGTGGGGAAGGGGTTTCAGTTTGTGGGGATGTGGTTTCAGTGTGTGGGGATGTGTTTCAGTTTGTGGGGAAGGGGTTTCAGTGTTTGGGGAAGGGTTTCACTGTGTGCGGAAGGCGTTTCAGTGTGTGGGGAAGGGGTTTCATTGTGTGGGGAAGGCGTTTCTGTGTGTGTGGAAGGGGTTTCAGTGTGTGCGGAAGGTGTTTCAGTGTGTGGGGAAGGGGTTTCAGTGAGTGGGGAAGGTGTTTCATTGTGTGCAGACGGGGTTTCAGTGTGAGGGGAAGGGGATTCAGTGTGTGGCGAAGGTGTTTTATTGTGTGGGGAAGGTGATTAACTATGTGGGGAAAGGATTTCAGTGTGTGGGGATGGGATTCAGTGTGTGGGGAAGGGGTCTCAGTGTGTGGGGAAGGGGTTTCAGTGTGTGGGGAAGGGTTTCAGTATGTGGGGAAGGTGTTTCAGTGTGTGGGGAAGGGGTTTCCGTTTGTGGGGAAGGGGTTTCAGTGTGTGGGGAAGTATTTCTGTGTGTGGGGAAGGGGTTTCAGTGTGTGGGGAATTGATTAACTGTGTGCGGAAGGGGTTTCAGTGTGTGGGGAAGGGTTTCAGTGTGCGGGGAAGGGGCTTCAGTGTGTGGGGAAGGGGTTTCAGTGTGTGGGGAAGGGTTTTAGTGTGTGGGGAAGGAGTTTCAGTTTGTGGGGAAGGATTTTCAGTGCTTGGGGAAGTGTTTCTGTGTGTGGGGAAGGGGTACATTGCGTGGGGACGGGGTTTCTGTGTGTGGGGATGGGTTTCAGTGTGTGCGGAAGGGGTTACAGTGTGTGGGGATGGTGTTTCAGAGTGTGGGGATGTGTTTCATTGTGTGGGGAAGGGGTTTTTGTGCGTGGGGAAGGGGTTTCAGTGTGTGGGGAAGGATTTCAGTGTGTGGGGATGGGTTTCAGTGTGTGGGAGGTGGTTTCAGGGTGTGGGGAAGGGGTTTCAGTGGGTGGGGAAGGGGTTTCAGTGTGTGGGGAAGGTGTTTCACTGTGTGGGGAAGGGGTTTCAGAGTGTCGGGATGGGTTCCAGTGTGTGGGGAATGGTTTCAGTTTGGGGGGAAGGGGTTTAAGTGTGTCGGGAAGGGGTTTCAGTGTGTGAGGATGTGTTTCAGTGTGTGGGGAAGGTGTTTCAGTGTGTGCGGAAGGTGTTTCAGTGTGTGGGGAGGGGGTTTCAGAGTGTGGGGAATGTGTTTCAGTGTGTGGGGAAGGTGTTTCAGTGTTTGCGGAAGGGGTTGCTGTGTGTGCGCAAGGGGTTTCAGTGTGTGGGGATGGGGTTTCAATTGTGTGGGGAAGGTGTTTCAGTGTGTGGGGAAGGGGTTTCTGTGTGTGGGGAAGGGGTTTCAGTGTGTGGGGAAGGTGTTTCAGTGTGTGCGGTAGGGGTTTCAGTGTGTGCGGAAGGTGTTTCAGTGTCTGAGGAAGGGGTTTCAGTGTGTGGGGAAGGTGTTTCATTGTGTGCGGAGGGGGTTTCAGTGTGTGGGGAAGGGGATTGAGTGTGTGGGGAAGGTGTTTTATTGTGTGGGGAAGGGGTTTCATTATGTGGGGAAGGGGTTTCAGTGTGTGGGGAAGGGTTTCAGTGTGTAGGGAATGGGTTTCAGTGTGTGTGGAGGGGGTTTCAGTGTGTGGGGAAGTGTTTCAGTGTTAGGGGAAGGGGTTTCAGTGTGTGGGGAAGGGGTTTCAGTTTGTGGGGAAGGGGTTTCAGTGTGTGGGGAAGTATTTCTGTGTGTGGGGAAGGGTTACAGTGTGTGGGGAAGCTGTTTCAGTGTGTTGGGAAGGGGTTTCAGTGTGTGGGGAAGGTGTTTCAGTGTGTGGGGAAGGTGTTTCAGTGTGTGGGGAAGGGGTTTCAGTGTGTGGGGAAGGTGTTTCATTGTGTGGGGAAGGGATTTCAGTGTGTGGGGAATTGTTTAACTGTGAGCGGATGGGGTTTCAGTGTGTGGGGAACGTGTTTCAGTGTGTGGGGAAGGGGTTTCACTATGTGGGGATGGGTTTCAGTGTGTGGGGATGGGTTTCAGTGTGTGGAGATGGGTTTCAGTGTGTGCGGAAGGGGTTTCAGTGTGTGGGGAAGGTGTTTCAGTGTGTGGGGATGGGTTTCAGTGTGTGGGGATGGGTTCCAGTGTGTCGGGATGGGTTTCAGTGTGTGCGGAAGGGGTTTCAGTGTGTGCGGATGGTGTTTCAGTGTGTGGGGATGGGTTTCAGTGTGTGGGGATGGAATTCAGTGTGTGTGGAAGGAGTTTCAGTGTGTGGGGACGGGGTTTCAGTGTGTGCGGAAGGGGTTTCAGTGTGTGGGGATCGGTTTCAGTGTGTGTGGAAGGGGAATCAGTGCGTGGGGAAGCTGTTTCAGTGTGTGGGGAAAGGGTTTCAGTGTGTGGGGAAGGGGTTTCAGTGTGTGTGGAAGGTGTTTCAGTGTGTGGGGAAGGGGTTTCAGAGTGTGGGGAATGGTTTCAGAGTGCGGGGTAGCTGTTTCAGTGTGTGGGGAAGTGGTTTCAGTGTGTGGGGAAGTTGATTCAGTGTGTGGGGAAGGTGTTTTAGTGTTTGGGGAAAGTGTTTCAGCGTGTGGGGAAGGTGTTTCAGTGTGTGGGGAAGCGGTTTCACTATGTGGGGAAGGGGTTTCAGTGTGTGGGGAAGGGTTTCAGTGTGTGGGGAAGGGGTTTCAGTGAGTGGGGAAGGGGTTCAGTGTGTGGGGAAGGGTTTTAGTGTGTGGGGAAGGGGTTTCAGTTTGTGGGGAAGGGGTTTCAGTGTGTGGGGATGTGTTTCAGTGTGTGGGGAAGGGGTTCCAGTGTTTGGGGAAGGGTTTCACTGTGTGCGGAAGGGGTTTCAGTGTGTGGGGAAGGGGTTTCATTGTGTGGGGAAGGCGTTTCTGTGTGTGTGTAAGGGGTTTCAGTGTGTGGGGAAGGTGTTTCAGTGTGTGGGGAAGGGGTTTCAGTGAGTGGGGAAGGTGTTTCATTGTGTGCAGACGGGGTTTCAGTGTGAGGGGAAGGGGATTCAGTGAGTGGGGAACGTGTTTTATTGTGTGGGGAAGGTGTTTAACTATGTGGGGAAAGGATTTCAGTGTGTGGGGATGGGATTCAGTGTGTGGGGAAGGGGTCTCAGTGTGTGGGGAAGGGGTTTCAGTGTGTGGGGAAGGGTTTCAGTATGTGGGGAAGGTGTTTCAGTGTGTGGGGAAGGGGTTTCAGTTTGTGGGGAAGGGGTTTCAGTGTGTGGGGAATTATTTCTGTGTGTGGGGAAGGGGTTTCAGTGTGTGGGGAATTGTTTAACTGTGTGCGAAAGGGGTTTCAGTGTGTGGGGAAGGTGTTTCAGTGTGCGGGGAAGGGGTTTCAGTGTGTGGGGAATGTGTTTCAGTGTGTGGGGAAGGTGTTTCAGTGTTTGCGGAAGGGGTTGCTGTGTGTGCGCAAGGGGTTTCAGTGTGTGGGGATGGGGTTTCAATTGTGTGGGGAAGGTGTTTCAGTGTGTGGGGAAGGGGTTTCTGTGTGTGGGGAAGGGGTTTCAGTGTGTGGGGAAGGTGTTTCAGTGTGTGCGGTAGGGGTTTCAGTGTGTGCGGAAGGTGTTTCAGTGTCTGAGGAAGGGGTTTCAGTGTGTGGGGAAGGTGTTTCATTGTGTGCGGAGGGGGTTTCAGTGTGTGGGGAAGGGGATTGAGTGTGTGGGGAAGGTGTTTTATTGTGTGGGGAAGGGGTTTCATTATGTGGGGAAGGGGTTTCAGTGTGTGGGGAAGGGTTTCAGTGTGTAGGGAATGGGTTTCAGTGTGTGTGGAGGGGGTTTCAGTGTGTGGGGAAGTGTTTCAGTGTTAGGGGAAGGGGTTTCAGTGTGTGGGGAAGGGGTTTCAGTTTGTGGGGAAGGGGTTTCAGGGTGTGGGGAAGTATTTCTGTGTGTGGGGAAGGGTTACAGTGTGTGGGGAAGCTGTTTCAGTGTGTTGGGAAGGGGTTTCAGTGTGTGGGGAAGGTGTTTCAGTGTGTGGGGAAGGTGTTTCAGTGTGTGGGGAAGGGGTTTCAGTGTGTGGGGAAGGTGTTTCATTGTGTGGGGAAGGGGTTTCAGTGTGTGGGGAATTGTTTAACTGTGAGCGGATGGGGTTTCAGTGTGTGGGGAAGGTGTTTCAGTGTGTGGGGAAGGGGTTTCACTATGTGGGGATGGGTTTCAGTGTGTGGGGATGGGTTTCAGTGTGTGGGGATGGGTTTCACTGTGTGCGGAAGGGGTTTCAGTGTGTGGGGAAGGTGTTACAGTGTGTGGGGATGGGTTTCAGTGTGTGGGGATGGGTTCCAGTGTGTCGGGATGGGTTTCAGTGTGTGCGGAAGGGGTTTCAGTGTGTGCGGATGGTGTTTCAGTGTGTGGGGATGGGTTTCAGTGTGTGGGGATGGAATTCAGTGTGTGTGGAAGGAGTTTCAGTGTGTGGGGACGGGGTTTCAGTGTGTGGGGAAGGGGTTTCAGAGTCTGGGGATGGTTTTCAGTGTGTGCGGAAGGGGTTTCAGTGTGTGGGGATCGGTTTCAGTGTGTGTGGAAGGGGAATCAGTGCGTGGGGAAGCTGTTTCAGTGTGTGGGGAAAGGGTTTCAGTGTGTGGGGAAGGGGTTTCAGTGTGTGTGGAAGGTGTTTCAGTGTGTGGGGAAGGGGTTTCAGATTGTGGGGAAGGGTTTCAGAGTGCGGGGTAGCTGTTTCAGTGTGTGGGGAAGTGGTTTCAGTGTGTGGGGAAGTTGATTCAGTGTGTGGGGAAGGTGCTTTAGTGTTTGGGGAAAGTGTTTCAGCGTGTGGGGAAGGTGTTTCAGTGTGTGGGGAAGCGGTTTCACTATGTGGAGAAGGGGTTTCAGTGTGTGGGGAAGGGTTTCAGTGTGTGGGGAAGGGGTTTCAGTGAGTGGGGAAGGGGTTCAGTGTGTGGGGAAGGGTTTTAGTGTGTGGGGAAGGGGTTTCAGTTTGTGGGGAAGGGGTTTCAGTGTGTGGGGATGTGTTTCAGTGTGTGGGGAAGGGGTTCCAGTGTTTGGGGAAGGGTTTCACTGTGTGCGGAAGGGGTTTCAGTGTGTGGGGAAGGGGTTTCATTGTGTGGGGAAGGCGTTTCTGTGTGTGTGTAAGGGGTTTCAGTGTGTGGGGAAGGTGTTTCAGTGTGTGGGGAAGGGATTTCAGTGAGTGGGGAAGGTGTTTCATTGTGTGCAGACGGGGTTTCAGTGTGAGGGGAAGGGGATTCAGTGAGTGGGGAACGTCTTTTATTGTGTGGGGAAGGTGTTTAACTATGTGGGGAAAGGATTTCAGTGTGTGGGGATGGGATTCAGTGTGTGGGGAAGGGGTCTCAGTGTGTGGGGAAGGGGTTTCAGTGTGTGGGGAAGGGTTTCAGTATGTGGGGAAGGTGTTTCAGTGTGTGGGGAAGGGGTTTCAGTTTGTGGGGAAGGGGTTTCAGTGTGTGGGGAATTATTTCTGTGTGTGGGGAAGGGGTTTCAGTGTGTGGGGAATTGTTTAACTGTGTGCGGAAGGGGTTTCAGTGTGTGGGGAAGGTGTTTCAGTGTGTGGGGAAGGGTTTTCACTATGTGGGGAAGGGGTTTCAGTGTGTGGGGAAGGGTTTCAGTGTGCGGGGAAGGGGTTTCAGTGTGTGGGGAAGGGGTTTCAGTGTGTGGGGAAGGGTTTTAGTATGTGGGGAATGAGTTTCAGTTTGTGGGGAAGGGGTTTGAGTTTGTGGGGAAGGGTTTGCAGTGCTTGGGGAAGTGTTTCTGTGTGTGGGGAAGGGGTACATTGCGTGGGGACGGGGTTTCTGTGTGTGGGGATGGGTTTCAGTGTGTGCGGAAGGGGTTAAAGTGTGTGGGAATGGTGTTTCAGAGTGTGGGGATGTGTTTCATTGTGTGGGGAAGGGGTTTCAGTGTGTGGGGCAGGGTTTTCAGTGTGTGGGGAAGGGTTTCAGTGTGTGGGGATGGGTTTCAGTGTGTGGGAGGTGGTTTCAGGGTGTGGGGAAGGGGTTTCAGTGGGTGGGGAAGGGGTTTCAGTGTGTGGGGAAGGTGTTTCACTGTGTGGGGAAGGGGTTTCAGAGTGTCGGGATGGGTTTCAGTGTGTGGGGAAGGGGTTTCAGTGTGTGGGGTAGGGGTTTCAGAGTGTGGGGAATGGTTTCAGTTTGGGGGGAAGGGGTTTAAGTGTGTCGGGAAGGGGTTTCAGTGTGTGAGGATGTGTTCCAGTGTGTGGGGAAGGTGTTTCAGTGTGTGCGGAAGGTGTCTCAGTGTGTGGGGAAGGGGTTTCAGAGTGTGGGGAAGGTGTTTCAGTGTGTGGGGAAGGTGTTTCAGTGTTTGCGGAAGGGGTTGCTGTGTGTGCGCAAGGGATTTCAGTGTGTGGGGATGGGGTTTCAATTGTGTGGGGAAGGTGTTTCAGTGTGTGGGGAAGGGGTTTCTGTGTGTGGGGAAGGGGTTTCAGTGTGTGGGGAAGGTGTTTCAGTGTGTGCGGTAGGGGTTTCAGTGTGTGCGGAAGGTGTTTCAGTGTCTGAGGAAGGGGTTTCAGTGTGTGGGGAAGGTGTTTCATTGTGTGCAGAGGGGGTTTCAGTGTGTGGGGAAGGGGATTGAGTGTGTGGGGAAGGTGTTTTATTGTGTGGGGAAGGGGTTTCATTATGTGGGGAAGGGGTTTCAGTGTGTGGGGAAGGGTTTCAGTGTGTAGGGAATGGGTTTCAGTGTGTGGGGAGGGGGTTTCAGTGTGTGGGGAAGGGTTTCAGTGTTAGGGGAAGGGGTTTCAGTGTGTGGGGAAAGGGTTTCAGTGTGTGGGGAAGTATTTCTGTGTGTGGGGAAGGGTTACAGTGTGTGGGGAAGCTGTTTCAGTGTGTTGGGAAGGGGTTTCAGTGTGTGGGGAAGTTGTTTCAGTGTGTGGGGAAGGTGTTGCAGTGTGTGGGGAAGGGGTTTCAGTGTTTGGGGAAGGTGTTTAATTGTGTGGGGAAGGGATTTCAGTGTGTGGGGAATTGTTTAACTGTGAGCGGATGGGGTTTCAGTGTGTGGGGAAGGTGTTTCAGTGTGTGGGGAAGGGGTTTCACTATGTGGGGAATTGGTTTCAGTGTGTGGGGAAGGGGTTTCAGTGTGTGGGGCAGGGTTTTAGTGTGTGAGGAAGGCCTTTCAGTTCGTGGGGATGGGGTTTCAGTGTGTGGGGATGTGTTTCAGTGCGTGGGGAAGGGGTTTCAGTGTTGGGGGAAGGGTTTCACTGTGTGCGGAAGGGGTTTCAGTGTGTGGGGAAGGGGTTTCATTGTGTGGGGAAGTCGTTTCAGTGTGTGTGGAAGGGGTTTCAGTGTGTGGGGAAGGTGTTTCTGTGTGTGGGGAAGGGGTTTCAGTCTGTGGGGAAGGTGTTTCAGTGTGTGCGGTAGGGGTTTCATCGTGTGCGGAAGGTGTTTCAGTGTGTGGGGAAGGGGTTTCAGTGTGTGCGGAAGGTGTTTCATTGTGTGTGGAAGGGGTTTCACTGTGTGGGGAAGGGGATTCAGTGTGTGGGGAAGGTGTTTTATTGTGTGGGGAAGGGTTTCAGTGTCTGGGGAAGGGGTCACAGTGTGTGGGGAAGGGGTTTCAGTGTGTGGGGAAGGGTTTCAGGGTGCGGGGAGGGGTTTCAGTGTGTGGGGAAGGGGTTTCAGTTTGTGGGGAAGGGGTTTCAGTGTGTGGGGAAGTATTTCTGTGTGTGGGGAATGGTTACAGTGTGTGGAGAAGCTGTTTCAGTGAGTGGGGAAGGGGTTTCAGTGTGTGTGGAAGTTGTTTCAGTGTGTGGGGAAGGTGTTTCAGTGTGTGGGGAAGGGGTTTCAGTGTGTGGGGAAGGTGTTTCAGTGTGTGGGGAAGGGGTTTCAGTGAGTGGGGAATTGTTTAACTGTGTGCGGAAGGGGTTTCAGTGTGTGGGGAAGGTGTTTCAGTGTGTGGGGAAGGGGTTTCACTATGTGGGGAAGGGGTTTCAGTGTGTGGGGAAGGGTTTCAGTGTGTGGGGAAGGGGTTTCAGTGTGTGGGGAAGGGGTTTCAGTGTTTGGAGAAGTGTTTCTCTGTGTGGGGAAGGGTTACATTACGTGGGGATGGGGTTTCAGTTTGTGGGGATGGGTTTCAGTGTGTGCGGAAGGTGTTACAGTGTGTGGGGAAGGTGTTTCAAAGTGTGGGGATGTGTTTCATTGTGTGGGGAAGGGGTTTCAGTGTTTGGGGAAGGGGTTTCTGTGTGTGGGGAAGGGTTTCAATGTGCGGGGATGGGTGTCAGTGTGTGGGAAGTGGTTTCAGGCTGTGGGTAAGGGGTTTCAGTGTGTGGGGAAGGGGTTTCAGTGTGTGGGGAAGGTGTTTCACTGTGTGGGGAAGGGGTTTCAGAGTGTCGGGATGGGTTTCAGTGTGTGGGGAAGGGGTTTCAGTGTGTGGGGAAGGGGTTTCAGAGTGTGGGGAAGGGTTCCAGTTTGGGGGGAAGGGGTTTCAATGTGTCGGGAAGGGGTTTCAGTGTGTGGGGATGTGTTTCAGTGTGTGGGGAAGGTGTTTCAGTGTGTGCGGAAAATGTTTCAGTGTGTGGGGAAGGGGTTTCAGAGTGTGGGGAAGGTGTTTCAGTGTGTGGGCAAGGTGTTACAGTGTGTGCGGAAGGGGTTTCAATGTGTGTGGAAGTGGTTTCAGTGTGTGTGGAAGGGGTTTCAGTATGTGGGGTAGGTGTTTCAGTGTGCGCAGAAGTCGTTTCAGTTTGTGGGGAAGGGATTCACGGTGTGCGGAAGGTGTTTCAGTGTGTGGGGAAGGTTTTCATTGTGTGGGGATGTGTTTCAGTTTGTGGGGAAGGGGTTTCAGTGTGTGGGGATGTGTTTCAGTGTGTGGGGAAGGGGTTTCAGTGTGTGGCGATGTGTTTCAGTGTGTGGGGAAAGGGTTTCATTGTGTGGGGAAGGGTTTCACTGTGTGCGGAAGGGGTTTCATCGTGTGGGGAAGTGGTTTCAGTGTGTGGGGAAGATGTTTCAGAGTGTGCGGAAGGGGTTTCAGTGTGAGGGGAAGGGGTTTCAGTGTGTGGGGAAGGTGTTTCACTGTGTGCGGAAGGTGTTTCAGCGTGTGCAGAAGGTGTTTCAGTGTGTGGGGAAGGGGTTTCTGAGTGTGGGGAAGGTGTTTCATTGTGTGCGGAAGGTGTTTCAGTGTGTGGGGAAGGCGATTCAGTGTGTGGGGAAGGTGTTTCATTGTGTGTGGAAGGTTTTTCGTTGTGTGCGGAAGGTGTTTCAGTGTGTAGGGAAGGGGTTTCAGTGTGTGGGGAAGCGGTTTCATTGTGTGGGGAAGGGGTTTCAGTGTGTGGGGAATTGTTTAACTGTGTGCGGAAGGGGTTTCAGTGTGTGGGGAAGGCCTTTCAGTGTGTGGGGAAGGGGTTTCACTATGTGGGGAAGGGGTTTCAGTGTGTGGGGAAGGGTTTCAGTGTGTGGGGATGGGGTTTCAGTGTGTGGGGAAGGGGTTTCAGTGTGTGGGGAATGGGTTTCAGTGTGTGGGGATGGGGTTTCAGTGAGTGGGGAAGGGGTTTCAGTTTGTGGGGAAGGGGTTTCAGTGTGTGGGGAAGTGCTTCCGTGTGTGGGGAAGGGGTACAGTGTGTGGGGAAGCTGTTTCAGTGCGTGGGGAAGGGGTTTCAGTGTGTGGGAAGGTGTTTCAGTGTGTGGGGAAGGAGTTTCAGTGTATGGGTAAGGTGTTTCAGTGTGTGGGGCAGGTATTTCAGTGTGTGGAGAAGGTATTTCAGTGTGTGAGGAAGATGTTTCAGTGTGTGGGGAAGGGGTTTCAGTGTGTGGGGAAGGTCTTTCTGTGTGTGGGGATGTGTTTCAGTGTGTGGGGATGTGTTTCAGTGTGTGGGGAAGGGTTTCAGTGTGTGGGGATGGGTTTCAGAGTGTGGGCATGGGTTTCAGTGTGTGCGGAAGGGGTTTCAGTTTGTGGGGAAGGTGTTTCAGTATGTGGGGATGTGTTTAAGTGTGTGGGGAAGGGCTTTCAGTGAGTCGGGAAGGGGTTTCAGTGTGTGGGGGTGGTGTTTCAGTGTGTGGGGATGGGTTTTAGTGTGAGCGGAAGGGTTTTCTCAGTGTGGGGAATGTGTTTCAGTGTGTGGGGAAGGTGTTTCAGTGTGTGGGGAAGGTGTTTCAGTGTGTGTGGAAAGTGTTTCAGTGAGTGGGGAAGGCGTTTCAGAGTGTGGGGAAGGATTTCAGTATGTGGGGATGGTATTTCAGTGTTTGGGGAAGGTGTTTCAGTGTGTGTGGAAGGGCTGTCAGTGTGTGGGGAAGGGGTTTCAGTGTGTGGGGATGTGTGTCAATGTGTGGGGACAATGTTTCAGTGGGTGGGGAAGGGTTTCAGTTTGTGGGGAAGGTGTTTCAGTGTGTGGGGATCGGTTTCAGTGTGTGGGGATGGGTTTCAGTGTGTGGGGATGGGTTACAGTGTGTGCGGAAGGGGTTTCAGTGTGTGGGGAAGGTGTTTCAGTGTGTGGGGATGGGTTTCAGTGCGTGCGGATGGGTTTCAGTGTGTCTTGATGTGTTTCAGTGTGTGCAGAAGGGGTTTCAGTGTGTGGGGAAGGTGTTTCAGTGTGTGGGGATGAGTTTCAGTGTGTGGGGATGGATTTCAGTGTGTGTGGAAGGGGTTTCAGTGTGTGCGGCTGGCGTTTCAGTGTGTGGGAATGGGTTTCAGTGTGTGGGGAATGGGTTTCAGTGTGTGGCGATGGGTTTCAGTGTGTGCGGAAGGGAAATCAGTGCGTGGGGAAGGTGCTTCAGTGTGTGGGGAATTGTTTAACTGTGTGCGGAAGGGGTTTCAGTGTGTGGGGAAGGTCTTTCAGTGTGTGGGCAAGGGGTATCACTATGTGGGGAAGGGGTTTCAGTGTGTGGGGAAGGGTTTCAGTGTGTGGGGATACGGTTTCAGTGTGTGGGGAAGGGGTTTCAGTGTGTGGGGAAGGGGTTTCAGATTGTGCGGAAGCGGTTTCAGTGTGTGGGGATGTGTTTCTGTGTGTGGGGATGGGTTACAGTGTGTGGGGAAGCTTTTTCAGTGTGTGGGGAAGGGGTTTCAGTGTGTGGGGAAGGTGTTTCAGTGTGTGGGGAAGGTGTTTCAGTGTGTGGAGAAGGTGTTTCAGTGTGTGAGGAAGGTGTTTCAGTGTGTGGGGAATGTGTCTCAGTGTGTGGGGAAGGTCTTTCTGTGTGTGGGGATGTGTTTCAGTGTGTGGTGATGTGTTTCAGTGTGTGGGGAATGGTTTCAGTGTGTGGGGAAGTTGTTTCAGTGTGTGGGGATGGGTTTCAGTGTGTATGGATGGGTTTCAGTGTGTGGGCATGGGTTTCAGTGTGTGCAGAAGGGTTTTCAGTGTGTGGGGAAGGTGTTTCAGTGTGTGGGGATGAGTTGCAGTGTGTGGGGATGGATTTCAGAGTGTGTGGAAGGGGTTTCAGTGAGTGGGGATGGGGTTTTAGTGTGTGGGGATGGGTTTCAGTGTGTGGGGAAGGGGTTTCAGTGTGTTGGGATGGGTTTCAGTGTGTGCGGAAGGGAAATCAGTGCGTGGGGAAGGTGTTTCAGTGTGTGGGGAAGGGGTTTCAGAGTGTGGGGAAGGTGTTTCAGTGTGTGGGGAAGGTGTTTCAGAGTGTGGGGAAGGGTTTCAGTGTGTGGGGAAGGTGTTTCAGTGTGTGGGGAAGGGCTTTCAGAGTGTGGGGAAGGGTTTCAATGTGGGGGAAGGGGTTTCAGTGTGTGGGGAAGGGGATTCAGTTTGTGGGGAAGGGGTTTCAGTGTGTGGGGATGTGTTTCAGTGAGTGGGGAAGGGGTTTCAGTGTGTGGGGAAGGTGTTTCAGTGTGTGGGGCAGGGTTTCACTGTGTGCGGAAGGGGTTTCTGTGTGTGGGGAAGGGGTTTCAGTGTGTGGGAAGGTGTTTCAGTGTGTGGGGAAGGTGTTTCAGTGTGTGCGGAAGGGGTATCAGTGTGTGGGGAAGGGGTTTCAGTGTTTGGGGAAGGTGTTTCATTGTGTGCGGAAGGGGTTTCAGTGTTTGCGGATAGGGTTTCAGTGTGTGGGGCAGGGGTTTCAGTGTGTGGGGAAGTTGTTTCAGTGTGTGCGGAAGGGGTTTCAGTGTGTGGGGAAGGGGTTTCAGTGTGTGGGGATGTGTTTCAGTGTGTGGGGAAGGGGTTTCAGTGTGTGGGGAAGGGTTTCACTGTGTGAGGAAGGGGTTTCAGTGTGTGGGGTAGTGTTTCAGAGTGTGGGGAAGGGGTTTCATTGTGTGGGGATGTGTTTCAGTGTGTGGGGAATGGGTTTCAGTGTGTGGGGATGTGTTTCAGTCTGTGGGGAAGGGTTTTCAGTGTGTGGGGAAGGGTTTCACTGTGTGCGGCTGGCGTTTCAGTGTGTGGGGATGGGTGTCAGTGTGTGGGGAAGGGGTTTCAGTGTGTGGCGATGGGTTTCAGAGTGTGCGGAAGGGAAATCAGTGCGTGGGGAAGGTGTTTCAGTGTGTGGGGAATTGTTTAACTGTGTGCGGAAGGGGTTTCAGTGTGTGGGGAAGGTCTTTCAGTGTGTGGGGAAGGGGTATCACTATGTGGGGAAGGGGTTTCAGTGTGTGGGGAAGGGTTTCAGTGTGTGGGGATGGGGTTTCAGTGTTTGGGGAAGGGGTTTCAGTGTGTGGGGAATGGTTTCAGTGTGTGGGGAAGGGGTTTCAGTGTGTGGGGAAGGTGTTTCAGATTGTGGGGAAGCGGTTTCAGTGTGTGGGGAAGTGTTTCTGTGTGTGGGGATGGGTTACAGTGTGTGGGGAAGCTGTTTCAGTGTGTGGGGAAGGGGTTTGAGTGTGTGGGGATGTTGTTTCACTGTGTGGGGAAGGTGTTTCAGTGTGTGGAGAAGGTGTTTCAGTGTGTGAGGAAGGTGTTTCAGTGTGTGGGGAATGGGTTTCAGTGTGTGGGGAAGGTCTTTCTGTGTGTGGGGATGTGTTTCAGTGTGTGGTGATGTGTATCAGTGTGTGGGGAAGGGTTTCAGTGTGTGGGGAAGTTGTTTCAGTGTGTGGGGATGGGTTTCAGTGTGTGGGGATGGGTTTCAGTGTGTGGGCATGGGTTTCAGTGTGTGCAGAAGGGGTTTCAGTGTGTGGGGAAGGTGTTTCAGTGTGTGGGGATGAGTTTCAGTGTGTGGGGATGGATTTCAGTGTGTGTGGAAGGGGTTTCAGTGAGTGGGGATGGGGTTTTAGTGTGTGGGCATGGGTTTCAGTGTGTGGGGAAGGGGTTTCAGTGTGTTGGGATGGGTTTCAGTGTGTGCGGAAGGGAAATCAGTGCGTGGGGAAGGTGTTTCAGTGTGTGGGGAAGGGGTTTCAGTGTGTGGGGAAGGGGTTTCAGTGTGTGGAAGGAAGGTGTTTCAGAGTGTGGGGAAGGGTTTCAGTGTGTGGGGAAGGTGTTTCAGTGTGTGTGGAAGGGGTTTCAGAGTGTGGGGAAGGGTTTCAATGTGGGGGAAGGGGTTTCAGTGTTTGGGGAAGGGGATTCAGTTTGTGGGGAAGGGGTTTCAGTGTGTGGGGATGTGTTTCAGTGAGTGGGGAAGGGGTTTCAGTGTGTGTGGAAGGTGTTTCAGTGTGTGGGGCAGGGTTTCACTGTGTGCGGAAGGGGTTTCAGTGTGTGGGGAAGGGGTTTCAGTGTGTGGGGAAGGTGTTTCAGTGTGTGGGGAAGGTGTTTCAGTGTGTGCGGAAGTGGTATCAGTGTGTGGGGAAGGGGTTTCAGTGTGTGGGGAAGGTGTTTCATTGTGTGCGGAAGGGGTTTCAGTGTTTGCGGAAGGGGTTTCAGTGTGTGGGGCAGGGGTTTCAGTGTGTGGGGAAGTTGTTTCAGTGTGTGTGGAAGGGGTTTCAGTGTGTGGGGAAGGGGTTTCAGTGTGTGGGGATGTGTTTCAGTGTGTGGGGAAGGGGTTTCAGTGTGTGGGGAAGGGTTTCACTGTGTGAGGAAGGGGTTTCAGTGTGTGGGGATGTGTTTCAGAGTGTGGGGAAGGGGTTTCATTGTGTGGGGATGTGTTTCAGTGTGTGGGGAATGGGTTTCAGTGTGTGGGGATGTGTTTCAGTGTGTGGGGAAGGGTTTTCAGTGTGTGGGGAAGGGTTTCACTGTGTGCGGCTGGCGTTTCAGTGTGTGGGGATGGGTTTCAGTGTGTGGGGAAGAGGTTTCAGTGTGTGGCGATGGGTTTCAGTCTGTGCGGAAGGGAAATCAGTGCGTGGGGAAGGTGTTTCAGTGTGTGGGGAATTGTTTAACTGTGTGCGGAAGGGGTTTCAGTGTGTGGGGAAGGTCTTTCAGTGTGTGGGGAAGGGGTATCACTATGTGGGGAAGGGGTTTCAGTGTGTGGGGAAGGGTTTCAGTGTGTGGGGATGGGGTTTCAGTGTGTGGGGAAGGGGTTTCAGTGTGTGGGGAAGGGTTTCAGTGTGTGGGGAAGGGGTTTCAGATTGTGGGGAAGCGGTTTCAGTGTGTGGGCAGTGTTTCTGTGTGTGGGGATGGGTTACAGTGTGTGGGGAAGCTGTTTCAGTGTGTGGGGAAGGGGTTTCAGTGTGTGGGGAAGTTGTTTCAGTGTGTGGGGAAGGTGTTTCAGTGTGTGGGCATGGGTTTCAGTGTGTGGGCATGGGTTTCAGTGTGTGCAGAAGGGGTTTCAGTGTGTGGGGAAGGTGTTTCAGTGTGTGGGGATGAGTTGCAGTGTGTGGGGATGGATTTCAGTGTGTGTGGAAGGGGTTTCAGTGAGTGGGGATGGGGTTTTAGTGTGTGGGGATGGGTTTCAGTGTGTGGGGAAGGGGTTTCAGTGTGTTGGGATGGGTTTCAGTGTGTGCGGAAGGGAAATCAGTGCGTGGGGAAGGTGTTTCAGTGTGTGGGGAAGGGGTTTCAGAGTGTGGGGAAGGTGTTTCAGTGTGTGGGGAAGGTGTTTCAGAGTGTGGGGAAGGGTTTCAGTGTGTGGGGAAGGTGTTTCAGTGTGTGGGGAAGGGCTTTCAGAGTGTGGGGAAGGGTTTCAATGTGGGGGAAGGGGTTTCAGTGTGTGGGGAAGGGGATTCAGTTTGTGGGGAAGGGGTTTCAGTGTGTGGGGATGTGTTTCAGTGAGTGGGGAAGGGGTTTCAGTGTGTGGGGAAGGTGTTTCAGTGTGTGGGGCAGGGTTTCACTGTGTGCGGAAGGGGTTTCAGTGTGTGGGGAAGGGGTTTCAGTGTGTGGGAAGGTGTTTCAGTGTGTGGGGAAGGTGTTTCAGTGTGTGCGGAATGGGTATCAGTGTGTGGGGAAGGGGTTTCAGTGTGTGGGGAAGGTGTTTCATTGTGTGCGGAAGGGGTTTCAGTGTTTGCGGATAGGGTTTCAGTGTGTGGGGCAGGGGTTTCAGTGTGTGGGGAAGTTGTTTCAGTGTGTGCGGAAGGGGTTTCAGTGTGTGGGGAAGGGGTTTCAGTGTGTGGGGATGTGTTTCAGTGTGTGGGGAAGGGGTTTCAGTGTGTGGGGAAGGGTTTCACTGTGTGAGGAAGGGGTTTCAGTGTGTGGGGTTGTGTTTCAGAGTGTGGGGAAGGGGTTTCATTGTGTGGGGATGTGTTTCAGTGTGTGGGGAATGGGTTTCAGTGTGTGGGGATGTGTTTCAGTCTGTGGGGAAGGGTTTTCAGTGTGTGGGGAAGGGTTTCACTGTGTGCGGCTGGCGTTTCAGTGTGTGGGGATGGGTTTCAGTGTGTGGGGAAGGGGTTTCAGTGTGTGGCGATGGGTTTCAGAGTGTGCGGAAGGGAAATCAGTGCGTGGGGAAGGTGTTTCAGTGTGTGGGGAATTGTTTAACTGTGTGCGGAAGGGGTTTCAGTGTGTGGGGAAGGTCTTTCAGTGTGTGGGGAAGGGGTATCACTATGTGGGGAAGGGGTTTCAGTGTGTGGGGAAGGGTTTCAGTGTGTGGGAATGGGGTTTCAGTGTGTGGGGAAGGGGTTTCAGTGTGTGGGGAATGGTTTCAGTGTGTGGGGAAGGGGTTTCAGTGTTTGGGGAAGGTGTTTCAGATTGTGGGGAAGCGGTTTCAGTGTGTGGGGAAGTGTTTCTGTGTGTGGGGATGGGTTACAGTGTGTGGGGAAGCTGTTTCAGTGTGTGGGGAAGGGGTTTCAGTGTGTGGGGAAGTTGTTTCAGTGTGTGGGGAAGGTGTTTCAGTGTGTGGAGAAGGTGTTTCAGTGTGTGAGGAAGGTGTTTCAGTGTGTGGGGAATGGGTTTCAGTGTGTGGGGAAGGTCTTTCTGTGTGTGGGGATGTGTTTCAGTGTGTGGTGATGTGTATCAGTGTGTGGGGAAGGGTTTCAGTGTGTGGGGAAGTTGTTTCAGTGTGTGGGGATGGGTTTCAGTGTGTGGGGATGGGTTTCAGTGTGTGGGCATGGGTTTCAGTGTGTGCAGAAGGGGTTTCAGTGTGTGGGAAGGTGTTTCAGTGTGTGGGGATGAGATTCAGTGTGTGGGGATGGATTTCAGTGTGTGTGGAAGGGGTTTCAGTGAGTGGGGATGGGGTTTTAGTGTGTGGCATGGGTTTCAGTGTGTGGGGAAGGGGTTTCAGTGTGTTGGGATGGGTTTCAGTGTGTGCGGAAGGGAAATCAGTGTGTGGGGAAGGGTTTCAGTGTGTGGGGAAGTTGTTTCAGTGTGTGGGGATGGGTTTCAGTGTGTGGGGATGGGTTTCAGTGTGTGGGCATGGGTTTCAGTGTGTGCAGAAGGGGTTTCAGTGTGTGGGGAAGGTGTTTCAGTGTGTGGGGATGAGTTTCAGTGTGTGGGGATGGATTTCAGTGTGTGTGGAAGGGGTTTCAGTGAGTGGGGATGGGGTTTTAGTGTGTGGGCATGGGTTTCAGTGTGTGGGGAAGGGGTTTCAGTGTGTGGGGAAGGTGTTTCAGAGTGTGGGGAAGGGTTTCAGTGTGTGGGGAAGGTGTTTCAGTGTGTGTGCAAGGGGTTTCAGAGTGTGGGGAAGTGTTTCAATGTGGGGGAAGGGTTTCAGTGTGTGGGAAGTTGTTTCAGTGTGTGGGGATGGGTTTCAGTGTGTGGGGATGGGTTTCAGTGTGTGGGCATGGGTTTCAGTGTGTGCAGAAGGGGTTTCAGTGTGTGGGGAAGGTGTTTCAGTGTGTGGGGATGAGTTTCAGTGTGTGGGGATGGGTTTCAGTGTGTGGGCATGGGTTTCAGTGTGTGCAGAAGGGTTTCAGTGTGTGGGGAAGGTGTTTCAGTGTGTGGGATGAGTTTCAGTGTGTGGGGATGGATTTCAGTGTGTGTGAAGGGGTTTCAGTGAGTGGGGATGGGGTTTTAGTGTGTGGGCATGGGTTTCAGTGTGTGGGGAAGGGGTTTCAGTGTGTGGGGAAGGTGTTTCAGAGTGTGGGGAAGGGTTTCAGTGTGTGGGGAAGGTGTTTCAGTGTGTGTGAAAGGGGTTTCAGAGTGTGGGAAGGGTTTCAATGTGGGGGAAGGGTTTCAGTGTGTTGGGAAGTTGTTTCAGTGTGTGGGGATGGGTTTCAGTGTGTGGGGATGGGTTTCAGTGTGTGGGCATGGGTTTCAGTGTGTGCAGAAGGGGTTTCAGTGTGTGGGGAAGGTGTTTCAGTGTGTGGGGATGAGTTTCAGTGTGTGGGGATGGATTTCAGTGTGTGTGGAAGGGGTTTCAGTGAGTGGGGATGGGGTTTTAGTGTGTGGGCATGGGTTTCAGTGTGTGGGGAAGGGTTTCAGTGTGTGGGGAAGGTGTTTCAGAGTGTGGGAAGGGTTTCAGTGTGTGGGGAAGGTGTTTCAGTGTGTGTGGAAGGGTTTCAGAGTGTGGGGAAGGGTTTCAATGTGGGGGAAGGGGTTTCAGTGTGTGGGGAAGGGGATTCAGTTTGTGGGGAAGGGGTTTCAGTGTGTGGGGATGTGTTTCAGTGATTGGGGAAGGGGTTTCAGTGTGTGTGGAAGGTGTTTCAGTGTGTGGGGCAGGGTTTCACTGTGTGCGGAAGGGGTTTCAGTGTGTGGGAAGGGGTTTCAGTGTGTGGGGAGGTGTTTCAGTGTGTGGGAAGGTGTTTCAGTGTGTGCGGAAGTGGTATCAGTGTGTGGGGAAGGGGTTTCAGTGTGTGGGGAAGGTGTTTCATTGTGTGCGGAAGGGGTTTCAGTGTTTGCGGAAGGGGTTTCAGTGTGTGGGGCAGGGTTTCAGTGTGTGGGGAAGTTGTTTCAGTGTGTGTGGAAGGGGTTTCAGTGTGTGGGGAAGGGGTTTCAGTGTGTGGGCAGTGTTTCTGTGTGTGGGGATGGTTACAGTGTGTGGGAAGCTGTTTCAGTGTGTGGGGAAGGGGTTTCAGTGTGTGGGGAAGTTGTTTCAGTGTGTGGGGAAGGTGTTTCAGTGTGTGGAGAAGGTGTTTCAGTGTGTGGAGAAGGTGTTTCAGTGTGTGAGGAAGGTGTTTCAGTGTGTGGGGAATGTGTCTCAGTGTGTGGGGAAGGTCTTTCTGAGTGTGGGATGTGTTTCAGTGTGTGGTGATGTGTTTCAGTGTGTGGGGAAGGGTTTCAGTGTGTGGGGAAGTTGTTTCAGTGTGTGGGGATGGGTTTCAGTGTGTGGGGATGGGTTTCAGTGTGTGGGCATGGGTTTCAGTGTGTGCAGAAGGGGTTTCAGTGTGTGGGGAAGGTGTTTCAGTGTGTGGGGATGGGTTTCAGTGTGTGGGGATGGATTTCAGTGTGTGTGGAAGGGGTTTCAGTGAGTGGGGATGGGGTTTTAGTGTGTGGGGATGGGTTTCAGTGTGTGGGGAAGGGGTTTCGGTGTGTTGGATGGGTTTCAGTGTGTGCGGAAGGGAAATCAGTGCGTGGGAAAGGTGTTTCAGTGTGTGGGGAAGGGTTTTCAGTGTGTGGGGAAGGTGTTTCAGTCTGTGGGAAGGTGTTTCAGAGTGTGGGGAAGGGTTTCAGTGTGTGGGAAGGTGTTTCAGTGTGTGGGGAAGGGCTTTCAGAGTGTGGGGAAGGGTTTCAATGTGGGGGAAGGGGTTTCAGTGTGTGTGGAAGGGGATTCAGTTTGTGGGGAAGGGGTTTCAGTGTGTGGGGAAGGGGATTCAGTTTGTGGCGAAGGGGTTTCAGTGTGTGGGGATGTGTTTCAGTGAGTGGGGAAGGGGTTTCAGTGTGTGGGGAAGGTGTTTCAGTGTGTGGGGCAGGGTTTCACTGTGTGCGGAAGGGGTTTAAGTGTGTGGGGAAGGGGTTTCAGTGTGTGGGGAAGGTGTTTCAGTGTGTGGGGAAGGTGTTTCAGTGTGTGCGGAAGGGGTATCAGTGTGTGGGGAAGGGGTTTCAGTGTGTGGGGAAGGTGTTTCATTGTGTGCGGAAGGGGTTTCAGTGTTTGCGGAAGGGGTTTCAGTGTGTGGGGCAGGTGTTTCAGTGTGTGGGGAAGTTGTTTCAGTGTGTGCGGAAGGGGTTTCAGTGTGTGGGGAAGGGTTTCAGTGTGTGGGGATGTGTTTCAGTGTGTGGGGAAGGGGTTTCAGTGTGTGGGGAAGGGTTTCACTGTGTGAGGAAGGGGTTTCAGTGTGTGGGGATGTGTTTCAGAGTGTGGGGAAGGGGTTTCATTGTGTGGGATGTGTTTCAGTGTGTGGGGAATGGGTTTCAGTGTGTGGGGATGTGTTTCAGTGTGTGGGGAAGGGTTTTCAGTGTGTGGGGAAGGGTTTCACTGTGTGCGGCTGGCGTTTCAGTGTGTGGGGATGAGTTTCAGTGTGTGGGAAGAGGTTTCAGTGTGTGGCGATGGGTTTCAGTGTGTGCGGAAGGGAAATCAGTGCGTGGGGAAGGTGTTTCAGTGTGTGGGGAATTGTTTAACTGTGTGCGGAAGGGGTTTCAGTGTGTGGGGAAGGTCTTTCAGTGTGTGGGGAAGGGGTATCACTATGTGGGGAAGGGGTTTCAGTGTGTGGGGAAGGGTTTCAGTGTGTGGGGATGGGTTTCAGTGTGTGGGGAAGGGTTTCAGTGTGTGGGGAAGTGTTTCAGTGTGTGGGGAAGGGGTTTCAGTGTGTGGGGAAGGGGTTTCTGATTGTGGGGAAGCGCTTTCAGTGTGTGGGGAAGTGTTTCTGTGTGTGGGGATGGGTTACAGTGTGTGGGGAAGCTGTTTCAGTGTGTGGGGAAGGGGTTTCAGTGTGTGGGGAAGTTGTTTCAGTGTGTGGGGAAGGTGTTTAAGTGTGTGGAGAAGGTGTTTCAGTGTGTGAAGAAGGTGTTTCAGTGTGTGAGGAAGGTGTTTCAGTGTGTGGGGAATGTGTCTCAGTTTGTGGGGAAGGTCTTTCTGTGTGTGGGGATGTGTTTCAGTGTGTGGTGATGTGTTTCAGTGTGTGGGGAAGGGTTTCAGTGTGTGGGGAAGTTGTTTCAGTGTGTGGGGATGGATTTCAGTGTGTGTGGAAGGGGTTTCAGTGTGTGGGGATGGGGTTTCAGTGTGTTGGGATGGGTTTCAGTGTGTGCGGAAGGTAAATCAGTGCGTGGGAAGGTGTTTCAGTGTGTGGGGAAGGGGTTTCAGTGTGTGGGGAAGGGTTTCAGTGTGTGGGGAAGGTGTTTCAGAGTGTGGGAAGGGTTTCAGTGTGTGGGGAATGTGTTTCAGTGTGTGGGAAGGGCTTTCAGAGTGTGGGAAGGGTTTCAATGTGGGGGAAGGGGTTTCAGTGTGTGTGGAAGGGGATTCAGTTTGTGGGGAAGGGGTTTCAGTGTGTGGGGATGTGTTTCAGTGAGTGGGAAAGGGGTTTCAGTGTGTGGGGAAGGTGTTTCAGTGTGTGGGAAGGTTTTTCAGTGTGTGCGGAAGGGGTATCAGTGTGTGGGGAAGGGGTTTCAGTCTGTGGGGAAGGTGTTTCATTGTGTGCGGAAGGGTTTCAGTGTTTGCGGATAGGGTTTCAGTGTGTGAGGCAGGGGTTTCAGTGTGTGGGGAAGTTGTTTCAGTGTGTGCGGAAGGGGTTTCAGTGTGTGGGGAAGGGGTTTCAGTGTGTGGGGATGTGTTTCAGTGTGTGGGGAAGGGGTTTCAGTGTGTGGGGAAGGGATTCACTGTGTGAGGAAGGGGTTTCAGTGTGTTGTGATGTGTTTCAGAGTGTGGGGAAGGGGTTTCATTGTGTGGGGATGTGTTTCAGTGTGTGGGGAATGGGTTTCAGTGTGTGGGGATGTGTTTCAGTGTGTGGGGAAGGGTTTTCAGTGTGTGGGGAAGGGTTTCACTGTGTGCGGCTGGCGTTTCAGTGTGTGGGGATGGGTTTCAGTGTGTGGGGAAGGGGTTTCAGTGTGTGGCGATGGGTTTCAGAGTGTGCGGAAGGGAAATCAGTGCGTGGGGAAGGTGTTTCAGTGTGTGGGGAATTGTTTAACTGTGTGTGGAAGTGGTTTCAGTGTGTGGGGAAGGTCTTTCAGTGTGTCGGGAAGGGGTATCACTATGTGGGGAAAGGGTTTCAGTGTGTGGGGAAGGGTTTCAGTGTGTGGGGATGGGGTTTCAGTGTGTGTGGAAGGGGTTTCAGTGTGTGGGGAAGGGTTTCAGTGTGTGGGGAAGGGGTTTCAGTGTGTGGGGAAGGTGATTCAGATTGTGGGGAAGCGGTTTCAGTGTGTGGGGAAGTTTTTCTGTGTGTGGGGATGGGTTACAGTGTGTGGGGAAGCTGTTTCAGTGTGTGGGGAAGGGGTTTCAGTGTGTGGGGAAGTTGTTTCAGTGTGTGGGGAAGGTGTTTCAGTGTGTGGAGAAGGTGTTTCAGTGTGTGAGGAAGGTGTTTCAGTGTGTGGGGAATGGGTTTCAGTGTGTGGGGAAGGTCTTTCTGTGTGTGGGGATGTGTTTCAGTGTGTGGTGATGTGTTTCAGTGTGTGGGGAAGTGTTTCAGTGTGTGGGGAAGTTGTTTCAGTGTGTGGTGATGGGTTTCAGTGTGTGGGGATGGGTTTCAGTGTGTGGGCATGGGTTTCAGTGTGTGCAGAAGGGGTTTCAGTGTGTGGGGAAGGTGTTTCAGTGTGTGGGGATGAGTTTCAGTGTGTGGGGATGGATTTCAGTGTATGTGGAAGGGGTTTCAGTGAGTGGGGATGGGGTTTTAGTGTGTGGGCATGGGTTTCAGTGTGTGGGGAAGGGGTTTAAGTGTGTTGGGATGGGTTTCAGTGTGTGCGGAAGGGAAATCAGTGCGTGGGGAAGGTGTTTCAGTGTGTGGGGAAGGGGTTTCAGTGTGTGGGGAAGGGGTTTCAGTGTGTGGGGAAGTTGTTTCAGAGTGTGGGGAAGGGTTTCAGTGTGTGGGGAAGGTGTTTCAGTGTGTGGGGAAGGGGTTTCAGAGTGTGGGGAAGGGTTTCAATGTGGGGGAAGGGGTTTCAGTGTGTGGGGAAGGGGATTCAGTTTGTGGGAAAGGGGTTTCAGTATGTGGGGATGTGTTTCAGTGAGTGGGGAAGGGGTTTCAGTGTGTGGGGAAGGTGTTTCAGTGTGTGGGGCAGGGTTTCACTGTGTGCGGAAGGGGTTTCAGTGTGTGGGGAAGGTGTTTCAGTGTGTGGGGAAGGTGTTTCAGTGTGTGCGGAAGGTGTATCAGGGTGTGGGGAAGGGGTTTCAGTGTGTGGGGAAGGTGTTTCATTGTGTGCGGAAGGGGTTTCAGTGTTTGCGGAAGGGGTTTCAGTGTGTGGGGCAGCGGTTTCAGTGTGTGGGGAAGTTGTTTCAGTGTGTGCGGAAGGGGTTTCAGTGTGTGGGGAAGGGGTTTCCGTGTGTGGGGATGTGTTTCAGTGTGTGGGGAAGGGGTTTCAGTGTGTGGGGAAGGGTTTCACTGTGTGAGGAAGGGGTTTCAGTGTGTGGCGATGTGTTTCAGAGTGTGGGGAAGTGGTTTCATTGTGTGGGGATGTGTTTCAGTGTGTGGGGAATGGGTTTCAGTGTGTGGGGATGTGTTTCAGTGTGTGGGGAAGGGTTTTCAGTGTGTGGGGAAGGGTTTCACTGTGTGCGGCTGGCGTTTCAGTGTGTGGGGAAGAGGTTTCAGTGTGTGGCGATGGGTTTCAGTGTGTGCAGAAGGGAAATCAGTGCGTGGGGAAGGTGTTTCAGTGTGTGGGGATTTGCTTAACTGTGTGCGGAAGGGGTTTCAGTGTGTGGGGAAGGTCTTTCAGTGTGTGGGGAAGGGGTATCACTATGTGGGGAAGGGGTTTCAGTGTGTGGGGAAGGGTTTCAGTGTGTGGGGATGGGGTTTCAGTGTGTGGGGAGGGGGTTTCAGTGTGTGGGGAAGGGTTTCAGTGTGTGGGGAAGGGGTTTCAGTGTGTGGGGAAGGGGTTTCAGATTGTGGGGAAGCGGTTTCAGTGTGTGGGGAAGTGTTTCTGTGTGTGGGGATGGGTTACTGTGTGTGGGGAAGCTGTTTCAGTGTGTGGGGAAGCGGTTTCAGTGTGTGGGGAAGTTGTTTCAGTGAGTGGGGAAGGTGTTTCAGTGTGTGGAGAAGGTGTTTCAGTGTGTGAGGAAGGTGTTTTAGTGTGTGGGGAATGGGTTTCAGCGTGTGGGGAAGGTCTTTCTGTGTGTGGGGATGTGTTTCAGTGTGTGGTGATGTGTTTCAGTGTGTGGGGAAGTGTTTCAGTGTGTGGGGAAGTTGTTTCAGTGTGTGGGGATGGGTTTCAGTGTGTGGGGATGGGTTTCAGTGTGTGGGCATGGGTTTCAGTGTGTGCAGAAGGGGTTTCAGTGTGTGGGGAAGGTGTTTCAGTGTGTGGGGATGAGTTTCAGTGTGTGGGGATGGATTTCAGTGTGTGTGGAAGGGGTTTCAGTGAGTGGGGATGGGGTTTTAGTGTGTGGGGATGGGTTTCAGTCTTTGGGGAAGGGGTTTCAGTGTGTTGGGATGGGTTTCAGTTTGTGCGGAAGGGAAATCAGTGCGTGGGGAAGGTGTTTCAGTGTGTGGGGAAGGGGTTTCTGTGTGTGGGGAAGGGGTTTCAGTGTGTGGGGAAGGTGTTTCAGAGTGTGGGGAAGGGTTTCAGTGTGTGGGGAAGGTGTTTCAGTGTGTGGGGAAGGGGATTCAGAGTGTGGGGAAGGGTTTCAATGTGGGGGAAGGGGTTTCAGTGTGTGGGGAAGGGGATTCAGTTTGTGGGGAAGGGGTTTCAGTGTGTGGGGATGTGTTTCAGTGAGTGGGGAAGGGGTTTCAGTGTGTGGGGAAGGGGTTTCAGTGTGTGGGGATGTGTTTCAGTGTGTGGGGAATGGGTTTCAGTGTGTGCGGAAGGGTTTAACTGTGTGAGGAAGGGGTTTCAGTGTGTGGGGATGTGTTTCAGAGTTTGGGGAAGGGGTTTCATTGTGTGGGGATGTGTTTCAGTGTGTGGGGAATGGGTTTCAGTGTGTGGGGATGTGTTTCAGTGTGTGGGGAAGGGTTTTCAGTGTGTGGGGAAGGGATTCACAGTTTGCGGAAGGGGTTTCAGTGTGTGGGGAAGGGGTTTCATTGAGTGGGGAAGACGTTTCAGTGTGTGTGGAAGGGGTTTCAGTGTGTGGGGAAGGGGTTTCTGTGTGTGGGGAAGGGGTTTCAGTGTGTGGGGAAGTTGTTTCAGTGTGTGGGGAAGGGGTTTCAGTGTGTGGGGAAGTTGTTTCAGTGTGTGGGGAAGGTGTTTCAGTGAGTGGGGATGGGGTTTCAGTGTGTGGGGAAGGTGTTTCAGTGTGTGGGGAAGGTATTTCAGTGTGTGGGGAAGGTGTTTCTGTGTTTGGGGAAGGTGTTCCAGTGTGTGGGGAATGGGTTTCAGTGTGTGGGGAAGGTGTTTCTGTGTGTGGGGATGTGTTTCAGGGTGTGGGGATGTGTTTCAGTGTGTGGGGAAGGGTTTCAGTATGTGGGGAAGTTATTTCAGTGTGTGGGGATGGGTTTCAGTGTGTGGGCATGGGTTTCAGTGTGTGGGCATGGGTTTCAGTTTGTGCGCAAGGGGTTTCAGTGTGTGGGGAATGTGTTTCAGTGTATGGGGATGTGTTTAGGTGTGTGGGAAAGGGGTTTCAGATGTGGGGGTGGGGTTTCAGTGTGTGGGGATGGGTTTCACTGTGTGAGGAAGGGGTTTCAGTGTGTGGGGAAGGGTTTCACTTTGTGAGGAAGGGGTTTCAGTGTGTGGGGAAGGTGTTTCAGTGTGTGGGGAAGGTGTTTCAGAGTGTAGGGATGTGTTTCAGATTGTGGCGAAGGTGGTTCATTGTTTGGGGATGTGTTTCATTGTGTGGGGAAGGGGTTTCAGTTTGTTGGGAAGTGTTTCACTGTGTGCGGAAGGGGTTTCAGTGTGTGAGGATGGGTTTTCATTGTGTGTGGAAGGCGTTTCAGTGTGTGTGGAAGGTGTTTCAGTGTGTGGGGAAGGGGTTTCTGTGTTTGGGGAAGGGGTTTCAGTGTGACGGGAAGGTGTTTCAGTGTGTGCGGTAGGTGTTTCAGTGTGTGGGGAAGGTGTTTCAGTGTGTGGGGAAGGGGTATCAGTGTGTGGGGAAGGTGTTTCAGAGTGTGGGAAAGGTGTATCATTGTGTGTGGAAGGGGTTTCAGTGTGTGCGGATGGGGTTTCAGTGTGTGGGTAGGGGTTTCAGTGTGTGGGGAAGGTGTTTCAGTGTGTGCAGAAGGGTTTTCAGTTTGTGGGGAAGGGGTTTCAGTGTGTGGGGATGTGTTTCAGTGTGTGGGGAAGGGGTTTCAGTGTGTGGGGAAGGGTTTCACTGTGTGAGGAAGGTGTTTCAGTGTGTGGGGAAGGTGTTTCAGAGTGTGGGAATGTGTTTCAGATTGTGGGGAAGGTGTTTCATTGTTTGGGGAAGTGTTTCAGTGTGTGGGGAAGGGGTTTCAGTGTGTGGGGATGTGTTTCATTGTGTGGGGAAGGGGTTTCAGTGTGTGGGGAAGTGTTTCACTGTGTGCGGAAGGGGTTTCAGTTTGTGGGGAAGGGGTTTGATTGTGTGGGGAAGGGGTTTCAGTGTGAGGGGAAGGTGTTTCAGTGTGTGCGGTAGTGGTTTCAGTGTGTGCGGAAGGTGTTTCAGTGTGTGGGGAAGGGGTTTCAGTGTCTGGGGAAGTGTTTCATTGTGTGCAGAAGGGGTTTCAGTGTGTGGGGAAGGGGATTAAGTGAGTGGGGAAGGTGTTTTATTGTGTGGGGTAGGTGTTTCATTGTGTGCGGAAGGGTATTCAGTGTGTGGGGAATGGGTTTTAGTGTGTGGGGAAGGGTTTAACTGTGTGCGGAAGGGGTTTCAGTGTGTAGGGATGGTGTTTCAGTGAGTGGTGAAGGGGTTTCAGTGTGTGAGGAAGGTGATTCAGTGTGTGCGGAAGGGGTTTCAGTGTGTGGGGAAGGGGTTTCAGTGTGTGGGGATGTGTTTCAGTGAGTGGGGAAGGGGTTTCAGTGTGTGGGGAAGGGTTTCACTGTTTGAGGAAGGGGTTTCAGTGTGTGGGGATGTGTTTCAGAGTGTGGGGAAGGGGTTTCATTGTGTGGGGATGTGCTTCAGTGTGTGGGGAATGGGTTTCAGTGTGTGGGGATGTGTTTCAGTGTGTGGGGAAGGGGTTTCAGTGTGTGGGTAAGGGTTTCACTGTGTGCGGAAGGGGTTTCAGTGTGTGGGGAAGGGGTTTCATTGAGTGGGGAAGACGTTTCAGTGTGTGCGGAAGGGGTTTCAGTGTGTGGGGAAGGGGTTTCTGTGTGTGGGGAAGGGTTTCAGTGTGTGGGGAAGGTGTTTCATTGTGTGTGGAATGGATTTCAGTGTGTGCGGAAGGGGTTTCAGTGAGTGGGGTAGGTGTTTCAGTGTGTGGGGAAGGTGTTTCAGTGTGTGCAGAAGGGGATTCAGTGTGTGGGGAAGGGGTTTCAGTGTGTGGGGATGTGTTTCAGTGTGTGGGGAAGGGGTTTCAGTGTGTGGGGAAGGGTTTAACTGTGTGAGGAAGGGGTTTCAGTGTGTGGGGAAGGTGTTTCAGTGTGTGGGGAAGGTGTTTCAGAGTGTGGGGATGTGTTTCAGAGTGTGGGGAAGGGGCTTCATTGTGTGGGGATGTGTTTCAGTGTGTGGGAGGGGTTTCACTGTGTGCGGAAGCGGTTTCAGTATGTGGGGAATGGGTTTCATTGTGTGGGGAAGGCGTTTCAGTGTGTGTGGAAGGGGTTTCAGTGTGTGGGGAAGGGGTTTCTGTGTTTGGGGAAGGGGTTTCAGTGTGAGGGGAAGGTGTTTCAGTGTGTGCGGTAGGGGTTTCAGTGTGTGCGGAAGGTGTTTCAGTAGTGGGGAAGCGGTTTCAGTGTGTGGGGAAGGTTTTTCATTGTTTGCAGAAGGGGTTTCCGTGGCTGGGGAAGGGGATTCAATGTGTGAGTAAGGTGTTTTATTGTGTGAGGAAGGTGTTTCATTGTGTGCCGCAGGGTATTCAGTGTGTGGGGAAGGGGTTTCAGTGTGTGGGGAAGGGTTTAACTGTATGCAGAAGGGGTTTCAGTGTGTAGGGAAGGTGTTTCAGTATGTGGGGAAGGGGTTTCAGTGTGTGGGGAAGGTGTTTCAGTGTGTGCGGAAGGGGTTTCAGTGTGTGGGGAAATGGTTTCAGTGTGTGGGGATATGTTTCAGTGTGTGGGGAAGGGGTTTCAGTGTGTGGGGAAGGGTTTCACTGTGTGAGGAAGGGGTTTCAGTGTGTGGGGATGTGTTTCAGAGTGTGGGGAAGGGGTTTCATTGTGTGGGGATGTGTTTCAGTGTGTGGGGAATGGCTTTGAGTGTGTGGGGATGTGTTTCAGTGTGTGTGGAAGGGGTTTCAGTGTGTGGGTAAGGGTTTCACTGTGTGCGGAAGGGGTTTCAGTGAGTGGGGAAGGGGTTTCTTTGAGTGGGGAAGACGTTTCAGTGTGTGTGGAAGGGGTTTCAGTGTGTGGGGAAGGGATTTGTGTGTGTGGGGAAGGGGTTTCAGTGTGTGGGGAAGGTGTTTCAGTGTGTGCGGTAGGGGTTTCAGTGTGTGGGGAAGGTGTTTCAGTGTGTGCGGAAGGGGTTTCCGTGTGTGGGGAAGGGGTTTCAGTGTGTGGAGATGTGTTTCAGTGTGTGGGGAAGGGGTTTCAGTGTGTGGGGAAGGGTTTCACTGTGTGAGGAAGGGGTTTCAGTGTGTGGGGAAGGGGTTTCTGTGTGTGGAGAAGGTGTTTCAGTGTGTGGGGATGTGTTTCAGAGTGTGGGGAAGGGGTTTCATTGTGTGGGGATGTGTTTCAGTGTGTGGGGAAGGTGTTTCAGAGTGTGGGGATGTGTTTCAGTGTGTGGGGAAGGGGTTTCTGTGTGTGGGAAGGGTTTCACTGTGTGCGGTAGGGGTTTCAGTGTGTGGGGAAGGGGTTTCATTGTGTGGGGAAGGCGTTTCAGTGTGTGTGGAAGGGGTTTCAGTGTGTGGGCAAGGAGTTTCTGTGTTTGGGGAAGGGGTTTCAGAGTGTGGGGAAGGTGTTTCTGTGTGTGCGGTAGGGGTTTCAGTCTGTGCGGAAAGTGTTTCAGTGTATGGGGAAGGTGTTTCAGTGTGTGGGGAAGGTATTTCATTGTGTGCGGTTGGGGTTTCAGTGTATGGGGAAAGGATACAGTGTGTGGGGAAGGTGTTTTATTGTGTGGGGAAGGGGTTTCACTATGTGGGGAAGGGGTTTCAGTGTTAGGGGAAGGGTTTCAGTGTGTGGGGAAGGGGTTTCAGCGTGTGGGGAATGTTTCAGTGTGTGGGTAAGGGGTTTCAGTGTGTGGAGAAGGGGTTTCAGTTTGTGGGGAAGGGGTTTCAGTGTGTGGGGAAGTATTTCTTTGTGTGGGGAAGGGTTACAGTGTGTGGGATAGCTGTTTCAGTGTGTGGGGAAGGGGTTTCAGTGTGTGGGGAAGTTGTTTCAGTGTGTGGGGATGGTGTTTCAGTGTGTGGGGAAGGGGTTTCAGTGTGTGGGGAAGGTGTTTCAGTGTGCGGGGAAGGTATTTCAGTGAGTGGGGAAGGTGTTTCAGAGTTTGGGGAAGGTGTTTCAGTGTGCGGGGAATGGGTTTCAGTGTGTGGGGAAGGTGTTTATGTGTGTGGGGATGTGTTTCAGGGTGTGGGGATGTGTTTCAGTGTGTGGGGAAGGGTTTCAGTGTGTGGGGAAGTTGTTTCAGTGTGTGGGGATGGGTTTCAGTGTGTGGGGATGGGTTTCAGTGTGTGGGCATGGGTTTCAGAGTGTGCGGAAGGGGTTTCAGAGTGTGGGGAAGGTGTTTCAGTGTGTGGGGATGTGTTTAGGTGTGTGGGGAAGGGCTTTCACTGTGTGGGGAAGGGGTTTCAGTGTGTGAGGGTGGGGTTTCAGTGTGCGGCGATGAGATTTAGTGTGTGCGGAAGGGGTTTCAGTGTGTGGGGAATGTGTTTCAGTGTTTGGGGAAGGGGTTTCAGTGTGTGGGGAAGGGGTTTCAGTGTGTGTGGAAGGTGTTTCAGATTGTGGGTAAGGTATTTCAGTGTGTGGGGATGGGTTTCAGTGTGTACGGAAGGGGTTTCAGTGTTTGGGGAAGGTATTTCAGTGTGTGGGGATGGGTTTCAGTGTGTGGGGATGGATTTCAATGTGTGGAAGTTGTTTCATTGTGTGGGGATGTGTTTCAGTGTGTGGGGAAGGTGTTTCAGAGTGTGGGGATGTGTTTCAGTGTGTGGGGAAGGGGTTTCTGTGTGTGGGAAGGGTTTCACTGTGTGCGGTAGGGGTTTCAGTGTGTGGGGAAGGGGTTTCATTGTGTGGGGAAGGCGTTTCAGTGTGTGTGGAAGGGGTTTCAGTGTGTGGGGAAGGAGTTTTTGTGTTTGGGGAAGGGGTTTCAGAGTGTGGGGAAGGTGTTTCTGTGTGTGCTGTAGGGGTTTCAGTCTGTGCGGAAAGTGTTTCAGTGTATGGGGAAGGTGTTTCAGTGTGTGGGGAAGGTGTTTCATTGTGTGCGGTTGGGGTTTCAGTGTATGGGGAAAGGATACAGTGTGTGGGAAAGGTGTTTTATTGTGTGGGGAAGGGGTTTCACTATGTGGGGAAGGGGTTTCAGTGTTAGGGGAAGGGTTTCAGTGTGTGGGGAAGGGGTTTCAGTGTGTGGGGAATGTTTTCAGTGTGTGGGTAATGGGTTTCAGTGTGTGGAGAAGGGGTTGCAGTTTGTGGGGAAGGGGTTTCATTGTGTGGGGAAGTATTTCTTTGTGTGGGGAAGGGTTACAGTGTGTGGGGTAGCTTTTTCAGTGTGTGGGGAAGGGGTTTCAGTGTGTGGGGAAGTTGTTTCAGTGTGTGGGGATGGTGTTTCAGTGTGTGGGGATGTGGTTTCAGTGTGTGAGGAAGGTGTTTCAGTGTGCGGGGATGGAATTTCAGTGTGTGGGGAAGGTGTTTCAGAGTTTGGGGAAGGTGTTTCAGTGTGTGGGGAATGGGTTTCAGTGTTTGGGGAAGGTGTTTATGTGTGTGGGGATGTTTTTCAGGGTGTGGGGATGTGTTTCAGTGTGTGGGGAAGGGTTTCAGTGTGTGGGGAAGTTGTTTCAGTGTGTGGGGATGGGTTTCAGTGTGTGGGGATGGGTTTCAGTGTGTGGGCATGGGTTGTCAGAGTGTGCGGAAGGGGTTTCAGAGTGTGGGGAAGGTGTTTCAGTGTGTGGGGATGTGTTTAGGTGTGTGGGGAAGGGCTTTCACTGTGTGGGGAAGGGGTTTCAGTGTGTGAGGGTGGGGTTTCAGTGTGCGGCGATGAGTTTTAGTGTGTGGGGAAGGGGTTTCATTGTGTGGGGATGTGTTTCAGTGTGTGGGGAAGGTGTTTCAGAGTGTGGGGATGTGTTTCAGTGTGTGGGGAAGGGGTTTCTGTGTGTGGGAAGGGTTTCACTGTGTGCGGTAGGGGTTTCAGTGTGTGGGGAAGGGGTTTCATTGTGTGGGGAAGGCGTTTCAGTGTGTGTGGAAGGGGTTTCAGTGTGTGGGCAAGGAGTTTCTGTGTTTGGGGAAGGGGTTTCAGAGTGTGGGGAAGGTGTTTCTGTGTGTGCGGTAGGGGTTTCAGTCTGTGCGGAAAGTGTTTCAGTGTATGGGGAAGGTGTTTCAGTGTGTGGGGAAGGTATTTCATTGTGTGCGGTTGGGGTTTCAGTGTATGGGGAAAGGATACAGTGTGTGGGGAAGGTGTTTTATTGTGTGGGGAAGGGGTTTCACTATGTGGGGAAGGGGTTTCAGTGTTAGGGGAAGGGTTTCAGTGTGTGGGGAAGGGGTTTCAGCGTGTGGGGAATGTTTCAGTGTGTGGGTAAGGGGTTTCAGTGTGTGGAGAAGGGGTTTCAGTTTGTGGGGAAGGGGTTTCAGTGTGTGGGGAAGTATTTCTTTGTGTGGGGAAGGGTTACAGTGTGTGGGATAGCTGTTTCAGTGTGTGGGGAAGGGGTTTCAGTGTGTGGGGAAGTTGTTTCAGTGTGTGGGGATGGTGTTTCAGTGTGTGGGGAAGGGGTTTCAGTGTGTGGGGAAGGTGTTTCAGTGTGCGGGGAAGGTATTTCAGTGAGTGGGGAAGGTGTTTCAGAGTTTGGGGAAGGTGTTTCAGTGTGCGGGGAATGGGTTTCAGTGTGTGGGGAAGGTGTTTATGTGTGTGGGGATGTGTTTCAGGGTGTGGGGATGTGTTTCAGTGTGTGGGGAAGGGTTTCAGTGTGTGGGGAAGTTGTTTCAGTGTGTGGGGATGGGTTTCAGTGTGTGGGGATGGGTTTCAGTGTGTGGGCATGGGTTTCAGAGTGTGCGGAAGGGGTTTCAGAGTGTGGGGAAGGTGTTTCAGTGTGTGGGGATGTGTTTAGGTGTGTGGGGAAGGGCTTTCACTGTGTGGGGAAGGGGTTTCAGTGTGTGAGGGTGGGGTTTCAGTGTGCGGCGATGAGATTTAGTGTGTGCGGAAGGGGTTTCAGTGTGTGGGGAATGTGTTTCAGTGTTTGGGGAAGGGGTTTCAGTGTGTGGGGAAGGGGTTTCAGTGTGTGTGGAAGGTGTTTCAGATTGTGGGTAAGGTATTTCAGTGTGTGGGGATGGGTTTCAGTGTGTACGGAAGGGGTTTCAGTGTTTGGGGAAGGTATTTCAGTGTGTGGGGATGGGTTTCAGTGTGTGGGGATGGATTTCAATGTGTGGAAGTTGTTTCATTGTGTGGGGATGTGTTTCAGTGTGTGGGGAAGGTGTTTCAGAGTGTGGGGATGTGTTTCAGTGTGTGGGGAAGGGGTTTCTGTGTGTGGGAAGGGTTTCACTGTGTGCGGTAGGGGTTTCAGTGTGTGGGGAAGGGGTTTCATTGTGTGGGGAAGGCGTTTCAGTGTGTGTGGAAGGGGTTTCAGTGTGTGGGGAAGGAGTTTTTGTGTTTGGGGAAGGGGTTTCAGAGTGTGGGGAAGGTGTTTCTGTGTGTGCTGTAGGGGTTTCAGTCTGTGCGGAAAGTGTTTCAGTGTATGGGGAAGGTGTTTCAGTGTGTGGGGAAGGTGTTTCATTGTGTGCGGTTGGGGTTTCAGTGTATGGGGAAAGGATACAGTGTGTGGGAAAGGTGTTTTATTGTGTGGGGAAGGGGTTTCACTATGTGGGGAAGGGGTTTCAGTGTTAGGGGAAGGGTTTCAGTGTGTGGGGAAGGGGTTTCAGTGTGTGGGGAATGTTTTCAGTGTGTGGGTAATGGGTTTCAGTGTGTGGAGAAGGGGTTGCAGTTTGTGGGGAAGGGGTTTCATTGTGTGGGGAAGTATTTCTTTGTGTGGGGAAGGGTTACAGTGTGTGGGGTAGCTTTTTCAGTGTGTGGGGAAGGGGTTTCAGTGTGTGGGGAAGTTGTTTCAGTGTGTGGGGATGGTGTTTCAGTGTGTGGGGATGTGGTTTCAGTGTGTGAGGAAGGTGTTTCAGTGTGCGGGGATGGAATTTCAGTGTGTGGGGAAGGTGTTTCAGAGTTTGGGGAAGGTGTTTCAGTGTGTGGGGAATGGGTTTCAGTGTTTGGGGAAGGTGTTTATGTGTGTGGGGATGTTTTTCAGGGTGTGGGGATGTGTTTCAGTGTGTGGGGAAGGGTTTCAGTGTGTGGGGAAGTTGTTTCAGTGTGTGGGGATGGGTTTCAGTGTGTGGGGATGGGTTTCAGTGTGTGGGCATGGGTTGTCAGAGTGTGCGGAAGGGGTTTCAGAGTGTGGGGAAGGTGTTTCAGTGTGTGGGGATGTGTTTAGGTGTGTGGGGAAGGGCTTTCACTGTGTGGGGAAGGGGTTTCAGTGTGTGAGGGTGGGGTTTCAGTGTGCGGCGATGAGTTTTAGTGTGTGCGGAAGGGGTTTCAGTGTGTGGGGAATGTGTTTCAGTGTTTGGGGAAGGGGTTTCAGTGTGTGGGGAAGGGGTTTCAGTGTGTACGGAAGGGGTTTCAGTGTTTGGGGAAGGTATTTCAGTGTGTGGGGATGGGTTTCAGTGTGTGGGGATGGATTTCAATGTGTGGAAGTTGTTTCAGTGTGTGGGGACGGGGTTTCAGTGTGTGGTGAAGGCGTTTCAGAGTGTGAGGATGGGTTTCAGTGTGTCGGCAAGGGGAATCAGTGCGTGGGGAAGGGGTTTCAGTGTGTGGGGAAGGGGTTTCAGTGTGTGGGTAAGGGGTTTCAGAGTGTGGGGTAGTTTTCAGTGTTTGGGGAAGGGGTTTCAGTGTCTGGGGAAGGGGTTTCAGAGTGTGGGGAAGGGTTTCAATGTGGGGGATGGGG
Source organism: Heterodontus francisci (assembly GCF_036365525.1). NCBI lineage: Eukaryota > Metazoa > Chordata > Chondrichthyes > Heterodontiformes > Heterodontidae > Heterodontus > Heterodontus francisci. The sequence goes on along the minus strand of NW_027142021.1, from coordinate 501,791 downwards.
TTTCAGTGTGTGGGGAAGGGGATTCAGTGTGTGGGGAAGGTTTGTCAGTGTGTGCGGATGTGTTTCAGTGTGTCGGGAAGGGGTTTCAGTGTGTGGGGAAGGCGTTTCAGTGTGTTGAAGGGGTTTCAGTGTGTGGGGAAGGGGTTTCTGTGTTTGGGGAAGGGTTTTCAGTGTGAGTGGAAGGTGTTTCAGTGTTTGCGGTAGGGGTTTCAGTGTGTGGGGAACGGGTTTCAGTGTGGGGGGAGGGGTTTCACTGTGTGAGGAAGGGGTTTCAGTGTGTGGGGAAGGTGTTTCAGTGTGTGGGGAAGGTGTTTCATAGTGTGGGGAAGGGGTTTCAGTGTGTGGGGAAGGTGTTTCATTGTTTGGGGATGTGTTTCAGTGTGTGGGGAAGGGGTTTCAGTGTGTGGGGATGTGTTTCATTGTGTGGGGAAGGGGTTTCAGTGTGTGGGGAAGTGTTTCACTGTGTGCGGAAGGGGTTTCAGTGTGTGGGGAAGGGGTTTCATTGTGTGGGGAAGGCGTTTCAGTGTGTGTGGAAGGGGTTTCAGTGTGTGTGGAAGGGGTTTCTGTGTTTGGGGAAGGGGTTTCAGTGTGAGGGGTAGGTGTTTCATTGTGTGCGGTAGGTGTTTCAGTGTGTGGGGATGGTGTTTCAGTGTGTGGGGAAGGGGTATCAGTGTGTGCGGAAGGGGTTTCAGTGTGTGGGGAAGGGGTTTCATTGTGTGGAAGGGGTTTCAGTGTGTGCGGAAGGGGTTTCAGTGTGTGGGCAAGGGTTTCTCTGTGTGAGGAAGGGGTTTCAGTGTGTGGGGAAGGTGTTTCAGTGTGTGGGGAAGGCGTTTCAGTGTGTGGGGATATGTTTCAGATTGTGGGGAAGGTGTTTCATTGTTTGGGGATGTGTTTCAGTGTGTGGGGAAGGGGTTACAGTGTGTGGGGATGTGTTTCATTGTGTGGGGAAGGGGTTTCAGTGTGTGGGGAAGTGTTTCACTGTGTGCGGAAGGGGTTTCAGTGTGAGGGGAAGGTGTTTCAGTGTGTGCGGTAGGGGTTTCAGTGTGTGCGGAAGGTGTTTCAGTGAGTGGGGAAGGGGTTTCAGTGTGTGGGGAAGGTGTTTCATTGTGTGCAGAAGGGGTTTCAGTGAGTGCGGAAGGGGATTCAGTGTGTGGGGAAGGTGTTTTATTGTGTGGGGAAGGTGTTTCATTGTGTGCGGAAGGGTATTCAGTGTGTGGGGAAGGGGTTGCAGTGTGTCGGGAAGGAGTTTCAGTGTGTTAGGAAGGGTTTCAGTGTGTGGGGAAGGGATTTCAGTGTGTGGGGTAGGGGTTTCAGTGTGTGGGGAAGTGTTTCTGTGTCTGGGGAAGGATTACAGTGTGTCGGTACGGGGTTTCAGTGTGTGGGGAAGGGGTTTAAGTGTGTGGGGAAGGGTTTCAGTGTGTGGGGAAGGTGTTTCAGTGTGTGGGGAAGGGACTTCAGTGTGTGGGGACGGGTTTCAATTTGTGCGGAAGGGGTTTCAGTGTGTGGGGAAGGGGTTTCAGTGTGTGGGGAAGGTGTTTCAGTGTGTGGGGATGTGTTTCAGTGTGTGGGGAAGCGGTTTCAGTGTCTGGGGATGTGTTTCAGTGTTTGGGGAAGGGGTTTCAGTGTGTGGGGATGTGTTTCAGTGTGTGGGGACGGGGTTTCAGTGTGTGGGGAAGGGTTTCACTGTGTGCGGAAGGGGTTTCAGTGTGTGGGGAAGGGGTTTCATTGTGTGGGGAAGGCGTTTCAGTGTGTGTGGAAGGGGTTTCAGTGTGTGGGGAAGGGGTTTCTGTGTGTGGGGAAGGGTTTCACTGTGTGAGGAAGGTGTTTCAGTGTGTGGGGAAGGTGTTTCAGAGTGTGGGAATGTGTTTCAGATTGTGGGGAAGGTGTTTCATTGTTTGGGGAAGTGTTTCAGTGTGTGGGGAAGGGGTTTCAGTGTGTGGGGATGTGTTTCATTGTGTGGGGAAGGGGTTTCAGTGTGTGGGGAAGTGTTTCACTGTGTGCGGAAGGGGTTTCAGTTTGTGGGGAAGGGGTTTGATTGTGTGGGGAAGGGGTTTCAGTGTGAGGGGAAGGTGTTTCAGTGTGTGCGGTAGTGGTTTCAGTGTGTGCGGAAGGTGTTTCAGTGTGTGGGGAAGGGGTTTCAGTGTCTGGGGAAGTGTTTCATTGTGTGCAGAAGGGGTTTCAGTGTGTGGGGAAGGGGATTAAGTGAGTGGGGAAGGTGTTTTATTGTGTGGGGTAGGTGTTTCATTGTGTGCGGAAGGGTATTCAGTGTGTGGGGAATGGGTTTTAGTGTGTGGGGAAGGGTTTAACTGTGTGCGGAAGGGGTTTCAGTGTGTAGGGATGGTGTTTCAGTGAGTGGTGAAGGGGTTTCAGTGTGTGAGGAAGGTGATTCAGTGTGTGCGGAAGGGGTTTCAGTGTGTGGGGAAGGGGTTTCAGTGTGTGGGGATGTGTTTCAGTGAGTGGGGAAGGGGTTTCAGTGTGTGGGGAAGGGTTTCACTGTTTGAGGAAGGGGTTTCAGTGTGTGGGGATGTGTTTCAGAGTGTGGGGAAGGGGTTTCATTGTGTGGGGATGTGCTTCAGTGTGTGGGGAATGGGTTTCAGTGTGTGGGGATGTGTTTCAGTGTGTGGGGAAGGGGTTTCAGTGTGTGGGTAAGGGTTTCACTGTGTGCGGAAGGGGTTTCAGTGTGTGGGGAAGGGGTTTCATTGAGTGGGGAAGACGTTTCAGTGTGTGCGGAAGGGGTTTCAGTGTGTGGGGAAGGGGTTTCTGTGTGTGGGGAAGGGTTTCAGTGTGTGGGGAAGGTGTTTCATTGTGTGTGGAATGGATTTCAGTGTGTGCGGAAGGGATTTCAGTGAGTGGGGTAGGTGTTTCAGTGTGTGGGGAAGGTGTTTCAGTGTGTGCAGAAGGGGATTCAGTGTGTGGGGAAGGGGTTTCAGTGTGTGGGGATGTGTTTCAGTGTGTGGGGAAGGGGTTTCAGTGTGTGGGGAAGGGTTTAACTGTGTGAGGAAGGGGTTTCAGTGTGTGGGGAAGGTGTTTCAGTGTGTGGGGAAGGTGTTTCAGAGTGTGGGGATGTGTTTCAGAGTGTGGGGAAGGGGCTTCATTGTGTGGGGATGTGTTTCAGTGTGTGGGAGGGGTTTCACTGTGTGCGGAAGCGGTTTCAGTATGTGGGGAATGGGTTTCATTGTGTGGGGAAGGCGTTTCAGTGTGTGTGGAAGGGGTTTCAGTGTGTGGGGAAGGGGTTTCTGTGTTTGGGGAAGGGGTTTCAGTGTGAGGGGAAGGTGTTTCAGTGTGTGCGGTAGGGGTTTCAGTGTGTGCGGAAGGTGTTTCAGTGTGTGGGGAAGCGGTTTCAGTGTGTGGGGAAGGTTTTTCATTGTTTGCAGAAGGGGTTTCCGTGGCTGGGGAAGGGGATTCAATGTGTGAGTAAGGTGTTTTATTGTGTGAGGAAGGTGTTTCATTGTGTGCCGCAGGGTATTCAGTGTGTGGGGAAGGGGTTTCAGTGTGTGGGGAAGGGTTTAACTGTATGCAGAAGGGGTTTCAGTGTGTAGGGAAGGTGTTTCAGTATGTGGGGAAGGGGTTTCAGTGTGTGGGGAAGGTGTTTCAGTGTGTGCGGAAGGGGTTTCAGTGTGTGGGGAAATGGTTTCAGTGTGTGGGGATGGGAAGGGGTTTCAGTGTGTGGGGAAGGGTTTCACTGTGTGAGGAAGGGGTTTCAGTGTGTGGGGATGTGTTTCAGAGTGTGGGGAAGGGGTTTCATTGTGTGGGGATGTGTTTCAGTGTGTGGGGAATGGCTTTCAGTGTGTGGGGATGTGTTTCAGTGTGTGTGGAAGGGGTTTCAGTGTGTGGGTAAGGGTTTCACTGTGTGCGGAAGGGGTTTCAGTGAGTGGGGAAGGGGTTTCTTTGAGTGGGGAAGACGTTTCAGTGTGTGTGGAAGGGGTTTCAGTGTGTGGGGAAGGGGTTTGTGTGTGTGGGGAAGGGGTTTCAGTGTGTGGGGAAGGTGTTTCAGTGTGTGCGGTAGGGGTTTCAGTGTGTGGGGAAGGTGTTTCAGTGTGTGCGGAAGGGGTTTCCGTGTGTGGGGAAGGGGTTTCAGTGTGTGGAGATGTGTTTCAGTGTGTGGGGAAGGGGTTTCAGTGTGTGGGGAAGGGTTTCACTGTGTGAGGAAGGGGTTTCAGTGTGTGGGGAAGGGGTTTCTGTGTGTGGAGAAGGTGTTTCAGTGTGTGGGGATGTGTTTCAGAGTGTGGGGAAGGGGTTTCATTGTGTGGGGATGTGTTTCAGTGTGTGGGGAAGGTGTTTCAGAGTGTGGGGATGTGTTTCAGTGTGTGGGGAAGGGGTTTCTGTGTGTGGGAAGGGTTTCACTGTGTGCGGTAGGGGTTTCAGTGTGTGGGGAAGGGGTTTCATTGTGTGGGGAAGGCGTTTCAGTGTGTGTGGAAGGGGTTTCAGTGTGTGGGCAAGGAGTTTCTGTGTTTGGGGAAGGGGTTTCAGAGTGTGGGGAAGGTGTTTCTGTGTGTGCGGTAGGGGTTTCAGTCTGTGCGGAAAGTGTTTCAGTGTATGGGGAAGGTGTTTCAGTGTGTGGGGAAGGTATTTCATTGTGTGCGGTTGGGGTTTCAGTGTATGGGGAAAGGATACAGTGTGTGGGGAAGGTGTTTTATTGTGTGGGGAAGGGGTTTCACTATGTGGGGAAGGGGTTTCAGTGTTAGGGGAAGGGTTTCAGTGTGTGGGGAAGGGGTTTCAGCGTGTGGGGAATGTTTCAGTGTGTGGGTAAGGGGTTTCAGTGTGTGGAGAAGGGGTTTCAGTTTGTGGGGAAGGGGTTTCAGTGTGTGGGGAAGTATTTCTTTGTGTGGGGAAGGGTTACAGTGTGTGGGATAGCTGTTTCAGTGTGTGGGGAAGGGGTTTCAGTGTGTGGGGAAGTTGTTTCAGTGTGTGGGGATGGTGTTTCAGTGTGTGGGGAAGGGGTTTCAGTGTGTGGGGAAGGTGTTTCAGTGTGCGGGGAAGGTATTTCAGTGAGTGGGGAAGGTGTTTCAGAGTTTGGGGAAGGTGTTTCAGTGTGCGGGGAATGGGTTTCAGTGTGTGGGGAAGGTGTTTATGTGTGTGGGGATGTGTTTCAGGGTGTGGGGGATGTGTTTCAGTGTGTGGGGAAGGGTTTCAGTGTGTGGGGAAGTTGTTTCAGTGTGTGGGGATGGGTTTCAGTGTGTGGGGATGGGTTTCAGTGTGTGGGCATGGGTTTCAGAGTGTGCGGAAGGGGTTTCAGAGTGTGGGGAAGGTGTTTCAGTGTGTGGGGATGTGTTTAGGTGTGTGGGGAAGGGCTTTCACTGTGTGGGGAAGGGGTTTCAGTTGTGTGAGGGTGGGGTTTCAGTGTGCGGCGATGAGATTTAGTGTGTGCGGAAGGGGTTTCAGTGTGTGGGGAATGTGTTTCAGTGTTTGGGGAAGGGGTTTCAGTGTGTGGGGAAGGGGTTTCAGTGTGTGTGGAAGGTGTTTCAGATTGTGGGGAAGGTATTTCAGTGTGTGGGGATGGGTTTCAGTGTGTACGGAAGGGGTTTCAGTGTTTGGGGAAGGTATTTCAGTGTGTGGGGGATGGGTTTCAGTGTGTGGGGATGGATTTCAATGTGTGGAAGTTGTTTCATTGTGTGGGGATGTGTTTCAGTGTGTGGGGAAGGTGTTTCAGAGTGTGGGGATGTGTTTCAGTGTGTGGGGAAGGGGTTTCTGTGTGTGGGAAGGGTTTCACTGTGTGCGGTAGGGGTTTCAGTGTGTGGGGAAGGGGTTTCATTGTGTGGGGAAGGCGTTTCAGTGTGTGTGGAAGGGGTTTAAGTGTGTGGGGAAGGAGTTTTTGTGTTTGGGGAAGGGGTTTCAGAGTGTGGGGAAGGTGTTTCTGTGTGTGCTGTAGGGGTTTCAGTCTGTGCGGAAAGTGTTTCAGTGTATGGGGAAGGTGTTTCACTGTGTGAGGAAGGGGTTTCAGTGTGTGGGGATGTGTTTCAGAGTGTGGGGAAGGGGTTTCATTGTGTGGGGGATGTGTTTCAGTGTGTGGGGAATGGCTTTGAGTGTGTGGGGATGTGTTTCAGTGTGTGTGGAAGGGGTTTTCAGTGTGTGGGTAAGGGTTTTCACTGTGTGCGGAAGGGGTTTCAGTGAGTGGGGAAGGGGTTTTCTTTGAGTGGGGAAGACGTTTCAGTGTGTGTGGAAGGGGTTTTCAGTGTGTGGGGAAGGGATTTGTGTGTGTGGGGAAGGGGTTTCAGTGTGTGGGGAAGGTGTTTCAGTGTGTGCGGTAGGGGTTTCAGTGTGTGGGGAAGGTGTTTCAGTGTGTGCGGAAGGGGTTTCCGTGTGTGGGGGAAGGGGTTTCAGTGTGTGGAGATGTGTTTCAGTGTGTGGGGAAGGGGTTTCAGTGTGTGGGGAAGGGTTTCACTGTGTGAGGAAGGGGTTTCAGTGTGTGGGGAAGGGGTTTCTGTGTGTGGAGAAGGTGTTTCAGTGTGTGGGGATGTGTTTCAGAGTGTGGGGAAGGGGTTTTCATTGTGTGGGGATGTGTTTCAGTGTGTGGGGAAGGTGTTTCAGAGTGTGGGGATGTGTTTCAGTGTGTGGGGAAGGGGGTTTCTGTGTGTGGGAAGGGTTTCACTGTGTGCGGTAGGGGTTTCAGTGTGTGGGGAAGGGGTTTCATTGTGTGGGGAAGGCGTTTCAGTGTGTGTGGAAGGGGTTTCAGTGTGTGGGCAAGGAGTTTCTGTGTTTGGGGAAGGGGTTTCAGAGTGTGGGGAAGGTGTTTCTGTGTGTGCGGTAGGGGTTTCAGTCTGTGCGGAAAGTGTTTCAGTGTATGGGGAAGGTGTTTCAGTGTGTGGGGAAGGTATTTCATTGTGTGCGGTTGGGGTTTCAGTGTATGGGGAAAGGATACAGTGTGTGGGGAAGGTGTTTTATTGTGTGGGGAAGGGGTTTCACTATGTGGGGAAGGGGTTTCAGTGTTAGGGGAAGGGTTTCAGTGTGTGGGGAAGGGGTTTCAGCGTGTGGGGGAATGTTTCAGTGTGTGGGTAAGGGGTTTCAGTGTGTGGAGAAGGGGTTTCAGTTTGTGGGGAAGGGGTTTCAGTGTGTGGGGAAGTATTTCTTTGTGTGGGGAAGGGTTACAGTGTGTGGGATAGCTGTTTCAGTGTGTGGGGAAGGGGTTTCAGTGTGTGGGGAAGTTGTTTCAGTGTGTGGGGATGGTGTTTCAGTGTGTGGGGAAGGGGTTTCAGTGTGTGGGGAAGGTGTTTCAGTGTGCGGGGAAGGTATTTCAGTGAGTGGGGAAGGTGTTTCAGAGTTTGGGGGAAGGTGTTTCAGTGTGCGGGGAATGGGTTTCAGTGTGTGGGGAAGGTGTTTATGTGTGTGGGGATGTGTTTTCAGGGTGTGGGGATGTGTTTCAGTGTGTGGGGGAAGGGTTTCAGTGTGTGGGGAAGTTGTTTCAGTGTGTGGGGATGGGTTTCAGTGTGTGGGGATGGGTTTCAGTGTGTGGGCATGGGTTTCAGAGTGTGCGGAAGGGGTTTCAGAGTGTGGGGAAGGTGTTTCAGTGTGTGGGGATGTGTTTAGGTGTGTGGGGAAGGGCTTTCACTGTGTGGGGAAGGGGGTTTCAGTGTGTGAGGGTGGGGTTTCAGTGTGCGGCGATGAGATTTAGTGTGTGCGGAAGGGGTTTCAGTGTGTGGGGAATGTGTTTCAGTGTTTGGGGAAGGGGTTTCAGTGTGTGGGGAAGGGGTTTCAGTGTGTGTGGAAGGTGTTTCAGATTGTGGGGAAGGTATTTCAGTGTGTGGGGATGGGTTTCAGTGTGTACGGAAGGGGTTTCAGTGTTTGGGGAAGGTATTTCAGTGTGTGGGGATGGGTTTCAGTGTGTGGGGATGGATTTCAATGTGTGGAAGTTGTTTCATTGTGTGGGGATGTGTTTCAGTGTGTGGGGAAGGTGTTTCAGAGTGTGGGGATGTGTTTCAGTGTGTGGGGAAGGGGTTTCTGTGTGTGGGAAGGGTTTCACTGTGTGCGGTAGGGGTTTCAGTGTGTGGGGAAGGGGTTTCATTGTGTGGGGAAGGCGTTTCAGTGTGTGTGGAAGGGGTTTCAGTGTGTGGGGAAGGAGTTTTTTGTGTTTGGGGAAGGGGTTTCAGAGTGTGGGGAAGGTGTTTCTGTGTGTGCTGTAGGGGTTTCAGTCTGTGCGGAAAGTGTTTCAGTGTATGGGGAAGGTGTTTCAGTGTGTGGGGAAGGTGTTTCATTGTGTGCGGTTGGGGTTTCAGTGTATGGGGAAAGGATACAGTGTGTGGGAAAGGTGTTTTATTGTGTGGGGAAGGGGTTTCACTATGTGGGGAAGGGGTTTCAGTGTTAGGGGAAGGGTTTCAGTGTGTGGGGAAGGGGTTTCAGTGTGTGGGGAATGTTTTCAGTGTGTGGGTAATGGGTTTCAGTGTGTGGAGAAGGGGTTGCAGTTTGTGGGGAAGGGGTTTCATTGTGTGGGGAAGTATTTCTTTGTGTGGGGAAGGGTTACAGTGTGTGGGGTAGCTTTTTCAGTGTGTGGGGAAGGGGTTTCAGTGTGTGGGGAAGTTGTTTCAGTGTGTGGGGATGGTGTTTCAGTGTGTGGGGATGTGGTTTCAGTGTGTGAGGAAGGTGTTTCAGTGTGCGGGGATGGAATTACAGTGTGTGGGGAAGGTGTTTCAGAGTTTGGGGAAGGTGTTTCAGTGTGTGGGGAATGGGTTTCAGTGTTTGGGGAAGGTGTTTATGTGTGTGGGGATGTTTTTCAGGGTGTGGGGATGTGTTTCAGTGTGTGGGGAAGGGTTTCAGTGTGTGGGGAAGTTGTTTCAGTGTGTGGGGATGGGTTTCAGTGTGTGGGGATGGGTTTCAGTGTGTGGGCATGGGTTGTCAGAGTGTGCGGAAGGGGTTTCAGAGTGTGGGGAAGGTGTTTCAGTGTGTGGGGATGTGTTTAGGTGTGTGGGGAAGGGCTTTCACTGTGTGGGGAAGGGGTTTCAGTGTGTGAGGGTGGGGTTTCAGTGTGCGGCGATGAGTTTTAGTGTGTGCGGAAGGGGTTTCAGTGTGTGGGGAATGTGTTTCAGTGTTTGGGGAAGGGGTTTCAGTGTGTGGGGAAGGGGTTTCAGTGTGTACGGAAGGGGTTTCAGTGTTTGGGGAAGGTATTTCAGTGTGTGGGGATGGGTTTCAGTGTGTGGGGATGGATTTCAATGTGTGGAAGTTGTTTCAGTGTGTGGGGACGGGGTTTCAGTGTGTGGTGAAGGCGTTTCAGAGTGTGAGGATGGGTTTCAGTGTGTCGGCAAGGGGAATCAGTGCGTGGGGAAGGGGTTTCAGTGTGTGGGGAAGGGGTTTCAGTGTGTGGGTAAGGGGTTTCAGAGTGTGGGGTAGTTTTCTGTGTTTGGGGAAGGGGTTTCAGTGTCTGGGGAAGGGGTTTCAGAGTGTGGGGAAGGGTTTCAATGTGGGGGATGGGGTTTCAGTGTGTGGGGAAGGGGATTCAGTGTGTGGGGAAGGTTTGTCAGTGTGTGCGGATGTGTTTCAGTGTGTCGGGAAGGGGTTTCAGTGTGTGGGGAAGGCGTTTCAGTGTGTTGAAGGGGTTTCAGTGTGTGGGGAAGGGGTTTCTGTGTTTGGGGAAGGGTTTTCAGTGTGAGTGGAAGGTGTTTCAGTGTTTGCGGTAGGGGTTTCAGTGTGTGGGGAACGGGTTTCAGTGTGGGGGGAGGGGTTTCACTGTGTGAGGAAGGGGTTTCAGTGTGTGGGGAAGGTGTTTCAGTGTGTGGGGAAGGTGTTTCATAGTGTGGGGAAGGGGTTTCAGTGTGTGGGGAAGGTGTTTCATTGTTTGGGGATGTGTTTCAGTGTGTGGGGAAGGGGTTTCAGTGTGTGGGGATGTGTTTCATTGTGTGGGGAAGGGGTTTCAGTGTGTGGGGAAGTGTTTCACTGTGTGCGGAAGGGGTTTCAGTGTGTGGGGAAGGGGTTTCATTGTGTGGGGAAGGCGTTTCAGTGTGTGTGGAAGGGGTTTCAGTGTGTGTGGAAGGGGTTTCTGTGTTTGGGGAAGGGGTTTCAGTGTGAGGGGTAGGTGTTTCATTGTGTGCGGTAGGTGTTTCAGTGTGTGGGGATGGTGTTTCAGTGTGTGGGGAAGGGGTATCAGTGTGTGCGGAAGGGGTTTCAGTGTGTGGGGAAGGGGTTTCATTGTGTGGAAGGGGTTTCAGTGTGTGCGGAAGGGGTTTCAGTGTGTGGGCAAGGGTTTCTCTGTGTGAGGAAGGGGTTTCAGTGTGTGGGGAAGGTGTTTCAGTGTGTGGGGAAGGCGTTTCAGTGTGTGGGGATATGTTTCAGATTGTGGGGAAGGTGTTTCATTGTTTGGGGATGTGTTTCAGTGTGTGGGGAAGGGGTTACAGTGTGTGGGGATGTGTTTCATTGTGTGGGGAAGGGGTTTCAGTGTGTGGGGAAGTGTTTCACTGTGTGCGGAAGGGGTTTCAGTGTGAGGGGAAGGTGTTTCAGTGTGTGCGGTAGGGGTTTCAGTGTGTGCGGAAGGTGTTTCAGTGAGTGGGGAAGGGGTTTCAGTGTGTGGGGAAGGTGTTTCATTGTGTGCAGAAGGGGTTTCAGTGAGTGCGGAAGGGGATTCAGTGTGTGGGGAAGGTGTTTTATTGTGTGGGGAAGGTGTTTCATTGTGTGCGGAAGGGTATTCAGTGTGTGGGGAAGGGGTTGCAGTGTGTCGGGAAGGAGTTTCAGTGTGTTAGGAAGGGTTTCAGTGTGTGGGGAAGGGATTTCAGTGTGTGGGGTAGGGGTTTCAGTGTGTGGGGAAGTGTTTCTGTGTCTGGGGAAGGATTACAGTGTGTCGGTACGGGGTTTCAGTGTGTGGGGAAGGGGTTTAAGTGTGTGGGGAAGGGTTTCAGTGTGTGGGGAAGGTGTTTCAGTGTGTGGGGAAGGGACTTCAGTGTGTGGGGACGGGTTTCAATTTGTGCGGAAGGGGTTTCAGTGTGTGGGGAAGGGGTTTCAGTGTGTGGGGAAGGTGTTTCAGTGTGTGGGGATGTGTTTCAGTGTGTGGGGAAGCGGTTTCAGTGTCTGGGGATGTGTTTCAGTGTTTGGGGAAGGGGTTTCAGTGTGTGGGGATGTGTTTCAGTGTGTGGGGACGGGGTTTCAGTGTGTGGGGAAGGGTTTCACTGTGTGCGGAAGGGGTTTCAGTGTGTGGGGAAGGGGTTTCATTGTGTGGGGAAGGCGTTTCAGTGTGTGTGGAAGGGGTTTCAGTGTGTGGGGAAGGGGTTTCTGTGTTTGGGGAAGGGGTTTCAGTGTGAGGGGTAGGTGTTTCATTGAGTGCGGTAGGTGTTTCAGTGTGTGGGGATGGTGTTTCAGTGTGTGGGGAAGGGGTATCAGTGTGTGCGGAAGGGGTTTCAGTGTGTGGGGAAGGGGTTTCATTGTGTGGAAGGGGTTTCAGTGTGTGCGGAAGGGGTTTCAGAGTGTGGGGTAGGGGTTTCAGTGTGTGGGGAAGGTGTTTCAGTGTATGCGGAAGGGTTTTCAGTGTGTGGGGAAGGTGTTTCAGTGTATGCGGAAGGGTTTTCAGTGAGTGGGGAAGGGGTTTCATGTTGTGGGGATGTGTTTCAGTGTGTGGCAAAGGGGTTTCAGTGTGTGGGCAGAGGGTTTCACTGTGTGAGGAAGGGGTTTCAGTGTGTGGGGAAGGTGTTTCAGTGTGTGGGGAAGGTGTTTCAGTGTGTGGGGATATGTTTCAGATTGTGGGGAAGGTGTTTCATTGTTTGGGGATGTGTTTCAGTGTGTGGGGAAGGGGTTACAGTGTGTGGGGATGTGTTTCATTGTGTGGGGAAGGGGTTTCAGTGTGTGGGGAAGTGTTTCACTGTGTGCGGAAGGGGTTTCAGTGTGATGGGAAGGTGTTTCAGTGTGTGCGGTAGGGGTTTCAGTGTGTGCGGAAGGTGTTTCAGTGAGTGGGGAAGGGGTTTCAGTGTGTGGGGAAGGTGTTTCATTGTGTGCAGAAGGGGTTTCAGTGAGTGCGGAAGGGGATTCAGTGTGTGGGGACGGTGTTTTATTGTGTGGGGAAGGTGTTTCATTGTGTGCGGAAGGGTATTCAGTGTGTGGGGAAGGGGTTGCAGTGTGTCGGGAAGGAGTTTCAGTGTGTGGGGAAGGGTTTCAGTGTGTGGGGAAGGGATTTCAGTGTGTGGGGTAGGGGTTTCAGTGTGTGGGGAAGTGTTTCTGTGTCTGGGGAAGGATTACAGTGTGTCGGTACGGGGTTTCAGTGTGTGGGGAAGGGGTTTAAGTGTGTGGGGAAGGGTTTCAGTGTGTGCGGAAGGGGTTTCAGAGTCTGGGGAAGGGTTTCAGTGTGTGGGGAAGGTGTTTCAGTGTGTGGGGAAGGGACTTCAGTGTGTGGGGACGGGTTTCAATTTGTGCGGAAGGGGTTTCAGTGTGTGGGGAAGGGGTTTCAGTGTGTGGGGAAGGTGTTTCAGTGTGTGGGGATGTGTTTCAGTGTGTGGGGAAGCGGTTTCAGTGTCTGGGGATGTGTTTCAGTGTTTGGGGAAGGGGTTTCAGTGTGTGGGGATGTGTTTCAGTGTGTGGGGACGGGGTTTCAGTGTGTGGGGAAGGGTTTCACTGTGTGCGGAAGGGGTTTCAGTGTGTGAGGAAGGTGTTTCAGTGTCTGGGGAAGGGGTTTCAGTGTCTGGGGATGTGTTTCAGTGTTTGGGGAAGGGGTTTCAGTGTGTGGGGATGTGTTTCAGTGTGTGGGGACGGGGTTTCAGTGTGTGGGGAAGGGTTTCACTGTGTGCGGAAGGGGTTTCAGTGTGTGAGGAAGGTGTTTCAGTGTCTGGGGAAGGGGTTTCAGTGTGTGGGGAAGGGGTTTCAGTGTGTGGGGAAGGTGTTTCAGTGTGTGGGGAAGGGGTTTCAGTGTGTGGGGAAGGTGTTTCAGTGTGGGCGGAAGGGGTTTCAGTGTGTAGGGAAGGTGTTTCATTGTGTGGGGAAGGGGTTTCAGTATGGGGGGAAGGGGTTTCAGTGTGTGGGGAAGGGGATTCAGTGTGTGGGGAAGGTGTTCTATTGTGTGGGGAAGGTGTTTCATTGTGTGCAGAAGGGTATTCAGTGTGTGGGAAAGGGGTTTCAGTGTGTGGGGAGGGGGTTTCAGTGTGTGGGGAAGGGTTTCAGTGTGTGGGGAAGGGATTTCAGTGTGTGGGGAAGGGGTTTCAGTGTGTGGGGAAGGGGTTTCAGTGTGTGGAGAAGTGTTTCAGTGTGTGGGGAAGGATTACAGTGTGTCGGGACAGGGTTTCAGTGTGTGGGGAAGGGGTTTCAGTGTGTGGGGAAGGGTTTTAGTGTGTGCGGAAGGGGTTTCAGTGTGTGGGAAGGGGTTTCAGTGTGTGGGGAAGGTGTTTCAGTGTGTGGGCAAGGGGCTTCAGTGTGTGGGGACGGGTTTCACTGTGTGCGGAAGGGGTTTCAGTGTGTGGGGAAGGGTTTTCAGTGTGTGGGGAAGGTGTTTCAGTGTGTGGGGATGTGTTTCAGTGAGTGGGGAAGGGGTTTCAGTGTGTGGGGATGTGTTTCAGTGTGTGCGGAAGGGGTTCAGTGTGTGGGGATGTGTTTCAGTGTGTGGGGAAGGGGTTCAGTGTGTGGGGAAGGGTTTCACTGTGTGCGGAAGGGGTTTCAGAGTGTGGGGAAGGTGTTTCAGTGTGTGGGGATGTGTTTAGGTGTGTGGGGAAGGGCTTTCACTGTGTGGGGAAGGGGTTTCAGTGTGTGAGGGTGGGGTTTCAGTGTGCGGCGATGAGTTTTAGTGTGTGCGGAAGGGGTTTCAGTGTGTGGGGAATGTGTTTCAGTGTTTGGGGAAGGGGTTTCAGTGTGTGGGGAAGGGGTTTCAGTGTGTACGGAAGGGGTTTCAGTGTTTGGGGAAGGTATTTCAGTGTGTGGGGATGGGTTTCAGTGTGTGGGGATGGATTTCAATGTGTGGAAGTTGTTTCAGTGTGTGGGGACGGGGTTTCAGTGTGTGGTGAAGGCGTTTCAGAGTGTGAGGATGGGTTTCAGTGTGTCGGCAAGGGGAATCAGTGCGTGGGGAAGGGGTTTCAGTGTGTGGGGAAGGGGTTTCAGTGTGTGGGTAAGGGGTTTCAGAGTGTGGGGTAGTTTTCAGTGTTTGGGGAAGGGGTTTCAGTGTCTGGGGAAGGGGTTTCAGAGTGTGGGGAAGGGTTTCAATGTGGGGGGTGGGGTTTCAGTGTGTGGGGAAGGGGATTCAGTGTGTGGGGAAGGCTTGTCAGTGTGTGCGGATGTGTTTCAGTGTGTCGGGAAGGGGTTTCAGTGTGTGGGGAAGGCGTTTCAGTGTGTTGAAGGGGTTTCAGTGTGTGGGGAAGGGGTTTCTGTGTTTGGGGAAGGGTTTTCAGTGTGAGTGGAAGGTGTTTCAGTGTGTGCGGTAGGGGTTTCAGTGTGTGGGGAACGGGTTTCAGTGTGGGGGGAGGGGTTTCACTGTGTGAGGAAGGGGTTTCAGTGTGTGGGGAAGGTGTTTCAGTGTGTGGGGAAGGTGTTTCATAGTGTGGGGAAGGGGTTTCAGTGTGTGGGGAAGGTGTTTCATTGTTTGGGGATGTGTTTCAGTGTGTGGGGAAGGGGTTTCAGTGTGTGGGGATGTGTTTCATTGTGTGGGGAAGGGGTTTCAGTGTGTGGGGATGTGTTTCATTGTGTGGGGAAGGCGTTTCAGTGTGTGTGGAAGGGGTTTCAGTGTGTGTGGAAGGGGTTTCTGTGTTTGGGGAAGGGGTTTCAGTGTGAGGGGTAGGTGTTTCATTGTGTGCGGTAGGTGTTTCAGTGTGTGGGGATGGTGTTTCAGTGTGTGGGGAAGGGATATCAGTGTGTGCGGAAGGGGTTTCAGTGTGTGGGGAAGGGGTTTCATTGTGTGGAAGGGGTTTCAGTGTGTGCGGAAGGGGTTTCAGTGTGTGGGCAAGGGTTTCTCTGTGTGAGGAAGGGGTTTCAGTGTGTGGGGAAGGTGTTTCAGTGTGTGGGGAAGGCGTTTCAGTGTGTGGGGATATGTTTCAGATTGTGGGGAAGGTGTTTCATTGTTTGGGGATGTGTTTCAGTGTGTGGGGAAGGGGTTACAGTGTGTGGGGATGTGTTTCATTGTGTGGGGAAGGGGTTTCAGTGTGTGGGGAAGTGTTTCACTGTGTGCGGAAGGGGTTTCAGTGTGAGGGGAAGGTGTTTCAGTGTGTGCGGTAGGGGTTTCAGTGTGTGCGGAAGGTGTTTCAGTGAGTGGGGAAGGGGTTTCAGTGTGTGGGGAAGGTGTTTCATTGTGTGCAGAAGGGGTTTCAGTGAGTGCGGAAGGGGATTCAGTGTGTGGGGAAGGTGTTTTATTGTGTGGGGAAGGTGTTTCATTGTGTGCGGAAGGGTATTCAGTGTGTGGGGAAGGGGTTGCAGTGTGTCGGGAAGGAGTTTCAGTGTGTGGGGAAGGGTTTCAGTGTGTGGGGAAGGGATTTCAGTGTGTGGGGTAGGGGTTTCAGTGTGTGGGGAAGTGTTTCTGTGTCTGGGGAAGGATTACAGTGTGTCGGTACGGGGTTTCAGTGTGTGGGGAAGGGGTTTAAGTGTGTGGGGAAGGGTTTCAGTGTGTGCGGAAGGGGTTTCAGAGTCTGGGGAAGGGTTTCAGTGTGTGGGGAAGGTGTTTCAGTGTGTGGGGAAGGGACTTCAGTGTGTGGGGACGGGTTTCAATTTGTGCGGAAGGGGTTTCAGTGTGTGGGGAAGGGGTTTCAGTGTGTGGGGAAGGTGTTTCAGTGTGTGGGGATGTGTTTCAGTGTGTGGGGAAGCGGTTTCAGTGTCTGGGGATGTGTTTCAGTGTTTGGGGAAGGGGTTTCAGTGTGTGGGGATGTGTTTCAGTGTGTGGGGACGGGGTTTCAGTGTGTGGGGAAGGGTTTCACTGTGTGCGGAAGGGGTTTCAGTGTGTGAGGAAGGTGTTTCAGTGTCTGGGGAAGGGGTTTCAGTGTGTGGGGAAGGGGTTTCAGTGTGTGGGGAAGGTGTTTCAGTGTGTGGGGAAGGGGTTTCAGTGTGTGGGGAAGGTGTTTCAGTGTGGGCGGAAGGGGTTTCAGTGTGTAGGGAAGGTGTTTCATTGTGTGGGGAAGGGGTTTCAGTATGGGGGGAAGGGGTTTCAGTGTGTGGGGAAGGGGATTCAGTGTGTGGGGAAGGTGTTCTATTGTGTGGGGAAGGTGTTTCATTGTGTGCAGAAGGGTATTCAGTGTGTGGGGAAGGGGTTTCAGTGTGTGGGGAGGGGGTTTCAGTGTGTGGGGAAGGGTTTAACTGTGTGCCGAAGGGGTTTCAGTGTGTAGGGAAGGTGTTTCAGTGTGTGGGGAAGGGGTTTCAGTATGGGGGGAAGGGGTTTCAGTGTGTGGGGAAGGAGTTTCAGTGTGTGGGGTAGGGTTTCAGTGTGTGGGGAAGGGATTTCAGTGTGTGGGGAAGGGGTTTCAGTGTGTGGGGAAGGGGTTTCAGTGTGTGGAGAAGTGTTTCAGTGTGTGGGGAAGGATTACAGTGTGTCGGGACAGGGTTTCAGTGTGTGGGGAAGGGGTTTCAGTGTGTGGGGAAGGGGTTTCATTGTGTGGAAGGGGTTTCAGTGTGTGCGGAAGGGGTTTCAGTGTGTGGGCAAGGGTTTCTCTGTGTGAGGAAGGGGTTTCAGTGTGTGGGGAAGGTGTTTCAGTGTGTGGGGAAGGCGTTTCAGTGTGTGGGGATATGTTTCAGATTGTGGGGAAGGTGTTTCATTGTTTGGGGATGTGTTTCAGTGTGTGGGGAAGGGGTTACAGTGTGTGGGGATGTGTTTCATTGTGTGGGGAAGGGGTTTCAGTGTGTGGGGAAGTGTTTCACTGTGTGCGGAAGGGTTTTCAGTGTGAGGGGAAGGTGTTTCAGTGTGTGCGGTAGGGGTTTCAGTGTGTGCGGAAGGTGTTTCAGTGAGTGGGGAAGGGGTTTCAGTGTGTGGGGAAGGTGTTTCATTGTGTGCAGAAGGGGTTTCAGTGAGTGCGGAAGGGGATTCAGTGTGTGGGGACGGTGTTTTATTGTGTGGGGAAGGTGTTTCATTGTGTGCGGAAGGGTATTCAGTGTGTGGGGAAGGGGTTGCAGTGTGTCGGGAAGGAGTTTCAGTGTGTGGGGAAGGGTTTCAGTGTGTGGGGAAGGGATTTCAGTGTGTGGGGTAGGGGTTTCAGTGTGTGGGGAAGTGTTTCTGTGTCTGGGGAAGGATTACAGTGTGTCGGTACGGGGTTTCAGTGTGTGGGGAAGGGGTTTAAGTGTGTGGGGAAGGGTTTCAGTGTGTGCGGAAGGGGTTTCAGAGTCTGGGGAAGGGTTTCAGTGTGTGGGGAAGGTGTTTCAGTGTGTGGGGAAGGGACTTCAGTGTGTGGGGACGGGTTTCAATTTGTGCGGAAGGGGTTTCAGTGTGTGGGGAAGGGGTTTCAGTGTGTGGGGAAGGTGTTTCAGTGTGTGGGGATGTGTTTCAGTGTGTGGAGAAGCGGTTTCAGTGTCTGGGGATGTGTTTCAGTGTTTGGGGAAGGGGTTTCAGTGTGTGGGGATGTGTTTCAGTGTGTGGGGACGGGGTTTCAGTGTGTGGGGAAGGGTTTCACTGTGTGCGGAAGGGGTTTCAGTGTGTGAGGAAGGTGTTTCAGTGTCTGGGGAAGTGGTTTCAGTGTGTGGGGAAGGGGTTTCAGTGTGTGGGGAAGGTGTTTCAGTGTGTGGGGAAGGGGTTTCAGTGTGTGGGGAAGGTGTTTCAGTGTGGGCGGAAGGGGTTTCAGTGTGTAGGGAAGGTGTTTCATTGTGTGGGGAAGGGGTTTCAGTATGGGGGGAAGGGGTTTCAGTGTGTGGGGAAGGGGATTCAGTGTGTGGGGAAGGTGTTCTATTGTGTGGGGAAGGTGTTTCATTGTGTGCAGAAGGGTATTCAGTGTGTGGGGAAGGGGTTTCAGTGTGTGGGGAGGGGGTTTCAGTGTGTGGGGAAGGGTTTAACTGTGTGCCGAAGGGGTTTCAGTGTGTAGGGAAGGTGTTTCAGTGTGTGGGGAAGGGGTTTCAGTATGGGGGGAAGGGGTTTCAGTGTGTGGGGAAGGAGCTTCAGTGTGTGGGGTAGGGTTTCAGTGTGTGGGGAAGGGATTTCAGTGTGTGGGGAAGGGGTTTCAGTGTGTGGGGAAGGGGTTTCAGTGTGTGGAGAAGTGTTTCAGTGTGTGGGGAAGGATTACAGTGTGTCGGGACAGGGTTTCAGTGTGTGGGGAAGGGGTTTCAGTGTGTGGGGAAGGGTTTTAGTGTGTGCGGAAGGGGTTTCAGTGTGTGGGAAGGGGTTTCAGTGTGTGGGGAAGGTGTTTCAGTGTGTCGGTACGGGGTTTCAGTGTGTGGGGAAGGGGTTTAAGTGTGTGGGGAAGGGTTTCAGTGTGTGGGGAAGGTGTTTCAGTGTGTGGGGAAGGGACTTCAGTGTGTGGGGACGGGTTTCAATTTGTGCGGAAGGGGTTTCAGTGTGTGGGGAAGGGGTTTCAGTGTGTGGGGAAGGTGTTTCAGTGTGTGGGGATGTGTTTCAGTGTGTGGGGAAGCGGTTTCAGTGTCTGGGGATGTGTTTCAGTGTTTGGGGAAGGGGTTTCAGTGTGTGGGGATGTGTTTCAGTGTGTGGGGACGGGGTTTCAGTGTGTGGGGAAGGGTTTCACTGTGTGCGGAAGGGGTTTCAGTGTGTGGGGAAGGGGTTTCATTGTGTGGGGAAGGCGTTTCAGTGTGTGTGGAAGGGGTTTCAGTGTGTGGGGAAGGGGTTTCTGTGTTTGGGGAAGGGGTTTCAGTGTGAGGGGTAGGTGTTTCATTGAGTGCGGTAGGTGTTTCAGTGTGTGGGGATGGTGTTTCAGTGTGTGGGGAAGGGGTATCAGTGTGTGCGGAAGGGGTTTCAGTGTGTGGGGAAGGGGTTTCATTGTGTGGAAGGGGTTTCAGTGTGTGCGGAAGGGGTTTCAGAGTGTGGGGTAGGGGTTTCAGTGTGTGGGGAAGGTGTTTCAGTGTATGCGGAAGGGTTTTCAGTGTGTGGGGAAGGTGTTTCAGTGTATGCGGAAGGGTTTTCAGTGAGTGGGGAAGGGGTTTCATGTTGTGGGGATGTGTTTCAGTGTGTGGCAAAGGGGTTTCAGTGTGTGGGCAGAGGGTTTCACTGTGTGAGGAAGGGGTTTCAGTGTGTGGGGAAGGTGTTTCAGTGTGTGGGGAAGGTGTTTCAGTGTGTGGGGATATGTTTCAGATTGTGGGGAAGGTGTTTCATTGTTTGGGGATGTGTTTCAGTGTGTGGGGAAGGGGTTACAGTGTGTGGGGATGTGTTTCATTGTGTGGGGAAGGGGTTTCAGTGTGTGGGGAAGTGTTTCACTGTGTGCGGAAGGGGTTTCAGTGTGATGGGAAGGTGTTTCAGTGTGTGCGGTAGGGGTTTCAGTGTGTGCGGAAGGTGTTTCAGTGAGTGGGGAAGGGGTTTCAGTGTGTGGGGAAGGTGTTTCATTGTGTGCAGAAGGGGTTTCAGTGAGTGCGGAAGGGGATTCAGTGTGTGGGGACGGTGTTTTATTGTGTGGGGAAGGTGTTTCATTGTGTGCGGAAGGGTATTCAGTGTGTGGGGAAGGGGTTGCAGTGTGTCGGGAAGGAGTTTCAGTGTGTGGGGAAGGGTTTCAGTGTGTGGGGAAGGGATTTCAGTGTGTGGGGTAGGGGTTTCAGTGTGTGGGGAAGTGTTTCTGTGTCTGGGGAAGGATTACAGTGTGTCGGTACGGGGTTTCAGTGTGTGGGGAAGGGGTTTAAGTGTGTGGGGAAGGGTTTCAGTGTGTGCGGAAGGGGTTTCAGAGTCTGGGGAAGGGTTTCAGTGTGTGGGGAAGGTGTTTCAGTGTGTGGGGAAGGGACTTCAGTGTGTGGGGACGGGTTTCAATTTGTGCGGAAGGGGTTTCAGTGTGTGGGGAAGGGGTTTCAGTGTGTGGGGAAGGTGTTTCAGTGTGTGGGGATGTGTTTCAGTGTGTGGGGAAGCGGTTTCAGTGTCTGGGGATGTGTTTCAGTGTTTGGGGAAGGGGTTTCAGTGTGTGGGGATGTGTTTCAGTGTGTGGGGACGGGGTTTCAGTGTGTGGGGAAGGGTTTCACTGTGTGCGGAAGGGGTTTCAGTGTGTGAGGAAGGTGTTTCAGTGTCTGGGGAAGGGGTTTCAGTGTGTGGGGAAGGGGTTTCAGTGTGTGGGGAAGGTGTTTCAGTGTGTGGGGAAGGGGTTTCAGTGTGTGGGGAAGGTGTTTCAGTGTGGGCGGAAGGGGTTTCAGTGTGTAGGGAAGGTGTTTCATTGTGTGGGGAAGGGGTTTCAGTATGGGGGGAAGGGGTTTCAGTGTGTGGGGAAGGGGATTCAGTGTGTGGGGAAGGTGTTCTATTGTGTGGGGAAGGTGTTTCATTGTGTGCAGAAGGGTATTCAGTGTGTGGGAAAGGGGTTTCAGTGTGTGGGGAGGGGGTTTCAGTGTGTGGGGAAGGGTTTCAGTGTGTGGGGAAGGGATTTCAGTGTGTGGGGAAGGGGTTTCAGTGTGTGGGGAAGGGGTTTCAGTGTGTGGAGAAGTGTTTCAGTGTGTGGGGAAGGATTACAGTGTGTCGGGACAGGGTTTCAGTGTGTGGGGAAGGGGTTTCAGTGTGTGGGGAAGGGTTTTAGTGTGTGCGGAAGGGGTTTCAGTGTGTGGGAAGGGGTTTCAGTGTGTGGGGAAGGTGTTTCAGTGTGTGGGCAAGGGGCTTCAGTGTGTGGGGACGGGTTTCACTGTGTGCGGAAGGGGTTTCAGTGTGTGGGGAAGGGTTTTCAGTGTGTGGGGAAGGTGTTTCAGTGTGTGGGGATGTGTTTCAGTGAGTGGGGAAGGGGTTTCAGTGTGTGGGGATGTGTTTCAGTGTGTGCGGAAGGGGTTCAGTGTGTGGGGATGTGTTTCAGTGTGTGGGGAAGGGGTTCAGTGTGTGGGGAAGGGTTTCACTGTGTGCGGAAGGGGTTTCAGAGTGTGGGGAAGGTGTTTCAGTGTGTGGGGATGTGTTTAGGTGTGTGGGGAAGGGTTTTCACTGTGTGGGGAAGGGGTTTCAGTGTGTGAGGGTGGGGTTTCAGTGTGCGGCGATGAGTTTTAGTGTGTGCGGAAGGGGTTTCAGTGTGTGGGGAATGTGTTTCAGTGTTTGGGGAAGGGGTTTCAGTGTGTGGGGAAGGGGTTTCAGTGTGTACGGAAGGGGTTTCAGTGTTTGGGGAAGGTATTTCAGTGTGTGGGGATGGGTTTCAGTGTGTGGGGATGGATTTCAATGTGTGGAAGTTGTTTCAGTGTGTGGGGACGGGGTTTCAGTGTGTGGTGAAGGCGTTTCAGAGTGTGAGGATGGGTTTCAGTGTGTCGGCAAGGGGAATCAGTGCGTGGGGAAGGGGTTTCAGTGTGTGGGGAAGGGGTTTCAGTGTGTGGGTAAGGGGTTTCAGAGTGTGGGGTAGTTTTCAGTGTTTGGGGAAGGGGTTTCAGTGTCTGGGGAAGGGGTTTCAGAGTGTGGGGAAGGGTTTCAATGTGGGGGGTGGGGTTTCAGTGTGTGGGGAAGGGGATTCAGTGTGTGGGGAAGGCTTGTCAGTGTGTGCGGATGTGTTTCAGTGTGTCGGGAAGGGGTTTCAGTGTGTGGGGAAGGCGTTTCAGTGTGTTGAAGGGGTTTCAGTGTGTGGGGAAGGGGTTTCTGTGTTTGGGGAAGGGTTTTCAGTGTGAGTGGAAGGTGTTTCAGTGTGTGCGGTAGGGGTTTCAGTGTGTGGGGAACGGGTTTCAGTGTGGGGGGAGGGGTTTCACTGTGTGAGGAAGGGGTTTCAGTGTGTGGGGAAGGTGTTTCAGTGTGTGGGGAAGGTGTTTCATAGTGTGGGGAAGGGGTTTCAGTGTGTGGGGAAGGTGTTTCATTGTTTGGGGATGTGTTTCAGTGTGTGGGGAAGGGGTTTCAGTGTGTGGGGATGTGTTTCATTGTGTGGGGAAGGGGTTTCAGTGTGTGGGGATGTGTTTCATTGTGTGGGGAAGGCGTTTCAGTGTGTGTGGAAGGGGTTTCAGTGTGTGTGGAAGGGGTTTCTGTGTTTGGGGAAGGGGTTTCAGTGTGAGGGGTAGGTGTTTCATTGTGTGCGGTAGGTGTTTCAGTGTGTGGGGATGGTGTTTCAGTGTGTGGGGAAGGGATATCAGTGTGTGCGGAAGGGGTTTCAGTGTGTGGGGAAGGGGTTTCATTGTGTGGAAGGGGTTTCAGTGTGTGCGGAAGGGGTTTCAGTGTGTGGGCAAGGGTTTCTCTGTGTGAGGAAGGGGTTTCAGTGTGTGGGGAAGGTGTTTCAGTGTGTGGGGAAGGCGTTTCAGTGTGTGGGGATATGTTTCAGATTGTGGGGAAGGTGTTTCATTGTTTGGGGATGTGTTTCAGTGTGTGGGGAAGGGGTTACAGTGTGTGGGGATGTGTTTCATTGTGTGGGGAAGGGGTTTCAGTGTGTGGGGAAGTGTTTCACTGTGTGCGGAAGGGGTTTCAGTGTGAGGGGAAGGTGTTTCAGTGTGTGCGGTAGGGGTTTCAGTGTGTGCGGAAGGTGTTTCAGTGAGTGGGGAAGGGGTTTCAGTGTGTGGGGAAGGTGTTTCATTGTGTGCAGAAGGGGTTTCAGTGAGTGCGGAAGGGGATTCAGTGTGTGGGGAAGGTGTTTTATTGTGTGGGGAAGGTGTTTCATTGTGTGCGGAAGGGTATTCAGTGTGTGGGGAAGGGGTTGCAGTGTGTCGGGAAGGAGTTTCAGTGTGTGGGGAAGGGTTTCAGTGTGTGGGGAAGGGATTTCAGTGTGTGGGGTAGGGGTTTCAGTGTGTGGGGAAGTGTTTCTGTGTCTGGGGAAGGATTACAGTGTGTCGGTACGGGGTTTCAGTGTGTGGGGAAGGGGTTTAAGTGTGTGGGGAAGGGTTTCAGTGTGTGCGGAAGGGGTTTCAGAGACTGGGGAAGGGTTTCAGTGTGTGGGGAAGGTGTTTCAGTGTGTGGGGAAGGGACTTCAGTGTGTGGGGACGGGTTTCAATTTGTGCGGAAGGGGTTTCAGTGTGTGGGGAAGGGGTTTCAGTGTGTGGGGAAGGTGTTTCAGTGTGTGGGGATGTGTTTCAGTGTGTGGGGAAGCGGTTTCAGTGTCTGGGGATGTGTTTCAGTGTTTGGGGAAGGGGTTTCAGTGTGTGGGGATGTGTTTCAGTGTGTGGGGACGGGGTTTCAGTGTGTGGGGAAGGGTTTCACTGTGTGCGGAAGGGGTTTCAGTGTGTGAGGAAGGTGTTTCAGTGTCTGGGGAAGGGGTTTCAGTGTGTGGGGAAGGGGTTTCAGTGTGTGGGGAAGGTGTTTCAGTGTGTGGGGAAGGGGTTTCAGTGTGTGGGGAAGGTGTTTCAGTGTGGGCGGAAGGGGTTTCAGTGTGTAGGGAAGGTGTTTCATTGTGTGGGGAAGGGGTTTCAGTATGGGGGGAAGGGGTTTCAGTGTGTGGGGAAGGGGATTCAGTGTGTGGGGAAGGTGTTCTATTGTGTGGGGAAGGTGTTTCATTGTGTGCAGAAGGGTATTCAGTGTGTGGGGAAGGGGTTTCAGTGTGTGGGGAGGGGGTTTCAGTGTGTGGGGAAGGGTTTAACTGTGTGCCGAAGGGGTTTCAGTGTGTAGGGAAGGTGTTTCAGTGTGTGGGGAAGGGGTTTCAGTATGGGGGGAAGGGGTTTCAGTGTGTGGGGAAGGAGTTTCAGTGTGTGGGGTAGGGTTTCAGTGTGTGGGGAAGGGATTTCAGTGTGTGGGGAAGGGGTTTCAGTGTGTGGGGAAGGGGTTTCAGTGTGTGGAGAAGTGTTTCAGTGTGTGGGGAAGGATTACAGTGTGTCGGGACAGGGTTTCAGTGTGTGGGGAAGGGGTTTCAGTGTGTGGGGAAGGGGTTTCATTGTGTGGAAGGGGTTTCAGTGTGTGCGGAAGGGGTTTCAGTGTGTGGGCAAGGGTTTCTCTGTGTGAGGAAGGGGTTTCAGTGTGTGGGGAAGGTGTTTCAGTGTGTGGGGAAGGCGTTTCAGTGTGTGGGGATATGTTTCAGATTGTGGGGAAGGTGTTTCATTGTTTGGGGATGTGTTTCAGTGTGTGGGGAAGGGGTTACAGTGTGTGGGGATGTGTTTCATTGTGTGGGGAAGGGGTTTCAGTGTGTGGGGAAGTGTTTCACTGTGTGCGGAAGGGTTTTCAGTGTGAGGGGAAGGTGTTTCAGTGTGTGCGGTAGGGGTTTCAGTGTGTGCGGAAGGTGTTTCAGTGAGTGGGGAAGGGGTTTCAGTGTGTGGGGAAGGTGTTTCATTGTGTGCAGAAGGGGTTTCAGTGAGTGCGGAAGGGGATTCAGTGTGTGGGGACGGTGTTTTATTGTGTGGGGAAGGTGTTTCATTGTGTGCGGAAGGGTATTCAGTGTGTGGGGAAGGGGTTGCAGTGTGTCGGGAAGGAGTTTCAGTGTGTGGGGAAGGGTTTCAGTGTGTGGGGAAGGGATTTCAGTGTGTGGGGTAGGGGTTTCAGTGTGTGGGGAAGTGTTTCTGTGTCTGGGGAAGGATTACAGTGTGTCGGTACGGGGTTTCAGTGTGTGGGGAAGGGGTTTAAGTGTGTGGGGAAGGGTTTCAGTGTGTGCGGAAGGGGTTTCAGAGTCTGGGGAAGGGTTTCAGTGTGTGGGGAAGGTGTTTCAGTGTGTGGGGAAGGGACTTCAGTGTGTGGGGACGGGTTTCAATTTGTGCGGAAGGGGTTTCAGTGTGTGGGGAAGGGGTTTCAGTGTGTGGGGAAGGTGTTTCAGTGTGTGGGGATGTGTTTCAGTGTGTGGAGAAGCGGTTTCAGTGTCTGGGGATGTGTTTCAGTGTTTGGGGAAGGGGTTTCAGTGTGTGGGGATGTGTTTCAGTGTGTGGGGACGGGGTTTCAGTGTGTGGGGAAGGGTTTCACTGTGTGCGGAAGGGGTTTCAGTGTGTGAGGAAGGTGTTTCAGTGTCTGGGGAAGTGGTTTCAGTGTGTGGGGAAGGGGTTTCAGTGTGTGGGGAAGGTGTTTCAGTGTGTGGGGAAGGGGTTTCAGTGTGTGGGGAAGGTGTTTCAGTGTGGGCGGAAGGGGTTTCAGTGTGTAGGGAAGGTGTTTCATTGTGTGGGGAAGGGGTTTCAGTATGGGGGGAAGGGGTTTCAGTGTGTGGGGAAGGGGATTCAGTGTGTGGGGAAGGTGTTCTATTGTGTGGGGAAGGTGTTTCATTGTGTGCAGAAGGGTATTCAGTGTGTGGGGAAGGGGTTTCAGTGTGTGGGGAGGGGGTTTCAGTGTGTGGGGAAGGGTTTAACTGTGTGCCGAAGGGGTTTCAGTGTGTAGGGAAGGTGTTTCAGTGTGTGGGGAAGGGGTTTCAGTATGGGGGGAAGGGGTTTCAGTGTGTGGGGAAGGAGCTTCAGTGTGTGGGGTAGGGTTTCAGTGTGTGGGGAAGGGATTTCAGTGTGTGGGGAAGGGGTTTCAGTGTGTGGGGAAGGGGTTTCAGTGTGTGGAGAAGTGTTTCAGTGTGTGGGGAAGGATTACAGTGTGTCGGGACAGGGTTTCAGTGTGTGGGGAAGGGGTTTCAGTGTGTGGGGAAGGGTTTTAGTGTGTGCGGAAGGGGTTTCAGTGTGTGGGAAGGGGTTTCAGTGTGTGGGGAAGGTGTTTCAGTGTGTGGGCAAGGGGCTTCAGTGTGTGGGGACGGGTTTCACTGTGTGCGGAAGGGGTTTCAGTGTGTGGGGAAGGGTTTTCAGTGTGTGGGGAAGGTGTTTCAGTGTGTGGGGATGTGTTTCAGTGTGTGGGGAAGGGGTTTCAGTGTGTGGGGATGTGTTTCAGTGTGTGCGGAAGGGGTTCAGTGTGTGGGGATGTGTTTCAGTGTGTGGGGAAGGGGTTCAGTGTGTGGGGAAGGGTTTCACTGTGTGCGGAAGGGGTTTCAGTGTGTGGGGAAGGTGTTTCAGTGTGTGGGGAAGGGGTTTCAGTGTGTGGTGAAGGTGTTTCAGTGTGTGGGGAAGGGGTTTCAGTGTGTGGGGAGGGGGTTTCAGTGTGTGGGGAAGGGTTTAACTGTGTGCCGAAGGGGTTTCTGTGTGTAGGGAAGGTGTTTCAGTGTGTGGGGAAGGGGTTTCAGTATGGGGGGAAGGGGTTTCAGTGTGTGGGGAAGGAGTTTCAGTGTGTGGGGTAGGGTTTCAGTGTGTGGGGAAGGGATTTCAGTGTGTGGGGAAGGGGTTTCAGTGTGAGGGAAGGGGTTTCAGTGTGTGGAGAAGTGTTTCAGTGTGTGGGGAAGGATTACAGTGTGTCGGGACAGGGTTTCAGTGTGTGGGGAAGGGGTTTCAGTGTGTGGGGAAGGGTTTTAGTGTGTGCGGAAGGGGTTTCAGTGTGTGGGAAGGGGTTTCAGTGTGTGGGGAAGGTGTTTCAGTGTGTGGGCAAGGGGCTTCAGTGTGTGGGGACGGGTTTCACTGTGTGCGGAAGGGGTTTCAGTGTGTGGGGAAGGGTTTTCAGTGTGTGGGGAAGGTGTTTCAGTGTGTGGGGATGTGTTTCAGTGTGTGGGGAAGGGGTTTCAGTGTGTGGGGATGTGTTTCAGTGTGTGCGGAAGGGGTTTCAGTGTGTGGGGATTTGTTTCAGTGTGTGGGGAAGGGGTTCAGTGTGTGGGGAAGGGTTTCACTGTGTGCAGAAGGGGTTTCAGTGTGTGGGGAAGGTGTTTCAGTGTGTGGGGAAGGGGTTTCAGTGTGTGGTGAAGGTGTTTCAGTGTGTGGGGAAGGGGTTTCAGTGTGTGGGGAAGGTGTTTCAGTGTGTGGGGAAGGGGTTTCAGTCTGTGCGGAAGGAGTTTCAGTGTGTGGGGAAGGGGTTTCAGTGTGTGGGGAAGGTGTTTCATTGTGTGCGGAAGTGGTTTCAGTGTGTGGGGAAGGACTAATGCTCCTCCAGTTCCTCCTTCCGATTCACTTCCCTCTGACCCCACCCCTTCTTATCTGACCCCTTGCCGTGTATTCACTATACCCTCTGACCTCCCCCACTCTGATGCTGAGCGTTCTGTACTCAGCAAAGGTCTCAGTTTTATCCCCTTACGCCCCCACCTCAATGAATTTCGCGCTCGGCATGACGTTGAGCTCTTCTTCCGTCGCCTCCGCCTCCGGGCTCACTTCTTCGACCAGGAGTCCTCCCCGCGACCAGCAGACCCATTCACCCGCCTCCAGCATTCTCCCTCTACCTGGACCCCTCACCCTGGCCTCTTACCCGCTCTTGATCTCTTCATTGAAAACTGTCGGCGAGACATTGGTCGTCTCAATTTCTCTGCCCCCCTCACTCACTCTAACCTGTCCACCTCTGAAGTTGAGGCACTCCGTTCTCTCAGGTCTAACCCCGACATTGTCATCAAACCTGCAGACAAGGGTGGTGCTGTTGTTGTTTGGCGTACCGACCTCTACCTTGCAGAAGCTCAACGCCAACTCACAGACACCTCTTCCTCCCTCCCTCTGGACCATGACCCCACCACCGAACATCAAGCCACCGTCCAAAGGACTGTCACCGACCTCATCTCCTCTGGAGATCTTCCCTCTACAGCTTCCAAACTCATAGTCCCGCAACCCCGGACAGCCCGCTTCTACCTCCTTCCCAAAATCCACAAACGGGACTGTCCCGGCAGACCCATTGTGTCAGCATGCTCCTGCCCAACTGAACTTATTTCTTCCTATCTATACTCTATCTTTTCTCCGCTGGTCCAGTCTCTTCCCACCTACATCCGTGACTCTTCTGACGCCCTACGTCATTTTGACAATTTCCAGTTTCCTGGTCCCAACCGCCTCCTCTTCACTATGGCCGTCCAATCGCTCTACACCTCCATCCCCCACCAGGATGGTTTGAGGGCTCTCCGCTTCTTCCTGGAACAGAGGCCCAAACAGTCCCCATCCACCAACACCCTCCTCCGCCTGGCTGAACTTGTTCTCACATTGAACAACTTCTCCTTCAACTCCATGCATTTCCTTCAAGTAAAAGGTGTCGCTATGGGTACCCGCATGGGTCCTAGTTATGCCTGTCTTTTTGTGGGGTATGTCGAGCATTCTTTGTTCCAGTCCTACTCAGGCCCCCTCCCCCAACTCCTTTTCCGGTACATTGATGACTGTATCGGTGCCGTTTCCTGCTCCCGCCCCGAACTAGAAAACTTTATCAACTTTGCTTCCAATTTCCACCCTTCTCTCACCTTTACATGGTCCATCTCTGACACTTCCCTTCCCTTCCTCGACTTCTCTGTCTCCATCTCTGGGGATAGGTTGTCTACCAATATCCATTATAAGCCCACTGACTCCCACAGCTACCTCGAGTACACTTCTTCACACCCTACCTCCTGTAAGGACTCCATTCCATTCTCCCAGTTTCTCCGTCTCCGACGCATCTGCTCTGATGATGGTACCTTCCATGACGGTGCTTCTGATATGACCTCCTTTTTCCTCAACCGAGGATTTCCCCCCACTGTGGTTGACAGGGCCCTCAACCGTGTCCGACCCATTCCCCGCACCTCTACCCTTCCCCTACCCCTCCCTCCCAGAACCGTGATAGGGTTCCCCTTGTCCTCACTTTTCATCCCACCAGCCTCCATATCCAAAGGATCATCCTCCGCCATTTTCGCCACCTCCAGCGTGATACCACTACCAGTCGCATCTTCCCCTCCCTTCCCCTGTCAGCATTCCGAAGGGATCTTTCCCTCCGCGACACCCTGGTCCACTCCTCCATTACCCCCACCACCTCGTCCCCGTCCCAGGGCACCTTCCCTTGCAATCGCAGGAGGTGTAATACCTGCCCATTTACCTCCTCTCTCCTCACTATCCCAGGCCCCAAACACTCCTTTCAGGTGAAGCAGCGATTTACTTGTACTTCTTTCAGTGTAGTATACTGTATTCGCTGCTCACAGTGTGGTCTCCTCTACATTGGGGAGACCAAGCGCAGACTGGGTGACCGCTTTGCGGAACATCTCCGCTCAGTCCGCAAGCAG
Organism: Heterodontus francisci; assembly: GCF_036365525.1. Taxonomy (NCBI): domain Eukaryota; kingdom Metazoa; phylum Chordata; class Chondrichthyes; order Heterodontiformes; family Heterodontidae; genus Heterodontus; species Heterodontus francisci. The sequence goes on along the minus strand of NW_027142021.1, from coordinate 473,013 downwards.
GACCCTGAGCTTCCGGTTGCTTGCCATTTCAACACTCCCCCCTGCTCTCATGCTCACATCTCTGTCCTGGGATTGCTGCAGTGTTCCAGTGAACATCAACGCAAGCTCGAGGAACAGCATCTCATCTACCGATTAGGCACACTACAGCCTGCCGGACTGAACACTGAGTTCAATAATTTCAGAGCATGACAGCCCCCCACTTTACTTTCATTTTTAGTCATTTCTTCTTCCTTTTTTTTGCATTCCTTTTGACATTTTTTAAAATCTTTTTTTTTGCATTTATTTCATTTCATCTTAGTTTGTTCAGTTTGCTTACCCACTGTTTTTTTCAGGTTGTTCTTCTTCAGGTTTTCACTTGCTGATGTTCAATATTCAGTATATTCACACCTAATCTCTACTAATGCTTTGTCTTTCAACACACCATTAACATATTGTTTGCCTTTGCTCCGTGACCTTTTGGTCAGCTATGTGGCCTGGTCCAATCTGCACCTTCTCCTTTGTTATCCCTTGCCCAACCCCCACCTCACTTGTTTATAATCTGTGACTTTTCTAATATTTGTCAGTTCCGAAGAAGGGTCACTGACCCGAAACGTTAACTCTGCTTCTCTTTCCACAGAGGCTGCCAGACTTGCTGAGTGAATCCGGCATTTCTTGTTTTTGTTTCAGATTGCCAGCATCCGCAGTATTTTGCTTTTATTCCCGTATTCCTATCACGTCCCTACCTGTCCCTATATATTTCCCTGCCACCTACCTATACTAGGGGCAATTTATGATGGCCAATTAACCTATCAACCTGCAAGTCTTTGGCATGTGGGGGGAAACCGGAGCACCCGCCGGAAACCCACGCAGACACAGGGAGAACTTGCAAACTCCGCACAGGCAGTACCCAGAATAGAACCCGGGTCCCTGGAGCTGTGAGGCTGCGGTGCTAACCACAGCGCCAATGTGCCCCCCTCCATTGTGTTCCTGTGTATCAGTTACTGGGTATCAGTGTGTTACTGGGTATCAGTGTGTGTCTTTGTTACTTGGTGTAAGTGTGTGTCTGTGTTACTGGGTGTCAGTGTGTGTCTTTGTGACTTGGTGTCAGAGTATGTCTTTGTTACTTGGTTTAAGTGTGTGTCTGTGTTACTGTGTATCAGTGTATGTCTTTGTTACTTGGTGTCAGTGTATGTCAAGATACTTGGTGTAAGTGTATGTCTTTGTTACTTGGTGTAATAGTCTGTCTTTGTTACTTGGTGTGAGTGTATGTCTTTGTTACTTGGTGCAAGTGTGTGTCTTTGTTACTTGGTGTCAGTGTGTGTCTGTGTTACTGGGTATCAGTGTATGTCTTTGTGACTTGGTATCAGTGTATGTCTTTGTGACTTGGTGTCAGTGTATGTCTTTGTTACTGGGTGTCAGTGTGTGTCTGTGATATTTGGTGTCAGTGCATGTCTTTCTAACTGTTTATTTGTGTTTCTCTGTGTTACTGGGTGTCTGTGTGTGTTTGTTTGTGTTACTGGGTGTCAGTGTATGTCTTTGTTACTTGGTGTAAGTGTGTGTCTGTGTTACTGGGTATCAGTGTATGTCTTTGTTACTTGGTGTAAGTATGTGTCTTTGTTACTTGGTGAAATTCTATGTCTTTGTTGCTTGGTGTCAGAGTATGTCTGTGTTACTTGGTGCAAGTGTATGTCTTTGCGACTTGGTATCAGTGTATGTCTTTGTTACTGGGTGTCAGTGTGTGTCTGTGTTCCTGGGTATCAGCGTATGTCATTGTGACTTGGTGTCAGTGTATGTCCTTGTTACTGGTTGTCAGTGTGTGTCTTTGTGACTTGGTGTCAGTGTATGTCTTTGTTACTTGGTGTAAGTGTGTGTCTGTGATACTGGGTGTCAGTGTATGTCTTTGTTACTGGGTGTCAGTGTGTGTCTTTGTGACTTGGTGTAAGTGTATATCTGTGTTACTGGGGGTCAGTGTGTGTCTTTGTTACTGGGGGTCAGTGTGTGTTTCTAACTGGGTGTCAGTGTGTGTCTTTGTTACTTGGTGTAAGTGTGTGTCTTTGTTACATGGTGTAATTGTATGTCTTTGTTACTTGGTGTCAGTGTATGTCTGTGTTACTTGGTGTAAGTGTATGTCTTTGTTACTTCGTGGAAGTGTGTGTCTCTGTTACTTGGTGTAAATGTGTGTCTGTGTTCCTGGGCATCAGTTTACTTCTTTGTTACTTCGTGTCAGTGTATGTCTTTGTTACTTGGTGTAAGTGTGCGTCTGTGTTGCAGGGTGTCTGTGTATGTCTGTGTTATTTGGTGTAAGTGTGTGTCTGTGTTACTGGGTATCAGTGTATGTCTTTGTGACTTGGTGTCAGTTTATGTCTTTGTTACTTGGTGTAAGTGTGTGTCTGTGTTACTGGGTATCAGTGTATGTCTTTGTTACTTGGTGTCAGTGTATGTCAAAATACTTGGTGTAAGTGTATGTCTTTGTTACTTGGTGTCAGTGTATGTCTTTGATACTTGGTGTCAGTGTGTGACTGTGTTACTGGGTATCAGTGTATGTCTTTGTGACTTGGTATCAGTGTATGTCTTTGTGACTTGGTGTCAGTGTATGTCTTTGTTACTTGGTGTAAGTGTGTGCTTGTGTTACTTGGTGTCAGTGTATGTCTTTGTTACTGTTTATTAGTGTTTCTCTCTGTTACTGGGTGTAAGTGTGTGTTTGTTTGTGTTACTGGGTGTCAGTGTATGTCTTTGTTACTTGGTGTCAGTGTGTGTCTTTATTACTGGGTATCAGTGTCTGTCTTCGTTACTTTGTGTAAGTGTGTGTCTTTGTTACTTGGTGTAATTGTATGTCTTTGTTACTTGGTGTCAGTGTATGTTTGTGTTACTTGGTGTATGTGTATGTCTGTGTTACTTGGTGTAAGTGTGTGTCTGTGTTCCTGGGTATCAGTGTATGTCTTTGTTACTTGGTGTCATTGTATGTCTGTGTTACTTGGTGTAAATGTGTGTCTGTGTTATTGGGTATCAGTGTATGACTTTGTTACTTGGTGTCAGTGTATGTCTGTGTTACTTGGTGTAAGTGTGTGTCTGTGTTACTGGGTGTCAGTGTGTGTATGTGTTACTTGGTGTAAGTGTGTGTCTTTGTTGCTTGGTGTCCGTGTGTGTCTGTGTTACTGGGTGTCAGTGCATGACTTTGTTGCTTGGTGTCAGTGTATATCTGTGTTACTTGGTGTAAGTGTGTGTCTTTGTTACTTGGTGTAATTGTATGTCTTTGTTACTTGGTGTCATTGTATGTCTGTGTTACTTGGTGTAAGTGTATGTCTTTGTTACTTGGTGTCAGTGTGTGTCTGTGTTGCTTGGTGTAAGTGTGTGTCTGTGATCCTGGGTATCAGTGTATGTCTTAGTTACTTGGTGTCAGTGTCTGTCTGTGTTAATTGGTGTAAGTGTGTGTCTGTGTTACTGGGTGTCAGTGTATGTCTGTGTTACTTGGTGTAAGTGTGTGTCTTTGTTACTTGGTGTCCGTGTGTGTCTGTGTTACTGGGTGTCAGTGTCTGACTTTGCTACTGGGTGTCAGTGTATGTCTTTGTTACTTGGTGTAAGTGTGTGTATGTGTGACCGGGTATCAGTGCATGTCTTTGTTACTTGGTGTCAGTGTATGTCTGTGTTACTTGGTGTAAGTGTGTGTCTGTGTTACTTGGTGTCCGTGTGTGTCTGTGTTACTGGGTATGAGTGTATGTCTTTGTGACTTGGTGTCAGTGTATGTCTTTGTTACTGGGTGTCAGTGTGTGTCTTTGTGACTTGGTGTCAGTGTATGTCAAAATACTTGGTCTAAGTGTATGTCTTTGTTACTTGGTGCAATTGTCTGACTTTGTTACTTTGTGTCAGTGTATGTCTGCGCTACTTGGAGTAAGTGTGTGTCTTTGTTACTTGGTGTAAGTGTATGTCTTTGTTACTTGGTGTCAGTGTATGTCTTTGTTACTTGGTGTCAGTGTGTGTCTGTGTTACTGGGCATCAGTGTATGTCTTTGTGACTTGGTATCAGTGTATGTCTTTGTGACTTGGTGTCAGCGTATCTCTTTGTTACTTGGTGTAAGTGTGTTTCTGTGTTACTGGGTGTCAGTGTATGTCTGTGTTACTTGGTGTAAGTGTGTGTCTGTGTTACTGGGTATCAGTGTATGTCTTTGTGACTTGGTGTCAGTTTATGTCTTTGTTACTGGGTGTCAGTGTGTGTCTTTGTGACTTGTTGTCAGTGTATGTCTTTGTCACTTGGTGTAAGTGTGTGTCTGTGTTACTGGGTATCAGTGTATGTCTTTGTTACTTGGTGTCAGTGTATGACAAAATACTTGGGATTAGTGTATGTCTTTGTTACTTGGTTTAATTTTCTGTCTTTGTTACTTGGTGTAAGTGTGTGTCTTTGTTACTTGGTGTCAGTGTGTGTCTGTGTTACTGGCTATCAGTGTATGTCTTTGTGACTTGGTATCAGTGTGTGTCTGTGTTACTTGGTGTCAGCGTAAGTCTTTTTTACTGTTTATTATTGTTTCTCTGTGTTACTGGGTGTAAGTGTGTTTTTGTTTGTGTTACTGGGTGTCAGTGTATGTCTTTGTTACTTGGTGTAATTGTGTGTCTGTGTTCCTGGGTATTAGTGTCTGTCTTTGTTACTTTGTGTAAGTGTGTGTCTTTGTTACTTGGTGTCAGTGTATGTCTGTGTTACTTGGTGTAAGTGTATGTCTTTGTTACTTGGTGTAAGTGTGTGTCTGTGTTACTTGGTGTAAGTGTGTGTCTGTGTTCCTGGGTATCAGTGTATGTCTTTGTTACTTGGTGTCAGTGTCTGTCTGTGTTACTTGGTGTAAGTGTGTGTCTGTGTTACTGGGTATCAGTGTATGTCTTTGTTACTTGGTGTCAGTGTATGACTGTGTTACTTGGTGTAAGTGTGTGTCTGTGTTACTGGGTGTCAGTGTGTCTATGTGTTACTTGGTGTAAGTGTGTGTCTTTGTTACTTGGTGTCCGTGTGTGTCTGTGTTACTGGGTGTCAGTGCATGTCTTTGTTACTTGGTGTCAGTGTATATCTGTGTTACTTGGTGTAAGTGTGTGTCTTTGTTACTTGGTGTAATTGTATGTCTTTGTTACTTGGTGTCAGTGTATGTCTGTGTTACTTGGTGTAAGTGTATGTCTTTGTTACTTGGTGTAAGTGTGTGTCTGTGTTACTCGGTGTAAGTGTGTGTCTGTGTTCCTGGGTATCAGTGTATGTCTTTGTTACTTGGTGTCAGTGTCTGTCTGTGTTACTTGGTGTAGGTGTGTGTCTGTGTTCGTGGGTATCAGTGTATGTCTTTGTGACTTGGTGTAAGTGTGTGTCTGTGTTACTGGGTGTCAGTGTGTTTGTTTGTGTTACTGGGTGTCAGTGTGTGTCTGTGTTACTTGGTGTAAGTGTGTGACTTTTTTACTTGGTGTCCGTGTGTGTCTGTGTTACTGGGTATCAGTGTGTGTCTTTGTTACTTGGTGTAAGTGTGTGTCTGTGTTCGTGGGTATCAGTGTATGTCTTTGTGACTTGGTGTCAGTGTATGTCTTTGTTACTTGGTGTAAGTGTGTGTCTGTGTTACTGGGTGTCAGTGTGTTTGTTTGTGTTACTGGGTGTCAGTGTGTGTCTGTCGTACTTGGTGTAAGTGTGTGTCTTTGTTACTTGGTGTCCGTGTGTGTCTTTGTTGCTGGGTGTCAGTGTACGTATTGGTTACTTGGTGTCAGTACATGTCTGTGTTACTCGGTGTAAGTGTGTGTCTTTGTTACTTTGTGTCAGTGTATGTCTTTGTTACTGGGTGTCAGTGTATGTCTTTGTTACTTGGTGTAAGTGTGTGTCTGTGTTACTGGGTATCAGTGTGTGTCTTTGTTACTTGGTGTAAGTGTGTGTCTGTGTTCGTGGGTATCAGTGTCAGTCTTTGTGACTTGGTGTCAGTGTATGTCTTTGTTACTTGGTGTAAGTGTGTGTATGTGTTACTGGGTGTCAGTTCATGTCTTTGTTACTTGGTGTCAGTGTATGTCAAAATACTTGGTGTAAGTGTATGTCTTTGTTACTTGGTGTAATTGTCTGTCTTTGTTACTTGGTGTCAGTGTATGTCTTTGTGACTTGGTAGCAGTGTGTGTCTGTGTTACTTGGTGTCAGCGTAAGTCTTTTTTACTGTTTATTATTGTTTCTCTGTGTTACTGGGTGTAAGTGTGTTTTTGTTTGTGTTACTGGGTGTCAGTGTATGTCTTTGTTACTTGGTGTAATTGTGTGTCTGTGTTCCTGGGTATTAGTGTCTGTCTTTGTTACTTTGTGTAAGTGTGTGTCTTTGTTACTTGGTGTCAGTGTATGTCTGTGTTACTTGGTGTAAGTGTCTGTCTTTGTTACTTGGTGTAAGTGTGTGTCTGTGTTACTTGGTGTAAGTGTGTGTCTGTGTTCCTGGGTATCAGTGTATGTCTTTGTTACTTGGTGTCAGTGTCTGTCTGTGTTAATTGGTGTAAGTGTGTGTCTGTGTTACTGGGTATCAGTGTATGTCTTTGTTACTTGGTGTCAGTGTATGACTGTGTTCCTTGGTGTAAGTGTGTGTCTGTGTTACTGGGTGTCAGTGTGTCTATGTGTTACTTGGTGTAAGTGTGTGTCTTTGTTACTTGGTGTCCGTGTGTGTCTGTGTTACTGGGTGTCAGTGCATGTCTTTGTTACTTGGTGTCAGTGTATATCTGTGTTACTTGGTGTAAGTGTGTGTCTTTGTTACTTGGTGTAATTGTATGTCTTTGTTACTTGGTGTCAGTGTATGTCTGTGTTACTTGGTGTAAGTGTATGTCTTTGTTACTTGGTGTAAGTGTGTGTCTGTGTTACTCGGTGTAAGTGTGTGTCTGTGTTCCTGGGTATCAGTGTATGTCTTTGTTACTTGGTGTCAGTGTCTGTCTGTGTTACTTGGTGTAAGTGTGTGTCTGTGTTCGTGGGTATCAGTGTATGTCTTTGTGACTTGGTGTAAGTGTGTGTCTGTGTTACTGGGTGTCAGTGTGTTTGTTTGTGTTACTGGGTGTCAGTGTGTGTCTGTGTTACTTCGTGTAAGTGTGTGACTTTGTTACTTGGTGTCCGTGTGTGTCTGTGTTACTGGGTATCAGTGTGTGTCTTTGTTACTTGGTGTAAGTGTGTGTCTGTGTTCGTGGGTATCAGTGTATGTCTTTGTGACTTGGTGTCAGTGTATGTCTTTGTTACTTGGTGTAAGTGTGTGTCTGTGTTACTGGGTGTCAGTGTGTTTGTTTGCGTTACTGGGTGTCAGTGTGTGTCTGTCGTACTTGGTGTAAGTGTGTGTCTTTGTTACTTGGTGTCCGTGTGTGTCTTTGTTGCTGGGTGTCAGTGTACGTATTGGTTACTTGGTGTCAGTATATGTATGTGTTACTCGGTGTAAGTGTGTGTCTTTGTTACTTTGTGTCAGTGTATGTCTTTGTTACTGGGTGTCAGTGTATGTCTTTGTTACTTGGTGTAAGTGTGTGTCTGTGTTACTGGGTATCAGTGTGTGTCTTTGTTACTTGGTGTAAGTGTGTGTCTGTGTTCGTGGGTATCAGTGTCAGTCTTTGTGACTTGGTGTCAGTGTATGTCTTTGTTACTTGGTGTAAGTGTGTGTATGTGTTACTGGGTGTCAGTTCATGTCTTTGTTACTTGGTGTCAGTGTATGTCAAAATACTTGGTGTAAGTGTATGTCTTTGTTACTTGGTGTAATTGTCTGTCTTTGTTACTTGGTGTCAGTGTATGTCTTTGTGACTTGGTAGCAGTGTGTGTCTGTGTTACTTGGTGTCAGCGTAAGTCTTTTTTACTGTTTATTATTGTTTCTCTGTGTTACTGGGTGTAAGTGTGTTTTTGTTTGTGTTACTGGGTGTCAGTGTATGTCTTTGTTACTTGGTGTAATTGTGTGTCTGTGTTCCTGGGTATTAGTGTCTGTCTTTGTTACTTTGTGTAAGTGTGTGTCTTTGTTACTTGGTGTCAGTGTATGTCTGTGTTACTTGGTGTAAGTGTCTGTCTTTGTTACTTGGTGTAAGTGTGTGTCTGTGTTACTTGGTGTAAGTGTGTGTCTGTGTTCCTGGGTATCAGTGTATGTCTTTGTTACTTGGTGTCAGTGTCTGTCTGTGTTAATTGGTGTAAGTGTGTGTCTGTGTTACTGGGTATCAGTGTATGTCTTTGTTACTTGGTGTCAGTGTATGACTGTGTTCCTTGGTGTAAGTGTGTGTCTGTGTTACTGGGTGTCAGTGTGTCTATGTGTTACTTGGTGTAAGTGTGTGTCTTTGTTACTTGGTGTCCGTGTGTGTCTGTGTTACTGGGTGTCAGTGCATGTCTTTGTTACTTGGTGTCAGTGTATATCTGTGTTACTTGGTGTAAGTGTGTGTCTTTGTTACTTGGTGTAATTGTATGTCTTTGTTACTTGGTGTCAGTGTATGTCTGTGTTACTTGGTGTAAGTGTATGTCTTTGTTACTTGGTGTAAGTGTGTGTCTGTGTTACTCGGTGTAAGTGTGTGTCTGTGTTCCTGGGTATCAGTGTATGTCTTTGTTACTTGGTGTCAGTGTCTGTCTGTGTTACTTGGTGTAAGTGTGTGTCTGTGTTCGTGGGTATCAGTGTATGTCTTTGTGACTTGGTGTAAGTGTGTGTCTGTGTTACTGGGTGTCAGTGTGTTTGTTTGTGTTACTGGGTGTCAGTGTGTGTCTGTGTTACTTCGTGTAAGTGTGTGACTTTGTTACTTGGTGTCCGTGTGTGTCTGTGTTACTGGGTATCAGTGTGTGTCTTTGTTACTTGGTGTAAGTGTGTGTCTGTGTTCGTGGGTATCAGTGTATGTCTTTGTGACTTGGTGTCAGTGTATGTCTTTGTTACTTGGTGTAAGTGTGTGTCTGTGTTACTGGGTGTCAGTGTGTTTGTTTGCGTTACTGGGTGTCAGTGTGTGTCTGTCGTACTTGGTGTAAGTGTGTGTCTTTGTTACTTGGTGTCCGTGTGTGTCTTTGTTGTTGGGTGTCAGTGTACGTATTGGTTACTTGGTGTCAGTATATGTATGTGTTACTCGGTGTAAGTGTGTGTCTTTGTTACTTTGTGTCAGTGTATGTCTTTGTTACTGGGTGTCAGTGTATGTCTTTGTTACTTGGTGTAAGTGTGTGTCTGTGTTACTGGGTATCAGTGTGTGTCTTTGTTACTTGGTGTAAGTGTGTGTCTGTGTTCGTGGGTATCAGTGTATGTCTTTGTGACTTGGTGTCAGTGTATGTCTTTGTTACTTGGTGTAAGTGTGTGTATGTGTTACTGGGTGTCAGTTCATGTCTTTGTTACTTGGTGTCAGTGTATGTCAAAATACTTGGTGTAAGTGTATGTCTTTGTTACTTGTTGTAATTGTCTGTCTTTGTTACTTGGTGTCAGTGTATGTCTTTGTTACTTGGTTTCAGTGTATGTCTGTGTTCCTTGGTGTAAGTGTGTGTCTTTGTTACTTGGTGTAAGCGTCTGTCTTTGTTACTTGGTGTCAGTGTATGACTTTGTTACTTGGTTTCAGTGTGTGTCTATGTTACTGGGTATCAGTGTATGTCTTTGTGACTTGGTATCAGTGTATGTCTGTGTTACTGGGTATCAGTGTATGTCTTTGTGACTTGGTGTCAGTGCATGTCAAAATACTTGGTGTCAGTGTATGTCTGTGTTACTTGGTGTAAGTGTATGTCTTCGTTACTTGGTGTCAGTCTATGTCTGTGTTATTGGTGTAAGTGTATGTCTTTGTTACTTGGTGTCAGTGTATGTCTGTCTTACTTGGTGTAAGTGTTTGTCTGTGTTGCTGGGTATCAGTGTATGTCTTTGTGACTTGGTGTCAGTGTACGTCTTTGTTACTGGGTGTCAGTGTGTGTCTTTGTGACTTTGTGTCAGTGTATGTCTTTGTTACATGGTGTAAGTGTATGTCTGTCTTACATGGTGTAAGTGTATGTCTTTGTTACTGGGTGTCAGTGTGTGTCTGTGTTACTTGGTGTCAGTGTATGTCTTTGTTACTGTGCATCAGTGGTTCTCTGTGTTACAGGTTGTCAGTGTGTGTTTCTGGGTGTCAGTGTGTGTCTGTGACATCAGGTGTCAGTATTTAGTTTAGTTTAGAGATACAGCACTTAAACAGGCCCTTCGGGCCACCGAGTCTGTGCCGACCATCAACAACCCATTTATACTAATCCTGCACTAATCCCGGATTCCAATCTCATCCCCACCGGTCCCTATATATTTCCCTACCAACTACCTATACTAGGGGCAATTTATAATGGCCAATTAACCTACCAAACTGCAAGTCTTTGGCATGTGGGAGGAAACACACTTACACCAAGTAACACAGACACACACTGACACCCAGTAACACAAACAAACACACTGACACCCAGTAACACAGACACACACTTACACCAAGTAACAAAGACATACACTGACACCAAGTCACAAAGACATACACTGATACCCACGAACACAGACACACACTTACACCAAGTAACACAGACACACACTTACACCTAGTAACAAAGACATACACTGGCACCCAGTAACAAAGACATACACTGACACCCAGTAACAAAGTCACACACTTACACCAAGTAACACAGACACACACTGACACCAAGTAACAAAGACATGCACTGACACCCAGTAACACGGACACACATTGGGCGGCACAGTGGCGCAGTGGTTAGCACTGCAGCCTCACAGCTCCAGGGACCCGGGTTCGATTCCGGGTACTGCCTGTGTGGAGTTTGCAAGTTCTCCCTGTGTCTGCGTGGGTTTTCTCCGGGTGCTCCGGTTTCCTCCCACAAGCCAAAAGACTTGCAGGTTGACAGGTAAATTGGCCATTATAAATTGTCACTAGTATAGGTAGGTGGTAGGGAAATATAGGGACAGGTGGGGATGTTTGGTCGGAATATAGGATTAGTATAAATGGGTGGTTGATGTTCGGCACGGACTCGGTGGGCCGGAGGGCCTGTTTCAGTGCTGTATCTCTAATCTAATCTAATCTGAACCGGAGCACCCGGAGGAAACCCACGCAGACACAGGGAGAACTTGCAAACTCCGCACAGGCAGTACCCAGAATCGAACCCGGGTCCCTGGAGCTGTGAGGCTGCAGTGCTAACCACTGCGCCACTCTGCCGCCCAGTGTGTGTCCGTGTTACTGGGTGTCAGTGCATGTCTTTTTTACTTGGTGTCAGTGTGTGTCTGTGTTACTTGGTGTAAGTGTGTGACTTTGTTACTTGGTGTCCGTGTGTGACTTTGTTACTTGGTGTCCGTGTGTGTCTGTGTTACTGGGTGTCAGTGTATGTCTTTGTTACTGGGTGTCAGTGTATGTCTTTGTTACTTGGTGTAAGTGTGTGTCTGTGTTACTGGGTGTCAGTGTGTTTGTTTGTGTTACTGGGTGTCAGTGTGTGTCTGTGTTACTTGGTGTATGTGTGTGACTTTGTTACTTGGTGTCTGTGTGTGTCTGTGTTACTGGGTGTCAGTGTATGTCTGTGTTACTGGGTGTCAGTGTATGTCTTTGTTACTTGGTGTAAGTGTGTGTCTGTGTTACTGGGTGTCAGTGTATGTCTTTGTTACTTGGTGTAAGTGTGTGTCTGTGTTACTGGGTATCAGTGTGTGTCTTTGTTACTTGGTGTAAGTGTGTGTCTGTGTTCGTGGGTATCAGTGAATGTCTTTGTGACTTGGTGTCAGTGTATGTCTTTGTTACTTGGTGTATGTGTGTGTATGTGTTACTGGGTGTCAGTGTGTTTGTTTGTGTTACTGGGTATCAGTGCGTGTCTGTGTTACTTGGTGTCAGTGTATGTCTTTGTTACTTGGTGTAATTGTCTGTCTGTGTTCCTTGGTGTAAGTGTGTGTCTTTGTTACTTGGTGTAAGCGTATGTCTTTGTTACTTGGTGTCAGTGGATGTCTTTGTTACTGGGTGTCAGTGTGTGTCTGTGTTACTTGGTGTCAGTGTGTGTCTGTGTTACTGGGTGTCAGTGTGTTTGTTTGTGTTACTTGGTGTCAGTGTATGTCTTTGTTACTTGGTGTCAGTGTGTGTCTGTGTTACTGGGCATCAGTGTATGTCTTTGTGACTTGGTATCAGTGTATGTCTTTGTGACTTTGTGTCAGCGTATCTCTTTGTTACTTGGTGTAAGTGTGTTTCTGTGTTACTGGGTGTCAGTGTATGTCTGTGTTACTTGGTGTAAGTGTGTGTCTGTGTTACTGGGTATCATTGTATGTCTTTGTGACTTGGTGTCAGTTTATGTCTTTGTTACTGGGTGTCAGTGTGTGTCTTTGTGACTTGTTGTCAGTGTATGTCTTTGTCACTTGGTGTAAGTGTGTGTCTGTGTTACTGGGTATCAGTGTATGTCTTTGTTACTTGGTGTCAGTGTATGACAAAATACTTGGGATTAGTGTATGTCTTTGTTACTTGGTTTAATTTTCTGTCTTTGTTACTTGGTGTAAGTGTGTGTCTTTGTTACTTGGTGTCAGTGTGTGTCTGTGTTACTGGCTATCAGTGTATGTCTTTGTGACTTGGTATCAGTGTGTGTCTGTGTTACTTGGTGTCAGCGTAAGTCTTTTTTACTGTTTATTATTGTTTCTCTGTGTTACTGGGTGTAAGTGTGTTTTTGTTTGTGTTACTGGGTGTCAGTGTATGTCTTTGTTACTTGGTGTAATTGTGTGTCTGTGTTCCTGGGTATTAGTGTCTGTCTTTGTTACTTTGTGTAAGTGTGTGTCTTTGTTACTTGGTGTCAGTGTATGTCTGTGTTACTTGGTGTAAGTGTATGTCTTTGTTACTTGGTGTAAGTGTGTGTCTGTGTTACTTGGTGTAAGTGTGTGTCTGTGTTCCTGGGTATCAGTGTATGTCTTTGTTACTTGGTGTCAGTGTCTGTCTGTGTCACTTGGTGTAAGTGTGTGTCTGTGTTACTGGGTATCAGTGTATGTCTTTGTTACTTGGTGTCAGTGTATGACTGTGTTACTTGGTGTAAGTGTGTGTCTGTGTTACTGGGTGTCAGTGTGTCTATGTGTTACTTGGTGTAAGTGTGTGTCTTTGTTACTTGGTGTCCGTGTGTGTCTGTGTTACTGGGTGTCAGTGCATGTCTTTGTTACTTGGTGTCAGTGTATATCTGTGTTACTTGGTGTAAGTGTGTGTCTTTGTTACTTGGTGTAATTGTATGTCTTTGTTACTTGGTGTCAGTGTATGTCTGTGTTACTTGGTGTAAGTGTATGTCTTTGTTACTTGGTGTAAGTGTGTGTCTGTGTTACTCGGTGTAAGTGTGTGTCTGTGTTCCTGGGTATCAGTGTATGTCTTTGTTACTTGGTGTCAGTGTCTGTCTGTGTTACTTGGTGTAGGTGTGTGTCTGTGTTCGTGGGTATCAGTGTATGTCTTTGTGACTTGGTGTAAGTGTGTGTCTGTGTTACTGGGTGTCAGTGTGTTTGTTTGTGTTACTGGGTGTCAGTGTGTGTCTGTGTTACTTGGTGTAAGTGTGTGACTTTGTTACTTGGTGTCCGTGTGTGTCTGTGTTACTGGGTATCAGTGTGTGTCTTTGTTACTTGGTGTAAGTGTGTGTCTGTGTTCGTGGGTATCAGTGTATGTCTTTGTGACTTGGTGTCAGTGTATGTCTGTGTTACTTGGTGTAAGTGTGTGTCTGTGTTACTGGGTGTCAGTGTGTTTGTTTGTGTTACTGGGTGTCAGGTGTGTCTGTCGTACTTGGTGTAAGTGTGTGTCTTTGTTACTTGGTGTCCGTGTGTGTCTTTGTTGCTGGGTGTCAGTGTACGTATTGGTTACTTGGTGTCAGTATATGTCTGTGTTACTCGGTGTAAGTGTGTGTCTTTGTTACTTTGTGTCAGTGTATGTCTTTGTTACTGGGTGTCAGTGTATGTCTTTGTTACTTGGTGTAAGTGTGTGTCTGTGTTACTGGGTATCAGTGTGTGTCTTTGTTACTTGGTGTAAGTGTGTGTCTGTGTTCGTGGGTATCAGTGTCAGTCTTTGTGACTTGGTGTCAGTGTATGTCTTTGTTACTTGGTGTAAGTGTGTGTATGTGTTACTGGGTGTCAGTTCATGTCTTTGTTACTTGGTGTCAGTGTATGTCAAAATACTTGGTGTAAGTGTATGTCTTTGTTACTTGGTGTAATTGTCTGTCTTTGTTACTTGGTGTCAGTGTATGTCTTTGTGACTTGGTAGCAGTGTGTGTCTGTGTTACTTGGTGTCAGCGTAAGTCTTTTTTACTGTTTATTATTGTTTCTCTGTGTTACTGGGTGTAAGTGTGTTTTTGTTTGTGTTACTGGGTGTCAGTGTATGTCTTTGTTACTTGGTGTAATTGTGTGTCTGTGTTCCTGGGTATTAGTGTCTGTCTTTGTTACTTTGTGTAAGTGTGTGTCTTTGTTACTTGGTGTCAGTGTATGTCTGTGTTACTTGGTGTAAGTGTCTGTCTTTGTTACTTGGTGTAAGTGTGTGTCTGTGTTACTTGGTGTAAGTGTGTGTCTGTGTTCCTGGGTATCAGTGTATGTCTTTGTTACTTGGTGTCAGTGTCTGTCTGTGTTAATTGGTGTAAGTGTGTGTCTGTGTTACTGGGTATCAGTGTATGTCTTTGTTACTTGGTGTCAGTGTATGACTGTGTTCCTTGGTGTAAGTGTGTGTCTGTGTTACTGGGTGTCAGTGTGTCTATGTGTTACTTGGTGTAAGTGTGTGTCTTTGTTACTTGGTGTCCGTGTGTGTCTGTGTTACTGGGTGTCAGTGCATGTCTTTGTTACTTGGTGTCAGTGTATATCTGTGTTACTTGGTGTAAGTGTGTGTCTTTGTTACTTGGTGTAATTGTATGTCTTTGTTACTTGGTGTCAGTGTATGTCTGTGTTACTTGGTGTAAGTGTATGTCTTTGTTGCTTGGTGTAAGTGTGTGTCTGTGTTACTCGGTGTAAGTGTGTGTCTGTGTTCCTGGGTATCAGTGTATGTCTTTGTTACTTGGTGTCAGTGTCTGTCTGTGTTACTTGGTGTAAGTGTGTGTCTGTGTTCGTGGGTATCAGTGTATGTCTTTGTGACTTGGTGTAAGTGTGTGTCTGTGTTACTGGGTGTCAGTGTGTTTGTTTGTGTTACTGGGTGTCAGTGTGTGTCTGTGTTACTTCGTGTAAGTGTGTGACTTTGTTACTTGGTGTCCGTGTGTGTCTGTGTTACTGGGTATCAGTGTGTGTCTTTGTTACTTGGTGTAAGTGTGTGTCTGTGTTCGTGGGTATCAGTGTATGTCTTTGTGACTTGGTGTCAGTGTATGTCTTTGTTACTTGGTGTAAGTGTGTGTCTGTGTTACTGGGTGTCAGTGTGTTTGTTTGCGTTACTGGGTGTCAGTGTGTGTCTGTCGTACTTGGTGTAAGTGTGTGTCTTTGTTACTTGGTGTCCGTGTGTGTCTTTGTTGCTGGGTGTCAGTGTACGTATTGGTTACTTGGTGTCAGTATATGTATGTGTTACTCGGTGTAAGTGTGTGTCTTTGTTACTTTGTGTCAGTGTATGTCTTTGTTACTGGGTGTCAGTGTATGTCTTTGTTACTTGGTGTAAGTGTGTGTCTGTGTTACTGGGTATCAGTGTGTGTCTTTGTTACTTGGTGTAAGTGTGTGTCTGTGTTCGTGGGTATCAGTGTCAGTCTTTGTGACTTGGTGTCAGTGTATGTGTTTGTTACTTGGTGTAAGTGTGTGTATGTGTTACTGGGTGTCAGTTCATGTCTTTGTTACTTGGTGTCAGTGTATGTCAAAATACTTGGTGTAAGTGTATGTCTTTGTTACTTGGTGTAATTGTCTGTCTTTGTTACTTGGTGTCAGTGTATGTCTTTGTGACTTGGTAGCAGTGTGTGTCTGTGTTACTTGGTGTCAGCGTAAGACTTTTTTAGTGTTTATTATTGTTTCTCTGTGTTACTGGGTGTAAGTGTGTTTTTGTTTGTGTTACTGGGTGTCAGTGTATGTCTTTGTTACTTGGTGTAATTGTGTGTCTGTGTTCCTGGGTATTAGTGTCTGTCTTTGTTACTTTGTGTAAGTGTGTGTCTTTGTTACTTGGTGTCAGTGTATGTCTGTGTTACTTGGTGTAAGTGTCTGTCTTTGTTACTTGGTGTAAGTGTGTGTCTGTGTTACTTGGTGTAAGTGTGTGTCTGTGTTCCTGGGTATCAGTGTATGTCTTTGTTACTTGGTGTCAGTGTCTGTCTGTGTTAATTGGTGTAAGTGTGTGTCTGTGTTCCTGGGTATCAGTGTATGTCTTTGTTACTTGGTGTCAGTGTATGACTGTGTTCCTTGGTGCAAGTGTGTGTCTGTGTTACTGGGTGTCAGTGTGTCTATGTGTTACTTGGTGTAAGTGTGTGTCTTTGTTACTTGGTGTCCGTGTGTGTCTGTGTTACTGGGTGTCAGTGCATGTCTTTGTTACTTGGTGTCAGTGTATATCTGTGTTACTTGGTGTAAGTGTGTGTCTTTGTTACTTGGTGTAATTGTATGTCTTTGTTACTTGGTGTCAGTGTATGTCTGTGTTACTTGGTGTAAGTGTATGTCTTTGTTACTTGGTGTAAGTGTGTGTCTGTGTTACTCGGTGTAAGTGTGTGTCTGTGTTCCTGGGTATCAGTGTATGTCTTTGTTACTTGGTGTCAGTGTCTGTCTGTGTTACTTGGTGTAAGTGTGTGTCTGTGTTCGTGGGTATCAGTGTATGTCTTTGTGACTTGGTGTAAGTGTGTGTCTGTGTTACTGGGTGTCAGTGTGTTTGTTTGTGTTACTGGGTGTCAGTGTGTGTCTGTGTTACTTCGTGTAAGTGTGTGACTTTGTTACTTGGTGTCCGTGTGTGTCTGTGTTACTGGGTATCAGTGTGTGTCTTTGTTACTTGGTGTAAGTGTGTGTCTTTGTTACTTGGTGTAAGCGTATGTCTTTGTTACTTGGTGTCAGTGGATGTCTTTGTTACTGGGTGTCAGTGTGTGTCTGTGTTACTTGGTGTCAGTGTGTGTCTGTGTTACTGGGTGTCAGTGTGTTTGTTTGTGTTACTGGGTGTCAGTGTGTGTCTGTGTTCGTGGGTATCAGTGTATGTCTTTGTGACTTGGTGTCAGTGTATGTCTTTGTTACTTGGTGTAAGTGTGTGTATGTGTTACTGGGTGTCAGTTCATGTCTTTGTTACTTGGTGTCAGTGTATGTCAAAATACTTGGTGTAAGTGTATGTCTTTGTTACTTGTTGTAATTGTCTGTCTTTGTTACTTGGTGTCAGTGTATGTCTTTGTTACTTGGTTTCAGTGTATGTCTGTGTTCCTTGGTGTAAGTGTGTGTCTTTGTTACTTGGTGTAAGCGTCTGTCTTTGTTACTTGGTGTCAGTGTATGACTTTGTTACTTGGTTTCAGTGTGTGTCTATGTTACTGGGTATCAGTGTATGTCTTTGTGACTTGGTATCAGTGTATGGCTGTGTTACTGGGTATCAGTGTATGTCTTTGTGACTTGGTGTCAGTGCATGTCAAAATACTTGGTGTCAGTGTATGTCTGTGTTACTTGGTGTAAGTGTATGTCTTCGTTACTTGGTGTCAGTCTATGTCTGTGTTATTGGTATAAGTGTATGTCTTTGTTACTTGGTGTCAGTGTATGTCTGTCTTACTTGGTGTAAGTGTTTGTCTGTGTTGCTGGGTATCAGTGTATGTCTTTGTGACTTGGTGTCAGTGTACGTCTTTGTTACTGGGTGTCAGTGTGTGTCTTTGTGACTTGGTGTCAGTGTATGTCTTTGTTACATGGTGTAAGTGTATGTCTGTCTTACATGGTGTAAGTGTATGTCTTTGTTACTGGGTGTCAGTGTGTGTCTGTGTTACTTGGTGTCAGTGTATGTCTTTGTTACTGTGCATCAGTGGTTCTCTGTGTTACTGGTTGTCAGTGTGTGTTTCTGGGTGTCAGTGTGTGTCTGTGACATCAGGTGTCAGTATTTAGTTTAGTTTAGAGATACAGCACTTAAACAGGCCCTTCGGGCCAACGAGTCTGTGCCGACCATCAACAACCCATTTATACTAATCCTGCACTAATCCCGGATTCCAATCTCATCCCCACCGGTCCCTATATATTTCCCTACCAACTACCTATACTAGGGGCAATTTATAATGGCCAATTAACCTACCAAACTGCAAGTCTTTGGCATGTGGGAGGAAACCGGAGCACCCGGAGGAAACCCACGCAGACACAGGGAGAACTTGCAAACTCCGCACCGGCAGTAACCAGAATCGAACCCAGGTCCCTGGAGCTGTGAGGCTGCAGTGCTAACCACTGCGCACTGTGCCGCCCAGTGTGTGTCCGTGTTACTGGGTGTCAGTGCATGTCTTTGTTACTTGGTGTCAGTGTGTGTCTGTGTTACTTGGTGTAAGTGTGTGACTTTGTTACTTGGTGTCCGTGTGTGTCTGTGTTACTGGGTGTCAGTGTTTGTCTTTGTTACTGGGTGTCAGTGTATGTCTTTGTTACTTGGTGTAAGTGTGTGTCTGTGTTACTGGGTGTCAGTGTGTGTCTTTGTTACTTGGTGTAAGTGTGTGTCTGTGTTCGTGGGTATCAGTGTATGTCTTTGTGACTTGGTGTCAGTGTATGTCTTTGTTACTTGGTGTAAGTGTGTGTCTGTGTTACTGGGTGTCAGTGTGTTTGTTTGTGTTACTGGGTGTCAGTGTGTGTCTGTGTTACTTGGTGTAAGTGTGTGACTTTGTTACTTGGTGTCTGTGTGTGTCTGTGTTACTGGGTGTCAGTGTATGTCTTTGTTTCTGGGTGTCAGTGTATGTCTTCGTTACTTGGTGTAAGTGTGTTTCTGTGTTACTGGGTATCAGTGTGTGTCTTTGTTACTTTGTGTATGTGTGTGTCTGTGTTCGTGGGTATCAGTGTATGTCTTTGTGACTTGGTGTCAGTGTATGTCAAAATACTTGGTGTAAGTGTATGTCTTTGTTACTTGGTGTAATTGTCTGTCTTTGTTACTTGGTGTCAGTGTATGACTTTGTTACTTGGTTTCAGTGTATGTCTGTGTTCCTTAGTGTAAGTGTGTGTCTTTGTTACTTGGTGTCAGTGTATGTCTTTGTTACTGGGTGTCAGTGTGTGTCTATGTTACTGGGTATCAGTGTATGTCTTTGTGACTTGGTATCAGTGTATGGCTGTGTTACTGGCTATCAGTGTATGTCTTTGTGACTTGGTGTCAGTGTATGTCAAAATACTTGGTGTAAGTGTATGTCTTTGTTACATGGTGTAAGTGTGTGTCCGTGTTACTGGGTATCAGTGTATGTCTTTGTTACTTGGTGTCAGTGTGTGTCTGTGTTACTTGGTGTAAGTGTGTGTCTGTGTTCGTGGGTATCAGTGTATGTCTTTGTGACTTGGTGTAAGTGTGTGTCTGTGTTACTGGGTGTCAGTGTGTTTGTTTGTGTTACTGGGTGTCAGTGTGTGTCTGTGTTACTTGGTGTAAGTGTGTGACTTTGTTACTTGGTGTCCGTGTGTGTCTGTGTTACTGGGTGTCAGTGTATGTCTTTGTTACTGGGTGTCAGTGTAAGTCTTTGTTACTTGGTGTAAGTGTGTGTCTGTGTTACTGGGTATCAGTGTGTGTCTTTGTTACTTGGTGTAAGTGTGTGTCTGTGTTCGTGGGTATCAGTGTATGTCTTTGTGACTTGGTGTCAGTGTAAGTCTTTGTTACTTGGTGTAAGTGTGTGTCTGTGTTACTGGGTATCAGTGTGTGTCTTTGTTACTTGGTGTAAGTGTGTGTCTGTGTTACTGGGTGTCAGTGTGTTTGTTTGTGTTACTGGGTGTCAGTGTGTGTCTGTCTTACTTGGTGTAAGTGTGTGACTTGGTTACTTGGTGTCCGTGTGTGTCTTTGTTCCTTGGTGTCAGTGTATGTCTTTGTTACTGGGTGTCAGTGTATGTCTGTATTACTTGGTGTAAATGTGTGTCTGTGTTATTGGGTATCAGTGTATGTCTTTGTTACTTGGTGTCAGTGTATGTCTGTGTTACTTGGTGTAAGTGTGTGTCTGTGTTACTGGGTGTCAGTGTGTGTATGTGTTACTTGGTGTAAGTGTGTGTCTTTGTTGCTTGGTGTCCGTGTGTGTCTGTGTTACTGGGTGTCAGTGCATGACTTTGTTGCTTGGTGTCAGTGTATATCTGTGTTACTTAGTGTAAGTGTGTGTCTTTGTTACTTGGTGTAATTGTATGTCTTTGTTACTTGGAGTCATTGTATGTCTGTGTTACTTGGTGTAAGTGTATGTCTTTGTTACTTGGTGTCAGTGTGTGTCTGTGTTGCTTGGTGTAAGTGTGTGTCCGTGATCCTGGGTATCAGTGTATGTCTTAGTTACTTGGTGTCAGTGTCTGTCTGTGTTACTTGGTGTAAGTGTGTGTCTGTGTTACTGGGTGTCAGTGTATGTCTGTGTTACTTGGTGTAAGTGTGTGTCTTTGTTACTTGGTGTCCGTGTGTGTCTGTGTTACTGGGTGTCAGTGCATGACTTTGTTACTGGGTGTCAGTGTATGTCTGTGTTACTTGGTGTAAGTGTGTGTCTGTGTTACTGGGTATGAGTGTATGTCTTTGTGACTTGGTGTCAGTGTATGTCTTTGTTACTGGGTGTCAGTGTGTGTCTTTGTGACTTGGTGTCAGTGTATGTCAAAATACTTGGTCTAAGTGTATGTCTTTGTTCCTTGGTGCAATTGTCTGACTTTGTAACTTGGTGTCAGTGTATGTCTGCGCTACTTGGAGTAAGTGTGTGTCTTTGTTACTTGGTGTAAGTGTATGTCTTTGTTACTTGGTGTCAGTGTATGTCTTTGTTACTTGGTGTCAGTGTGTGTCTGTGTTCCTGGGCATCAGTGTATGTCTTTGTGACTTGGTATCATTGTATGTCTTTGTGACTTGGTGTCAGCGTATCTCTTTGTTACTTGGTGTAAGTGTGTTTCTGTGTTACTGGGTGTCAGTGTATGTCTGTGCTACTTGGTGTAAGTGTGTGTCTGTGTTACTGGGTATCAGTGTATGTCTTTGTGACTTGGTGTCAGTTTATGTCTTTGTTACTGGGTGTAAGTGTGTGTCTTTGTGACTTGTTGTCAGTGTATGTCATTGTCACTTGGTGTAAGTGTGTGTCTGTGTTACTGGGTATCAGTGTATGTCTTTGTTACTTGGTGTCAGTGTATGACAAAATACTTGGGATTAGTGTATGTCTTTGTTACTTGGTTTAATTGTCTGTCTTTGTTACTTGGTGTAAGTGTGTGTGTTTGTTACTTGGTGTCAGTGTGTGTCTGTGTTACTGGCTATCAGTGTATGTCTTTGTGACTTGGTATCAGTGTGTGTCTGTGTTACTTGGTGTCAGCGTAAGTCTTTTTTACTGTTTATTATTGTTTCTCTGTGTTACTGGGTGTAAGTGTGTTTTTGTTTGTGTTACTGGGTGTCAGTGTATGTCTTTGTTACTTGGTGTAATTGTGTGTCTGTGTTCCTGGGTATTAGTGTCTGTCTTTGTTACTTTGTGTAAGTGTGTGTCTTTGTTACTTGGTGTCAGTGTATGTCTGTGTTACTTGGTGTAAGTGTATGTCTTTGTTACTTGGTGTAAGTGTGTGTCTGTGTTACTTGGTGTAAGTGTGTGTCTGTGTTCCTGGGTATCAGTGTATGTCTTTGTTACTTGGTGTCAGTGTCTGTCTGTGTTACTTGGTGTAAGTGTGTGTCTGTGTTACTGGGTATCAGTGTATGTCTTTGTTACTTGGTGTCAGTGTATGACTGTGTTACTTGGTGTAAGTGTGTGTCTGTGTTACTGGGTGTCAGTGTGTCTATGTGTTACTTGGTGTAAGTGTGTGTCTTTGTGACTTGTTGTCAGTGTATGTCTTTGTCAACTGGTGTAAGTGTGTGTCTGTGTTACTGGGTATCAGTGTATGTCTTTGTTACTTGGTGTCAGTGTATGACAAAATACTTGGGATTAGTGTATGTCTTTGTTACTTGGTTTAATTGTCTGTCTTTGTTACTTGGTGTAAGTGTGTGTGTTTGTTACTTGGTGTCAGTGTGTGTCTGTGTTACTGGCTATCAGTGTATGTCTTTGTGACTTGGTATCAGTGTGTGTCTGTGTTAGTTGGTGTCAGCGTAAGTCTTTTTTACTGTTTATTATTGTTTCTCTGTGTTACTGGGTGTAAGTGTGTTTTTGTTTGTGTTACTGGGTGTCAGTGTATGTCTTTGTTACTTGGTGTAATTGTGTGTCTGTGTTCCTGGGTATTAGTGTCTGTCTTTGTTACTTTGTGTAAGTGTGTGTCTTTGTTACTTGGTGTCAGTGTATGTCTGTGTTACTTGGTGTAAGTGTATGTCTTTGTTACTTGGTGTAAGTGTGTGTCTGTGTTACTTGGTGTAAGTGTGTGTCTGTGTTCCTGGGTATCAGTGTATGTCTTTGTTACTTGGTGTCAGTGTCTGTCTGTGTTACTTGGTGTAAGTGTGTGTCTGTGTTACTGGGTATCAGTGTATGTCTTTGTTACTTGGTGTCAGTGTATGACTGTGTTACTTGGTGTAAGTGTGTGTCTGTGTTACTGGGTGTCAGTGTGTCTATGTGTTACTTGGTGTAAGTGTGTGTCTTTGTTACTTGGTGTCCGTGTGTGTCTGTGTTACTGGGTGTCAGTGCATGTCTTTGTTACTTGGTGTCAGTGTATATCTGTGTTACTTGGTGTAAGTGTGTGTCTTTGTTACTTAGTGTAATTGTATGTCATTGTTACTTGGTGTCAGTGTATGTCTGTGTTACTTGGTGTAAGTGTATGTCTTTGTTACTTGGTGTAAGTGTGTGTCTGTGTTACTCGGTGTAAGTGTGTGTCTGTGTTCCTGGGTATCAGTGTATGTCTTTGTTACTTGGTGTCAGTGTCTGTCTGTGTTACTTGGTGTAAGTGTGTGTCTGTGTTACTGGGTGTCAGTGTATGTCTGTGTTACTTGGTGTAAGTGTGTGTCTTTGTTACTTGGTGTCCGTGTGTGTCTGTGTTACTGGGTGTCAGTGTATGACTTTGTTACTGGGTGTCAGTGTATGTCTGTGTTACTTGGTGTAAGTGTGTGTCTGTGTTACTGGGTATGAGTGTATGTCTTTGTGACTTGGTGTCAGTGTATGTCTTTGTTACTGGGTGTCAGTGTGTGTCTTTGTGACTTGGTGTCAGTGTATGTCAAAATACTTGGTCTAAGTGTATGTCTTTGTTACTTGGTGCAATTGTCTGACTTTGTTACTTGGTGTCAGTGTATGTCTGCGCTACTTGGAGTAAGTGTGTGTCTTTGTTACTTGGTGTAAGTGTATGTCTTTGTTACTTGGTGTCAGTGTATGTCTTTGTTACTTGGTGTCAGTGTGTGTCTGTGTTACTGGGCATCAGTGTATGTCTTTGTGACTTGGTATCAGTGTATGTCTTTGTGACTTGGTGTCAGCGTATCTCTTTGTTACTTGGTGTAAGTGTGTTTCTGTGTTACTGGGTGTCAGTGTATGTCTGTGTTACTTGGTGTAAGTGTGTGTCTGTGTTACTGGGTATCAGTGTATGTCTTTGTGACTTGGTGTCAGTTTATGTCTTTGTTACTGGGTGTCAGTGTGTGTCTTTGTGACTTGTTGTCAGTGTATGTCTTTGTCACTTGGTGTAAGTGTGTGTCTGTGTTACTGGGTATCAGTGTATGTCTTTGTTACTTGGTGTCAGTGTATGACAAAATACTTGGGATTAGTGTATGTCTTTGTTACTTGGTTTAATTGTCTGTCTTTGTTACTTGGTGCAAGTGTGTGTCTTTGTTACTTGGTGTCAGTGTGTGTCTGTGTTACTGGCTATCAGTGTATGTCTTTGTGACTTGGTATCAGTGTGTGTCTGTGTTACTTGGTGTCAGCGTAAGTCTTTTTTACTGTTTATTATTGTTTCTCTGTGTTACTGGGTGTAAGTGTGTTTTTGTTTGTGTTACTGGGTGTCAGTGTATGTCTTTGTTACTTGGTGTAATTGTGTGTCTGTGTTCCTGGGTATTAGTGTCTGTCTTTGTTACTTTGTGTAAGTGTGTGTCTTTGTTACTTGGTGTCAGTGTATGTCTGTGTTACTTGGTGCAAGTGTATGTCTTTGTTACTTGGTGTAAGTGTGTGTCTGTGTTACTTGGTGTAAGTGTGTGTCTGTGTTCCTGGGTATCAGTGTATGTCTTTGTTACTTGGTGTCAGTGTCTGCCTGTGTTACTTGGTGTAAGTGTGTGTCTGTGTTACTGGGTATCAGTGTATGTCTTTGTTACTTGGTGTCAGTGTATGACTGTGTTACTTGGTGTAAGTGTGTGTCTGTGTTACTGGGTGTCAGTGTGTCTATGTGTTACTTGGAGTAAGTGTGTGTCTTTGTTACTGGGTGTCAGTGCATGTCTTTGTTACTTGGTGTCAGTGTATATCTGTGTTACTTGGTGTAAGTGTGTGTCTTTGTTACTTGGTGTAATTGTATGTCTTTGTTACTTGGTGTCAGTGTATGTCTGTGTTACTTGGTGTAAGTATATGTCTTTGTTACTTGGTGTAAGTGTGTGTCTGTGTTACTTGGTGTAAGTGTGTGTCTGTGTTCCTGGGTATCAGTGTATGTCTTTGTTACTTGGTGTCAGTGTCTGTCTGTGTTACTTGGTGTAAGTGTGTGTCTGTGTTACTGGGTGTCAGTGTGTCTATGTGTTACTTGGTGTAAGTGTGTGTCTTTGTTACTTGGTGTCCGTGTGTGTCTGTGTTACTGGGTGTCAGTGCATGTCTTTGTTACTTGGTGTCAGTGTATATCTGTGTTACTTGGTGTAAGTGTGTGTCTTTGTTACTTGGTGTAATTGTATGTCTTTGTTACTTGGTGTCAGTGTATGTCTGTGTTACTTGGTGTAAGTGTATGTCTTTGTTACTTGGTGTAAGTGTGTGTCTGTGTTACTCGGTGTAAGTGTGTGTCTGTGTTCCTGGGTATCAGTGTATGTCTTTGTTACTTGGTGTCAGTGTCTGTCTGTGTTACTTGGTGTAAGTGTGTGTCTGTGTTACTGGGTGTCAGTGTATGTCTGTGTTACTTGGTGTAAGTGTGTGTCTTTGTTACTTGGTGTCCGTGTGTGTCTGTGTTACTGGGTGTCAGTGTATGACTTTGTTACTGGGTGTCAGTGTATGTCTGTGTTACTTGGTGTAAGTGTGTGTCTGTGTTACTGGGTATGAGTGTATGTCTTTGTGACTTGGTGTCAGTGTATGTCTTTGTTACTGGGTGTCAGTGTGTGTCTTTGTGACTTGGTGTCAGTGTATGTCAAAATACTTGGTCTAAGTGTATGTCTTTGTTACTTGGTGCAATTGTCTGACTTTGTTACTTGGTGTCAGTGTATGTCTGCGCTACTTGGAGTAAGTGTGTGTCTTTGTTACTTGGTGTAAGTGTATGTCTTTGTTACTTGGTGTCAGTGTATGTCTTTGTTACTTGGTGTCAGTGTGTGTCTGTGTTACTGGGCATCAGTGTATGTCTTTGTGACTTGGTATCAGTGTATGTCTTTGTGACTTGGTGTCAGCGTATCTCTTTGTTACTTGGTGTAAGTGTGTTTCTGTGTTACTGGGTGTCAGTGTATGTCTGTGTTACTTGGTGTAAGTGTGTGTCTGTGTTACTGGGTATCAGTGTATGTCTTTGTGACTTGGTGTCAGATTTATGTCTTTGTTACTGGGTGTCAGTGTGTGTCTTTGTGACTTGTTGTCAGTGTATGTCTTTGTCACTTGGTGTAAGTGTGTGTCTGTGTTACTGGGTATCAGTGTATGTCTTTGTTACTTGGTGTCAGTGTATGACAAAATACTTGGGATTAGTGTATGTCTTTGTTACTTGGTTTAATTGTCTGTCTTTGTTACTTGGTGCAAGTGTGTGTCTTTGTTACTTGGTGTCAGTGTGTGTCTGTGTTACTGGCTATCAGTGTATGTCTTTGTGACTTGGTATCAGTGTGTGTCTGTGTTACTTGGTGTCAGCGTAAGTCTTTTTTACTGTTTATTATTGTTTCTCTGTGTTACTGGGTGTAAGTGTGTTTTTGTTTGTGTTACTGGGTGTCAGTGTATGTCTTTGTTTCTTGGTGTAATTGTGTGTCTGTGTTCCTGGGTATTAGTGTCTGTCTTTGTTACTTTGTGTAAGTGTGTGTCTTTGTTACTTGGTGTCAGTGTATGTCTGTGCTACTTGGTGCAAGTGTATGTCTTTGTTACTTGGTGTAAGTGTGTGTCTGTGTTACTTGGTGTAAGTGTGTGTCTGTGTTCCTGGGTATCAGTGTATGTCTTTGTTACTTGGTGTCAGTGTCTGCCTGTGTTACTTGGTGTAAGTGTGTGTCTGTGTTACTGGGTATCAGTGTATGTCTTTGTTACTTGGTGTCAGTGTATGACTGTGTTACTTGGTGTAAGTGTGTGTCTGTGTTACTGGGTGTCAGTGTGTCTATGTGTTACTTGGAGTAAGTGTGTGTCTTTGTTACTGGATGTCAGTGCATGTCTTTGTTACTTGGTGTCAGTGTATATCTGAGTTACTTGGTGTAAGTGTGTGTCTTTGTTACTTGGTGTAATTGTATGTCTTTGTTACTTGGTGTCAGTGTATGTCTGTGTTACTTGGTGTAAGTATATGTCTTTGTTACTTGGTGTAAGTGTGTCTCTGTGTTACTCGGTGTAAGTGTGTGTCTGTGTTCCTGGGTATCAGTGTATGTCTTTGTTACTTGGTGTCAGTGTCTGTCTGTGTTACTTGGTGTAAGTGTGTGTCTGTGTTCGTGGGTATCAGTGTATGTCTTTGTGACTTGGTGTAAGTGTGTGACTTTGTTACTTGGTGTCCGTGTGTGTCTGTGTTACTGGGTATCAGTGTGTGTCTTTGTTACTTGGTGTAAGTGTGTGTCTGTGTTCGTGGGTATCAGTGTATGTCTTTGTGACTTGGTGTCAGTGTATGTCTTTGTTACTTGGTGTAAGTGTGTGTCTGTGTTACTGGGTGTCAGTGTGTTTGTTTGTGTTACTGGGTGTCAGTGTATGTCTGTCTTACTTGGTGTAAGTGTGTGTCTTTGTTACTTGGTGTCCGTGTGTGTCTTTGTTGCTGGGTGTCAGTGTATGTCTTTGTTACTGGGTGTCAGTGTATGTCTTTGTTACTTGGTGTAAGTGTGTGTCTGTGTTACTGGGTATCAGTGTGTGTCTTTGTTACTTGGTGTAAATGTGTGTCTGTGTTCGTGGGTATCAGTGTATGTCTTTGTGACTTGGTGTCAGTGTATGTCTTTGTTACTTGGTGTAAGTGTGTGTATGTGTTACTGGGTGTCAGTGCATGTCTTTGTTACTTGGTGTCAGTGTATGTCAAAATACTTGGTGCAAGTGTATGTCTTTGTTACTTGGTGTAATTGTCTGTCTTTGTTACTTGGTGTCAGTGTATGTCTTTGTTACTTGGTTTCAGTGTATGTCTGTGTTCCTTGGTGTAAGTGTGTGTCTTTGTTACTTGGTGGAAGCTTCTGTCTTTGTTACTTTGTGTCAGTGTATGTCTTTGTTATTGGGTGTCAGTGTGTGTCTATGTTACTGGGTATCAGTGTATGTCTTTGTGACTTGGTATCAGTGTATGGCTGTGTTACTGGGTATCAGTGTATGTCTTTGTGACTTGGTGTCAGTGTATGTCAAAATACTTGGTGTCAGTGTATGTCTGTGTTACTTGGTGTAAGTGTATGTCTTTGTTACTTGGTGTGAGTGTATGTCTGTCTTACTTGGTGTAAGTGTTTCTCTGTGTTGCTGGGTATCAGTGTATGTCTTTGTGACTTGGTGTCAGCGTACGTCTTTGTTACTGGGTGTCAGTGTGTGTCTTTGTGACTTGGTGTCAGTGTATGTCTTTGTTACTTGGTGTAAGTGTATGTCTGTCTTACTTGGTGTAAGTGTATGACTTTGTTACTGGGTGTCAGTGTGTGTCTGTGTTACTTGGTGTCAGTGTATGTCTTTGTTACTGTGCATCAGTCCTTCTCTGTGTTACTGGTTGTCAGTGTGTGTTTCTGGGTGTCAGTGTGTGTCTGTGACACCAGGTGTCAGTATTTAGTTTAGTTTAGAGATACAGCACTTAAACAGGCCCTTCGGGCCACCGAGTCTGTGCCGACCATCAACAACCCATTTATACTAATCCTGCACTAATCCCGGATTCCAATCTCATCCCCACCGGTCCCTATATATTTCCCTACCAACTACCTATACTAGGGGCAATTTATAATGGCCAATTAACCTACCAAACTGCAAGTCTTTGGCATGTGGGAGGAAACACACTTACACCAAGTAACACAGACACACACTGACACCCAGTAACACAAACAAACACACTGACACCCAGTAACACAGACACACACTTACACCAAGTAACAAAGACATACACTGACACCAAGTCACAAAGACATACACTGATACCCACGAACACAGACACACACTTACACCAAGTAACAAAGACACACACTGATACCCAGTAACACAGACACACACTTACACCAAGTAACAAAGACATACACTGACACCCAGTAACAAAGACACACACTTACACCAAGTAACAAAGACATACACTGACACCAAGTAACAAAGACATGCACTGACACCCAGGAACACGGACACACATTGGGCGGCACAGTGGCGCAGTGGTTAGCACTGCAGCCTCACAGCTCCAGGGACCCGGGTTCGATTCCGGGTACTGCCTGTGTGGAGTTTGCAAGTTCTCCCTGTGTCTGCGTGGGTTTTCTCCGGGTGCTCCGGTTTCCTCCCACAAGCCAAAAGACTTGCAGGTTGACAGGTAAATTGGCCATTATAAATTGTCACTAGTATAGGTAGGTGGTAGGGAAATATAGGGAGAGGGGGGGATGTTTGGTCGGAATATAGGATTAGTATAAATGGGTGGTTGATGTTCGGCACGGACTCGGTGGGCCGGAGGGCCTGTTTCAGTGCTGTATCTCTAATCTAATCTAATCTAAACCGGAGCACCCGGAGGAAACCCACGCAGACACAGGGAGAACTTGCAAACTCCGCACAGGCAGTACCCAGAATCAACCCGGGTCCCTGGAGCTGTGAGGCTGCAGTGCTAACCACTGCGCCACTGTGCCGCCCAATGTGTGTCCGTGTTACTGGGTGTAAGTGTGTGTCTGTGTTACTGGGTATCAGTGTGTGTCTTTGTTACTTGGTGTAAGTGTGTGTCTGTGTTCGTGGGTATCAGTGTATGTCTTTGTGACTTGGTGTCAGTGTATGTCTTTGTTACGTGGTGTATGTGTGTGTATGTGTTACTGGGTGTCAGTGTATGTCTTTGTTACTTGGTGTAAGTGTGTGTCTGTGTTACTGGGTATCAGTGTGTGTCTTTGTTACTTGGTGTAAGTGTGTGTCTGTGTTCGTGGGTATCAGTGTATGTCTTTGTGACTTGGTGTCAGTGTATGTCTTTGTTACGTGGTGTATGTGTGTGTCTGTGTTACTGGGTGTCAGTGTGTTTGTTTGTGTTACTGGGTGTCAGTGTGTGTCTGTGTTACTTGGTGTAAGTGTGTGACTTTGTTACTTGGTGTCCGTGTGTGTCTGTGTTACTGGGTGTCAGTGTATGTCTTTCTTACTGGGTGTCAGTGCATGTCTTTGTTACTTGGTGTAAGTGTGTGTCTGTGTTCGTGGGTATCAGTGTATGTCTTTGTGACTTGGTGTCAGTGTATGTCTTTGTTACTTGGTGTATGTGTGTGTATGTGTTACTGGGTGTCAGTGTATGTCTTTGTGACTTGGTGTCAGTGTATGTCAAAATACTTGGTGTAAGTGTATGTCTTTGTTACTTGGTGTAATTGTCTGTCTTTGTTACTTGGTGTCAGTGTATGTCTTTGTTACTTGGTTTCAGTGTCTGTCTGTGTTCCTTGGTGTAAGTGTGTGTCTTTGTTACTTGGTGTAAGCGTATGTCTTTGTTACTTGGTGTCAGTGTATGTCTTTGTTACTGGGTGTCAGTGTGTGTCTATGTTACTGGGTATCAGTGTATGTCTTTGTGACTTGGTATCAGTGTATGGCTGTGTTACTGGGTATCAGTGTATGTCTTTGTGACTTGGTGTCAGTGTATGTCAAAATACTTGGTGTAAGTGTGTGTCTTTGTTACTTGGTGTAAGTGTGTGTCTGTGTTACTCGGTGTAAGTGTGTGTCTGTGTTCCTGGGTATCAGTGTATGTCTTTGTTACTTGGTGTCAGTGTCTGTCTGTGTTACTTGGTGTAAGTGTGTGTCTGTGTTACTGGGTGTCAGTGTATGTCTGTGTTACTTGGTGTAAGTGTGTGTCTTTGTTACTTGGTGTCCGTGTGTGTCTGTGTTACTGGGTGTCAGTGTATGACTTTGTTACTGGGTGTCAGTGTATGTCTGTGTTACTTGGTGTAAGTGTGTGTCTGTGTTACTGGGTATGAGTGTATGTCTTTGTGACTTGGTGTCAGTGTATGTCTTTGTTACTGGGTGTCAGTGTGTGTCTTTGTGACTTGGTGTCAGTGTATGTCAAAATACTTGGTCTAAGTGTATGTCTTTGTTACTTGGTGCAATTGTCTGACTTTGTTACTTGGTGTCAGTGTATGTCTGCGCTACTTGGAGTAAGTGTGTGTCTTTGTTACTTGGTGTAAGTGTATGTCTTTGTTACTTGGTGTCAGTGTATGTCTTTGTTACTTGGTGTCAGTGTGTGTCTGTGTTACTGGGCATCAGTGTATGTCTTTGTGACTTGGTATCAGTGTATGTCTTTGTGACTTGGTGTCAGCGTATCTCTTTGTTACTTGGTGTAAGTGTGTTTCTGTGTTACTGGGTGTCAGTGTATGTCTGTGTTACTTGGTGTAAGTGTGTGTCTGTGTTACTGGGTATCAGTGTATGTCTTTGTGACTTGGTGTCAGATTTATGTCTTTGTTACTGGGTGTCAGTGTGTGTCTTTGTGACTTGTTGTCAGTGTATGTCTTTGTCACTTGGTGTAAGTGTGTGTCTGTGTTACTGGGTATCAGTGTATGTCTTTGTTACTTGGTGTCAGTGTATGACAAAATACTTGGGATTAGTGTATGTCTTATTTACTTGGTTTAATTGTCTGTCTTTGTTACTTGGTGCAAGTGTGTGTCTTTGTTACTTGGTGTCAGTGTGTGTCTGTGTTACTGGCTATCAGTGTATGTCTTTGTGACTTGGTATCAGTGTGTGTCTGTGTTACTTGGTGTCAGCGTAAGTCTTTTTTACTGTTTATTATTGTTTCTCTGTGTTACTGGGTGTAAGTGTGTTTTTGTTTGTGTTACTGGGTGTCAGTGTATGTCTTTGTTTCTTGGTGTAATTGTGTGTCTGTGTTCCTGGGTATTAGTGTCTGTCTTTGTTACTTTGTGTAAGTGTGTGTCTTTGTTACTTGGTGTCAGTGTATGTCTGTGCTACTTGGTGCAAGTGTATGTCTTTGTTACTTGGTGTAAGTGTGTGTCTGTGTTACTTGGTGTAAGTGTGTGTCTGTGTTCCTGGGTATCAGTGTATGTCTTTGTTACTTGGTGTCAGTGTCTGCCTGTGTTACTTGGTGTAAGTGTGTGTCTGTGTTACTGGGTATCAGTGTATGTCTTTGTTACTTGGTGTCAGTGTATGACTGTGTTACTTGGTGTAAGTGTGTGTCTGTGTTACTGGGTGTCAGTGTGTCTATGTGTTACTTGGAGTAAGTGTGTGTCTTTGTTACTGGATGTCAGTGCATGTCTTTGTTACTTGGTGTCAGTGTATATCTGAGTTACTTGGTGTAAGTGTGTGTCTTTGTTACTTGGTGTAATTGTATGTCTTTGTTACTTGGTGTCAGTGTATGTCTGTGTTACTTGGTGTAAGTATATGTCTTTGTTACTTGGTGTAAGTGTGTGTCTGTGTTACTCGGTGTAAGTGTGTGTCTGTGTTCCTGGGTATCAGTGTATGTCTTTGTTACTTGGTGTCAGTGTCTGTCTGTGTTACTTGGTGTAAGTGTGTGTCTGTGTTCGTGGGTATCAGTGTATGTCTTTGTGACTTGGTGTAAGTGTGTGACTTTGTTACTTGGTGTCCGTGTGTGTCTGTGTTACTGGGTATCAGTGTGTGTCTTTGTTACTTGGTGTAAGTGTGTGTCTGTGTTCGTGGGT
This sequence comes from Heterodontus francisci, assembly GCF_036365525.1. NCBI lineage: Eukaryota > Metazoa > Chordata > Chondrichthyes > Heterodontiformes > Heterodontidae > Heterodontus > Heterodontus francisci. The sequence goes on along the minus strand of NW_027142021.1, from coordinate 441,112 downwards.
ATCAGTGTATGTCTTTGTGACTTGGTGTCAGTGTATGTCTTTGTTACTTGGTGTAAGTGTGTGTCTGTGTTACTGGGTGTCAGTGTGTTTGTTTGTGTTACTGGGTGTCAGTGTATGTCTGTCTTACTTGGTGTAAGTGTGTGTCTTTGTTACTTGGTGTCCGTGTGTGTCTTTGTTGCTGGGTGTCAGTGTATGTCTTTGTTACTGGGTGTCAGTGTATGTCTTTGTTACTTGGTGTAAGTGTGTGTCTGTGTTACTGGGTATCAGTGTGTGTCTTTGTTACTTGGTGAAAATGTGTGTCTGTGTTCGTGGGTATCAGTGTATGTCTTTGTGACTTGGTGTCAGTGTATGTCTTTGTTACTTGGTGTAAGTGTGTGTATGTGTTACTGGGTGTCAGTGCATGTCTTTGTTACTTGGTGTCAGTGTATGTCAAAATACTTGGTGCAAGTGTATGTCTTTGTTACTTGGTGTAATTGTCTGTCTTTGTTACTTGGTGTCAGTGTATGTCTTTGTTACTTGGTTTCAGTGTATGTCTGTGTTCCTTGGTGTAAGTGTGTGTCTTTGTTACTTGGTGGAAGCTTCTGTCTTTGTTACTTTGTGTCAGTGTATGTCTTTGTTATTGGGTGTCAGTGTGTGTCTATGTTACTGGGTATCAGTGTATGTCTTTGTGACTTGGTATCAGTGTATGGCTGTGTTACTGGGTATCAGTGTATGTCTTTGTGACTTGGTGTCAGTGTATGTCAAAATACTTGGTGTCAGTGTATGTCTGTGTTACTTGGTGTAAGTGTATGTCTTTGTTACTTGGTGTGAGTGTATGTCTGTCTTACTTGGTGTAAGTGTTTCTCTGTGTTGCTGGGTATCAGTGTATGTCTTTGTGACTTGGTGTCAGCGTACGTCTTTGTTACTGGGTGTCAGTGTGTGTCTTTGTGACTTGGTGTCAGTGTATGTCTTTGTTACTTGGTGTAAGTGTATGTCTGTCTTACTTGGTGTAAGTGTATGACTTTGTTACTGGGTGTCAGTGTGTGTCTGTGTTACTTGGTGTCAGTGTATGTCTTTGTTACTGTGCATCAGTCCTTCTCTGTGTTACTGGTTGTCAGTGTGTGTTTCTGGGTGTCAGTGTGTGTCTGTGACACCAGGTGTCAGTATTTAGTTTAGTTTAGAGATACAGCACTTAAACAGGCCCTTCGGGCCACCGAGTCTGTGCCGACCATCAACAACCCATTTATACTAATCCTGCACTAATCCCGGATTCCAATCTCATCCCCACCGGTCCCTATATATTTCCCTACCAACTACCTATACTAGGGGCAATTTATAATGGCCAATTAACCTACCAAACTGCAAGTCTTTGGCATGTGGGAGGAAACACACTTACACCAAGTAACACAGACACACACTGACACCCAGTAACACAAACAAACACACTGACACCCAGTAACACAGACACACACTTACACCAAGTAACAAAGACATACACTGACACCAAGTCACAAAGACATACACTGATACCCACGAACACAGACACACACTTACACCAAGTAACAAAGACACACACTGATACCCAGTAACACAGACACACACTTACACCAAGTAACAAAGACATACACTGACACCCAGTAACAAAGACACACACTTACACCAAGTAACAAAGACATACACTGACACCAAGTAACAAAGACATGCACTGACACCCAGGAACACGGACACACATTGGGCGGCACAGTGGCGCAGTGGTTAGCACTGCAGCCTCACAGCTCCAGGGACCCGGGTTCGATTCCGGGTACTGCCTGTGTGGAGTTTGCAAGTTCTCCCTGTGTCTGCGTGGGTTTTCTCCGGGTGCTCCGGTTTCCTCCCACAAGCCAAAAGACTTGCAGGTTGACAGGTAAATTGGCCATTATAAATTGTCACTAGTATAGGTAGGTGGTAGGGAAATATAGGGAGAGGGGGGGATGTTTGGTCGGAATATAGGATTAGTATAAATGGGTGGTTGATGTTCGGCACGGACTCGGTGGGCCGGAGGGCCTGTTTCAGTGCTGTATCTCTAATCTAATCTAATCTAAACCGGAGCACCCGGAGGAAACCCACGCAGACACAGGGAGAACTTGCAAACTCCGCACAGGCAGTACCCAGAATCAACCCGGGTCCCTGGAGCTGTGAGGCTGCAGTGCTAACCACTGCGCCACTGTGCCGCCCAATCTGTGTCCGTGTTACTGGGTGTCAGTGCATGTCTTTGTTACTTGGTGTAAGTGTGTGTCTGTGTTACTGGGTATCAGTGTGTGTCTTTGTTACTTGGTGTAAGTGTGTGTCTGTGTTCGTGGGTATCAGTGTATGTCTTTGTGACTTGGTGTCAGTGTATGTCTTTGTTACGTGGTGTATGTGTGTGTATGTGTTACTGGGTGTCAGTGTATGTCTTTGTTACTTGGTGTAAGTGTGTGTCTGTGTTACTGGGTATCAGTGTGTGTCTTTGTTACTTGGTGTAAGTGTGTGTCTGTGTTCGTGGGTATCAGTGTATGTCTTTGTGACTTGGTGTCAGTGTATGTCTTTGTTACGTGGTGTATGTGTGTGTCTGTGTTACTGGGTGTCAGTGTGTTTGTTTGTGTTACTGGGTGTCAGTGTGTGTCTGTGTTACTTGGTGTAAGTGTGTGACTTTGTTACTTGGTGTCCGTGTGTGTCTGTGTTACTGGGTGTCAGTGTATGTCTTTCTTACTGGGTGTCAGTGCATGTCTTTGTTACTTGGTGTAAGTGTGTGTCTGTGTTCGTGGGTATCAGTGTATGTCTTTGTGCCTTGGTGTCAGTGTATGTCAAAATACTTGGTGTAAGTGTGTGTCTTTGTTACTTGGTGTAAGTGTGTGTCTGTGTTACTGGGTATCAGTGTATGTCTTTGTTACTGGGTGTCAGTGTGTGTCTGTATTACTTGGTGTCAGTGTGTGTCTGTGTTACTGGGTGTCAGTGTGTTTGTTTGTGTTACTGGGTGTCAGTGTGTGTCTGTGTTACTTGGTGTAAGTGTGTGACTTTGTTACTTGGTGTCCGTGTGTGTCTGTGTTCCTGGGTGTCAGTGTATGTCTTTGTTACTGTGTATCAGTGTGTGTTACTGGGTGTCAGTGTATGTCTTTGTGACTTGATGTCAGTGTATGTCAAAATACTTGGTGTCAGTGTATATCTGTGTTACTTGGTGTAAGTGTATGTCTTTGTGACTTGGTGTCAGTGTATGTCTTTGTTACGTGGTGTATGTGTGTGTCTGTGTTACTGGGTGTCAGTGTGTTTGTTTGTGTTACTGGGTGTCAGTGTGTGTCTGTGTTACTTGGTGTAAGTGTGTGACTTTGTTACTTGGTGTCCGTGTGTGTCTGTGTTACTGGGTGTCAGTGTATGTCTTTCTTACTGGGTGTCAGTGCATGTCTTTGTTACTTGGTGTAAGTGTGTGTCTGTGTTCGTGGGTATCAGTGTATGTCTTTGTGACTTGGTGTCAGTGTATGTCTTTGTTACGTGGTGTATGTGTGTGTCTGTGTTACTGGGTGTCAGTGTGTTTGTTTGTGTTACTGGGTGTCAGTGCATGTCTTTGTTACTTGGTGTAAGTGTGTGTCTGTGTTCGTGGGTATCAGTGTATGTCTTTGTGACTTGGTGTCAGTGTATGTCTTTGTTACGTGGTGTATGTGTGTGTCTGTGTTACTGGGTGTCAGTGTGTTTGTTTGTGTTACTGGGTGTCAGTGTGTGTCTGTGTTACTTGGTGTAAGTGTGTGACTTTGTTACTTGGTGTCCGTGTGTGTCTGTGTTACTGGGTGTCAGTGTATGTCTTTCTTACTGGGTGTCAGTGCATGTCTTTGTTACTTGGTGTAAGTGTGTGTCTGTGTTCGTGGGTATCAGTGTATGTCTTTGTGACTTGGTGTCAGTGTATGTCTTTGTTACTTGGTGTATGTGTGTGTATGTGTTACTGGGTGTCAGTGTATGTCTTTGTGACTTGGTGTCAGTGTATGTCAAAATACTTGGTGTAAGTGTATGTCTTTGTTACTTGGTGTAATTGTCTGTCTTTGTTACTTGGTGTCAGTGTATGTCTTTGTTACTTGGTTTCAGTGTCTGTCTGTGTTCCTTGGTGTAAGTGTGTGTCTTTGTTACTTGGTGTAAGCGTATGTCTTTGTTACTTGGTGTCAGTGTATGTCTTTGTTACTGGGTGTCAGTGTGTGTCTATGTTACTGGGTATCAGTGTATGTCTTTGTGACTTGGTATCAGTGTATGGCTGTGTTACTGGGTATCAGTGTATGTCTTTGTTACTTGGTGTCAGTGTATGTTCAAATACTTGGTGTAAGTGTGTGTCTTTGTTACTTGGTGTAAGTGTGTGTCTGTGTTACTGGGTATCAGTGTATGTCTTTGTTACTGGGTGTCAGTGTGTGTCTGTATTACTTGGTGTCAGTGTGTGTCTGTGTTACTGGGTGTCAGTGTGTTTGTTTGTGTTACTGGGTGTCAGTGTGTGTCTGTGTTACTTGGTGTAAGTGTGTGACTTTGTTACTTGGTGTCCGTGTGTGTCTGTGTTCCTGGGTGTCAGTGTATGTCTTTGTTACTGTGTATCAGTGTGTGTTACTGGGTGTCAGTGTATGTCTTTGTGACTTGGTGTCAGTGTATGTCAAAATACTTGGTGTCAGTGTATATCTGTGTTACTTGGTGTAAGTGTATGTCTTTGTGACTTGGTGTCAGTCTATGTCTGTGTTACTTGGTGTAAATGTATGTCTTTGTTACTTGGTGTCAGTGTATGTCTGTCTTACTTGGTGTAAGTGTTTGTCTGTGTTACTGGGTATCAGTGTCTGTCTTTGTGACTTGGAGTCAGTGCACGTCTTTGTTACTGGGTGTCAGTGTGTGTCTTTGTGACTTGGTGTAAGTGTATGTCTTTGTTACTGGGTGTCAGTGTGTGTCTGTGTTACTTGGTGTCAGTGTATGTCTTTGTTACTGTGCATCAGGTGTTCTCTGTGTTCCTGGTTGTCAGTGTGTGTTTGTTTGTGTTTCTGGGTGTCAGTGTGTGTCTGTGACACCAGGTGTCAGTATTTCGTTTAGTTTGGAGATCCAGCACTTAAACAGGCCCTTCGGGCCACCGAGTCTGTGCCGACCATCAACAACCCATTTATACTAATCCTACACTAATCCCGGATTCCAATCTCATCCACACCGTTCCCGATATATTTCCCTACCAACTACCTATACTAGGGTCAATTTATAATGGCCAATTAACCTACAAAACTGCAAGTCTTTGGCATGTGGGAGGAAACCGGAGCACCCGGAGGAAACCCACGCAGACACAGGGAGAACTTGCAAACTCCGCACAGGCAGTACCCAGAATCGAACCCGGGTCCCTGGAGCTGTGAGGCTGCAGTGCTAACCACTGCGCCACTGTGCCGCCCAATGTGTGTCCGTGTTACTGGGTGTCAGTGCATGTCTTTGTTATTTGGTGTCAGTGTGTGTCTGTGTTACTTGGTGTAAGTGTGTGACTTTGTTACTTGGTGTCCGTGTGTGTCTGTATTACTGGGTGTCAGTGTATGTCTTTGTTACTGGGTGTCAGTGTATGTCTTTGTTACTTTGTGTAAGTGTGTGTCTGTGTTACTGGGTGTCAGTGTGTTTGTTTGTGTTACTGGGTGTCAGTGTGTGTCTTTGTTACTTTGTGTAAGTGTGTGTCTGTGTTCGTGGGTATCAGTGTATGTCTTTGTGACTTGGTGTCAGTGTATGTCTTTGTTACTTGGTGTAAGTGTGTGTCTGTGTTACTGGGTATCAGTGCATGTCTTTGTTACTTGGTGTCAGTGTATGTCAAAATACTTGGTGTAAGTGTATGTCTTTGTTACTTGGTGTAATTGTCTGTCTTTGTTACTTGGTGTCAGTGTATGTCTTTGTTACTTGGTTTCAGTGTATGTCTGTGTTCCTTAGTGTAAGTGTGTGTCTTTGTTACTTGGTGTAAGCGTATGTCTTTGTTACTTGGTGTCTGTGTATGTCTTTGTTACTGGGTGTCAGTGTGTGTCTATGTTACTGGTTATCAGTGTATGTCTTTGTGACTTGGTATCAGTGTATGGCTGTGTTACTGGGTATCAGTGTATGTCTTTGTGACTTGGTGTCAGTGTATGTCAAAATACTTGGTGTAAGTGTATGTCTTTGTTAAATGGTGTAAGTGTGTGTCTGTGTTACTGGGTATCAGTGTATGTCTTTGTTACTGGGTGTCAGTGTGTGTCTGTGTTACTTGGTGTCAGTGTGTGTCTGTGTTACTTGGTGTAAGTGTGTGTCTGTGTTCGTGGGTATCAGTGTATGTCTTTGTGACTTGGTGTAAGTGTGTTTCTGTGTTACTGGGTATCAGTGTGTGTCTTTGTTACTTGGTGTAAGTGTGTGTCTGTGTTAGTGGGTATCAGTGTATGTCTTTGTGACTTAGTGTCAGTTTATGTCTTTGTTACTTGGTGTCAGTGCGTGTATGTGTTACTGGGTATCAGTGTATGTCTTTGTTACTTGGTTACAGTGTATGTCAAAATACTTGGTGTAAGTGTATGTCTTTGTTACTTGGTGTAATTGTCTGTCTTTGTTACTTGGTGTAAGTGTATGTCTTCGTTACTTGGTTTCAGTGTATGTCTGTGTTACTTGGTGTAAGTGTGTGCCTGTGTTACTGGGTATCAGTGTATGCCTTTGTTACTTGGTATCAGTGTATGTCTTTGTTACTTGGTGTAAGTGTGTGTCTGTGTTACTGGGTGTCAGTGTGTTTGTTTGTGCTACTGGGTGTCGGTGTGTGTCTGTGTTACTTGGTGTAAGTTTGTGACTTTGTTACTTGGTGTCCGTGTGTGTCTGTGTTACTGGGTGTCAGCGTCTGTCTTTGTTACTGGGTGTCAGTGTATGTCTTTGTTACTTGGTGTAAGTGTGTGTCTGTGTTACTGGTTATCAGTGTGTGTCTTTGTTAATTGGTGTAAGTGTGTGTCTGTGTTCGTGGGTATCAGTGTGTTTGTTTGTGTTACTGGGTGTCAGTGTGTGTCTGTCTTACTTGGTGTAAGTGTGTGACTTGGTTACTTGGTGTCCGTGTGTGTCTTTGTTACTTGGTGTCAGTGTATGTCTTTGTTACTGGGTGTCAGTGTGTGTCTATGTTACTGGGTATCAGTTTATGTCTTTCTGACTTGGTATCAGTGTATGGCTGTGTTACTGGGTATCAGTGTATGTCTTTGTGACTTGGTGTCAGCGTATGTCAAAATACTTGGTGTCAGTGTATGTCTGTGATACTTGGTGTAAGTGTGTGTCTGTGTTACTGGGTGTCAGTGTGTTTGTTTGTGTTACTGGGTGTCAGTGTGTGTCTGTCTTACTTGGTGTAAGTGTGTGACTTGGTTACTTGGTGTCCGTGTGTGTCTTTGTTACTTGGTGTCAGTGTATGTCTTTGTTACTGGGTGTCAGTGTGTGTCTATGTTACTGGGTATCAGTTTATGTCTTTCTGACTTGGTATCAGTGTATGGCTGTGTTACTGGGTATCAGTGTATGTCTTTGTGACTTGGTGTCAGTGTATGTCAAAATACTTGGTGTCAGTGTATGTCTGTGTTACTTGGTGTAAGTGTATGTCTTTGTTACTTGGTGTCAGTCTATGTCTGTGTTACTTGGTGTAAGTGTATGTCTTTGTTACTTGGTGTCAGTGTATGTCTGTCTTACTTGGTGTAAGTGTTTGTCTGTGTCACTGGGTATCAGTGTCTGTCTTTGTGACTTGGAGTCAGTGTACGTCTTTGTTACTGGGTGTCAGTGTGTGTCTGTGTTACTGGGTGTCAGTGTGTTTGTTTGTGCTACTGGGTGTCGGTGTGTGTCTGTGTTACTTGGTGTAAGTTTGTGACTTTGTTACTTGGTGTCCGTGTGTGTCTGTGTTACTGGGTGTCAGCGTCTGTCTTTGTTACTGGGTGTCAGTGTATGTCTTTGTTACTTGGTGTAAGTGTGTGTCTGTGTTACTGGTTATCAGTGTGTGTCTTTGTTAATTGGTGTAAGTGTGTGTCTGTGTTCGTGGGTATCAGTGTATGTCTTTGTGACTTGGTGTCAGTGTATGTCTTTGTTACTTTGTGTAAGTGTGTGTCTGTGTTACTGGGTGTCAGTGTGTTTGTTTGTGTTACTGGGTGTCAGTGTGTGTCTTTGTTACTTTGTGTAAGTGTGTGTCTGTGTTCGTGGGTATCAGTGTATGTCTTTGTGACTTGGTGTCAGTGTATGTCTTTGTTACTTGGTGTAAGTGTGTGTATGTGTTACTGGGTATCAGTGCATGTCTTTGTTACTTGGTGTCAGTGTATGTCAAAATACTTGGTGTAAGTGTATGTCTTTGTTACTTGGTGTAATTGTCTGTCTTTGTTACTTGGTGTCAGTGTATGTCTTTGTTACTTGGTTTCAGCGTATGTCTGTGTTCCTTAGTGTAAGTGTGTGTCTTTGCTACTTGGTGTAAGCGTATGTCTTTGTTACTTGGTGTCTGTGTATGTCTTTGTTACTGGGTGTCAGTGTGTGTCTATGTTACTGGTTATCAGTGTATGTCTTTGTGACTTGGTATCAGTGTATGGCTGTGTTACTGGGTATCAGTGTATGTCTTTGTGACTTGGTGTCAGTGTATGTCAAAATACTTGGTGTAAGTGTATGTCTTTGTTAAATGGTGTAAGTGTGTGTCTGTGTTACTGGGTATCAGTGTATGTCTTTGTTACTGGGTGTCAGTGTGTGTCTGTGTTACTTGGTGTCAGTGTGTGTCTGTGTTACTTGGTGTAAGTGTGTGTCTGTGTTCGTGGGTATCAGTGTATGTCTTTGTGACTTGGTGTAAGTGTGTGTCTGTGTTACTGGGTATCAGTGTGTGTCTTTGTTACTTGGTGTAAGTGTGTGTCTGTGTTAGTGGGTATCAGTGTATGTCTTTGTGACTTAGTGTCAGTTTATGTCTTTGTTACTTGGTGTCAGTGCGTGTATGTGTTACTGGGTATCAGTGTATGTCTTTGCTACTTGGTTACAGTGCATGTCAAAATACTTGGTGTAAGTGTATGTCTTTGTTACTTGGTGTAATTGTCTGTCTTTGTTACTTGGTGTAAGTGTATGTCTTTGTTACTTGGTTTCAGTGTATGTCTGTGTTACTTGGTGTAAGTGTGTGCCTGTGTTACTGGGTATCAGTGTATGCCTTTGTTACTTGGTATCAGTGTATGTCTTTGTTACTTGGTGTAAGTGTGTGTCTGTGTTACTGGGTGTCAGTGTGTTTGTTTGTGCTACTGGGTGTCGGTGTGTGTCTGTGTTACTTGGTGTAAGTTTGTGACTTTGTTACTTCGTGTCCGTGTGTGTCTGTGTTACTGGGTGTCAGCGTCTGTCTTTGTTACTGGGTGTCAGTGTATGTCTTTGTTACTTGGTGTAAGTGTGTGTCTGTGTTACTGGTTATCAGTGTGTGTCTTTGTTAATTGGTGTAAGTGTGTGTCTGTGTTCGTGGGTATCAGTGTATGTCTTTGTGACTTGGTGTCAATGTATGTCTTTGTTACTTGGTATAAGTGTGTGTCTGTGTTACTGGGTGTCAGTGTGTTTGTTTGTGTTACTGGGTGTCAGTGTGTGTCTGTCTTACTTGGTGTAAGTGTGTGACTTGGTTACTTGGTGTCCGTGTGTGTCTTTGTTACTTGGTGTCAGTGTATGTCTTTGTTACTGGGTGTCAGTGTGTGTCTATGTTACTGGGTATCAGTTTATGTCTTTCTGACTTGGTATCAGTGTATGGCTGTGTTACTGGGTATCAGTGTATGTCTTTGTGACTTGGTGTCAGTGTATGTCAAAATACTTGGTGTCAGTGTATGTCTGTGTTACTTGGTGTAAGTGTATGTCTTTGTTACTTGGTGTCAGTCTATGTCTGTGTTACTTGGTGTAAGTGTATGTCTTTGTTACTTGGTGTCAGTGTACGTCTGTCTTACTTGGTGTAAGTGTTTGTCTGTGTCACTGGGTATCAGTGTCTGTCTTTGTGACTTGGAGTCAGTGTACGTCTTTGTTACTGGGTGTCAGTGTGTGTCTGTGTTACTGGGTGTCAGTGTGTTTGTTTGTGCTACTGGGTGTCGGTGTGTGTCTGTGTTACTTGGTGTAAGTTTGTGACTTTGTTACTTGGTGTACGTGTGTGTCTGTGTTACTGGGTGTCAGCGTCTGTCTTTGTTACTGGGTGTCAGTGTATGTCTTTGTTACTTGGTGTAAGTGTGTGTCTGTGTTACTGGTTATCAGTGTGTGTCTTTGTTAATTGGTGTAAGTGTGTGTCTGTGTTCGTGGGTATCAGTGTCTGTCTTTGTGACTTGGTGTCAATGTATGTCTTTGTTACTTGGTGTAAGTGTGTGTCTGTGTTACTGGGTGTCAGTGTGTTTGTTTGTGTTACTGGGTGTCAGTGTGTGTCTGTCTTACTTGGTGTAAGTGTGTGACTTGGTTACTTGGTGTCCGTGTGTGTCTTTGTTACTTGGTGTCAGTGTATGTCTTTGTTACTGGGTGTCAGTGTGTGTCTATGTTACTGGGTATCAGTTTATGTCTTTCTGACTTGGTATCAGTGTATGGCTGTGTTACTGGGTATCAGTGTATGTCTTTGTGACTTGGTGTCAGTGTATGTCAAAATACTTGGTGTCAGTGTATGTCTGTGTTACTTGGTGTAAGTGTATGTCTTTGTTACTTGGTGTCAGTCTATGTCTGTGTTACTTGGTGTAAGTGTATGTCTTTGTTACTTGGTGTCAGTGTATGTCTGTCTTACTTGGTGTAAGTGTTTGTCTGTGTCACTGGGTATCAGTGTCTGTCTTTGTGACTTGGAGTCAGTGTACGTCTTTGTGACTTGGTGTAAGTGTATGTCTGTCTTACTTGGTGTAAGTGTATGTCTTTGTTACTGGGTGTCAGTGTGTGTCTGTGTTACTGGGTGTCAGTGTGTTTGTTTGTGTTACTGGGTGTCAGTGTGTGTCTTTGTTACTTTGTGTAAGTGTGTGTCTGTGTTCGTGGGTATCAGTGTATGTCTTTGTGACTTGGTGTCAGTGTATGTCTTTGTTACTTGGTGTAAGTGTGTGTATGTGTTACTGGGTATCAGTGCATGTCTTTGTTACTTGGTGTCAGTGTATGTCAAAATACTTGGTGTAAGTGTATGTCTTTGTTACTTGGTGTAATTGTCTGTCTTTGTTACTTGGTGTCAGTGTATGTCTTTGTTACTTGGTTTCAATGTATGTTTGTGTTCCTTAGTGTAAGTGTGTGTCTTTGTTACTTGGTGTAAGCGTATGTCTTTGTTACTTGGTGTCAGTGTATGTCTTTGTTACTGGGTGTCAGTGTGTGTCTATGTTACTGGGTATCAGTGTATGTCTTTGTGACTTGGTATCAGTGTATGGCTGTGTTACTGGGTATCAGTGTATGGCTTTGTGACTTGGTGTCAGTGTATGTCAAAATACTTGGTGTAAGTGTATGTCTTTGTTACATGGTGTAAGTGTGTGTCTGTGTTACTGGGTATCAGTGTATGTCTTTGTTACTGGGTGTCAGTGTGTGTCTGTGTTACTTGGTGTCAGTGTGTGTCTGTGTTACTTGGTGTTAGTGTGTGTCTGTGTTCGTGGGTATCAGTGTATGTCTTTGTGTCTTGGTGTCAGTGTTTTTCTTTGTTACTTGGTGTCCGTGTGTGTCAGTGTTACTGGGTGTCAGTGTATGTCTTTGTTACTGGGTGTCAGTGTATGTCTTTGTTACTTGGTGTAAGTGTGTGTCTGTGTTACTGGGTATCAGTGTGTGTCTTTGTTACTTGGTGTAAGTGTGTGTCTGTGTTCGTGGGTATCAGTGTATGTCTTTGTGACTTGGTGTCAGTGTATGTCTTTGTTACTTGGTGTAAGTGTGTGTCTGTGTTACTGGGTGTCAGTGTGTTTGTTTGTGTTACTGGGTGTCAGTGTGTGTCTGTCTTACTTGGTGTAAGTGTGTGACTTGGTTACTTGGTGTCCGTGTGTGTCTTTGTTACTTGGTGTCAGTGTTTGTCTTTGTTACTGGGTGTCAGTGTGTGTCTATGTTACTGGGTATCAGTGTATGTCTTTCTGACTTGGTATCAGTGTATGGCTGTGTTACTGGGTATCAGTGTATGTCTTTGTGACTTGGTGTCAGTGTATGTCAAAATACTTGGTGTCAGTGTATGTCTGTGTTACTTGGTGTAAGTGTATGTCTTTGTTACTTGGTGTCAGTCTATGTCTGTGTTACTTGGTGTAAGTGTATGTCTTTGTTACTTGGTGTCAGTGTATGTCTGTCTTACTTGGTGTAAGTGTTTGTCTGTGTTACTGGGTATCAGTGTCTGTCTTTGTGACTTGGAGTCAGTGTACGACTTTGTTACTGGGTGTCAGTGTGTGTCTTTGTGACTTGGTGTAAGTGTATGTCTGTCTTACTTGGTGTAAGTGTGTGTCTTTGTGACTTGGTGTCAATGTATGTCTTTCTTACTTGGTGTAATGTGTGTCTGTGTTACTGGGTGTCAGTGTGTTTGTTTGTGTTACTGGGTGTCAGTGTGTGTCTGTCTTACTTGGTGTAAGTGTGTGACTAGTTACTTGGTGTCCGTGTGTGTCTTTGTTACTTGGTGTCAGTGTATGTCTTTGTTACTGGGTGTCAGTGTGTGTCTATGTTACTGGGTATCAGTGTATGTCTTTCTGACTTGGTGTAAGTGTGTGTCTGTGTTCGTGGGTATCAGTGTATGTCTTTGTGACTTGGTGTCAGTGTATGTCAAAATACTTGGTGTCAGTGTATGTCTGTGTTACTTGGTGTAAGTGTATGTCTTTGTTACTTGGTTTCAGTCTATGTCTGTGTTACTTGGTGTAAGTGTATGTCTTTGTTACTTGGTGTCAGTGTATGTCTGTCTTACTTGGTGTAAGTGTTTGTCTGTGTTACTGGGTATCAGTGTCTGTCTTTGTGACTTGGAGTCAGTGTACGTCTTTGTTACTGGGTGTCAGTGTGTGTCTTTGTGACTTGGTGTAAGTGTATGTCTGTCTTTCTTGGTGTAAGTGTATGTCTTTGTTACTGGGTGTCAGTGTGTGTCTGTGTTACTTGCTGTCAGTGTATGTCTTTGTTACTGTGCATCAGGTGTTGTCTGTGTTACTGGTTGTCAGTGTGTGTTTGTTTGTGTTTCTGGGTGTCAGTGTGTGTCTGTGACACCAGGTGTCAGTATTTAGTTTAGTTTGGAGATCCAGCACCAGTGCCGGAGGACTGGAGGATAGCAAATGTTGTCCCCTTGTTCAAGAAGGGGAGTAGAGACAGCCCTGGTAATTATAGACCTGTGAGCCTTACTTCGGTTGTGGGTAAAATGTTGGAAAAGGTTATAAGAGACAGGATTTATAATCATCTTGAAAAGAATAAGTTCATTTGCGATAGTCAGCACGGTTTTGTGAAAGGTAGGTCGTGCCTCACAAACCTTATTGAGTTTTTCGAGAAGGTGACCAAACAGGTGGATGAGAGTAAAGCCGTGGATGTGGTGTATATGGATTTCAGTAAGGCGTTTGATAAGGTTCCCCACGGTAGGCTATTGCAGAAAATACGGAAGTATGGGGTTGAAGGTGATTTAGAGCTTTGGATCAGAAATTGGCTAGCTGAAAGAAGACAGAGGGTGGTGGTTGATGGCAAATGTTCATCCTGGAGTTTAGTTACTAGTGGTGTACCGCAAGGTTCTGTTTTGGGGCCACTGCTGTTTGTCATTTTTATAAACGACCTGGATGAGGGTGTAGAAGGGTGGGTTAGTAAATTTGCGGATGACACGAAGGTCGGTGGAGTTGTGGATAGTGTAGAAGGGTGTTGTAGGGTACAGAGGGACATAGATAGGCTGCAGAGCTGGGCTGAGAGATGGCAAATGGAGGTTAATGCGGAGAAGTGTGAGGTGATTCACTTTGGAAGGAGTAACAGCAATGCAGAGTACTGGGCTAATGGGAAGATTCTTGGTAGTGTAGATGAGCAGAGAGATCTTGGTATCCAGGTACATAAATCCCTGAAAGTTGCTACACAGGTTAATAGGGCTGTTAAGAAGGCATATGGTGTGTTAGCCTTTATTAGTAGGGGGATCGAGTTTCGGAGCCACGGGGTCATGATGCAGCTGTACAAAACTCTGGTGAGGCCGCACCTGGAGTATTGCGTGCAATTCTGGTCACCGCATTATAGGAAGGATGTCGAAGCTTTGGAAAGGGTGCAGAGGAGATTTACTAGGATGTTGCCTGGTATGGAAGGAAGGTCTTACGAGGAAAGGCTGAGGGACGTTAGAGAGAAGGAGGAGGAGAGGTGACTTAATAGAGACATACAAGATAATCAGAGGGTTAGATAGGGTGGATAGTGAGAGTCTTTTTCCTCGGATGAGGATGGCAAACACGAGGGGACATAGCTTTAAGTTGAGGGGTGAAAGATATAGGACAGATGTCAGAGGTAGTTTCTTTACGCAGAGAGTAGTAGGGGCGTGGAACGCCCTGCCTGCAACAATAGTAGACTCGCCAACTTTAAGGGCATTTAAGTGGTCATTGGATAGACATATGGATGTAAATGGAATAGTGTAGGTCAGATGATCGGCGCAACATCGAGGGCCGAAGGGCCTGTACTGCGCTGTAATATTCTAATTCTAATTCTAAAAAACAGGCCCTTCGGGCCACCGAGTCTGTGCCGACCATCAACAACCCATTTATACTAATCCTACACTAATCCCGGATTCCAATCTCATCCACACCGGTCCCTATATATTTCCCTACCAACTACCTATACTAGGGGCAATTTATAATGGCCAATTAACCTACCAAACTGCAAGTCTTTGGCATGTGGGAGGAAACCGGAGCACCCGGAGGAAACCCACGCAGACACAGGGAGAACTTGCAAACTCCGCACGGGCAGTACCCAGAATCGAACCCGGGTCCCTGGAGCTGTGAGGCTGCAGTGCTAACCACGGCGCCACTGTGCCGCCCAGTGTGTGTCCGTGTTACTGGGTGTCAGTGCATGTCTTTGTTACTTGGTGTCAGTGTGTGTCTGTGTTACTTGGTGTAAGTGTGTGACTTTGTTACTTGGTGTCCGTGTGTGTCTGTGTTACTGGGTGTCAGTGTATGTCTTTGTTACTGGGTGTCAGTGTATGTCTTTGTTACTTGGTGTAAGTGTGTGTCTGTGTTACTGGGTATCAGTGTGTGTCTTTGTTACTTGGTGTAAGTGTGTGTCTGTGTTCGTGGGTATCAGTGTATGTCTTTGTGACTTGGTGTCAGTGTATGTCTTTGTTACTTGTTGTAAGTGTGTGTCTGTGTTACTGGGTGTCAGTGTGTTTGTTTGTGTTACTGGGTGTCAGTGTGTATCTTTGTTACTTTGTGTAAGTGTGTGTCTGTGTTCATGGGTATCAGTGTATGTCTTTGTGACTTGGTGTCAGTGTATGTCTTTGTTTCTTGGTGTAAGTGTGTGTCTGTGTTACTGGGTGTCAGTGTGTTTGTTTGTGTTACTGGGTGTCAGTGTGTGTCTTTGTTACTTTGTGTAAGTGTGTGTATGTGTTACTGGGTATCAGTGTGTGTCTTTGTTACTTGGTGTAAGTGTGTGTCTGTGTTCGTGGGTATCAGTGTTTGTTTTTGTGACTTGGTGTCAGTGTATGTCTTTGTTACTTGGTGTAAGTGTGTGTCTGTGTTACTGGGTGTCAGTGTGTTTGTTTGTGTTACTGGGTGTCAGTGTGTGTCTGTCTTACTTGGTGTAAGTGTGTGACTTGGTTACTTGGTGTCAGTGTATGTCTTTGTTACTCGGTGTCAGTGTATGTCTTTGCTACTTGGTGTAAGTGTGCGTCTGTGTTACTGGGTATCAGTGTGTGTCTTTGTTACTTGGTGTAAGTGTGTGTCTGTGTTCGTGGGTATCAGTGTATGTCTTTGTTACTTGGTGTAAGTGTGTGTATGTGTTACTGGGTATCAGTGCATGTCTTTGTTACTTGGTGTCAGTGTATGTCAAAATACTTGGTGTAAGTGTATGTCTTTGTTACTTGGTGTAATTGTCTGTCTTTGTTACTTGGTGTCAGTGTATGTCTTTGTTACTTGGTTTCAGTGTATGTCTGTGTTCCTTGGTGTAAGTGTGTGTCGTTGTTACTTGGTGTAAGCGTATGTCTTTGTTACTTGGTGTCAGTGTGTGTCTTTGTTACTGGGTGTCAGTGTGTGTCTATGTTACTGGGTATCAGTGTATGTCTTTGTGACCTGGTATCAGTGTCTGGCTGTGTTACTGGGTATCAGTGTATGTCTTTGTGACTTGATGTCCAGTGTATGTCAAAATACTTGGTGTAAGTGTATGTCTTTGTTACTTGGTGTAAGTGTGTGTCTGTGTTACTGGGTATCAGTGTATGTCTTTGTTACTGGGTGTCAGTGTGTGTCTGTGTTACTTGGTGTCAGTGTGTGTCTGTGTTACTGGGTGTCAGTGTGTTTGTTTGTGTTACTGGGTGTCAGTGTGTGTCTGTGTTACTTGGTGTAAGTGTGTGACTTTGTTACTTGGTGTCCGTGTGTGTCTGTGTTCCTGGGTGTCAGTGTCGGACGGACAGAGTTGTTATCTCTGGTTTGTTGCCGGCGCCACGTGATAGTGAGGCTAGGAATAGGGAGAGAGCACAGCTGAACACGTGGCTGCAGGAATGGTGTAGAAGAGAGGGCTTCCAGTTCTTGGATAATTGGACTGCATTCTGGGGAAGATGGGACCTGTTCAAACAGGACGGGCTGCATCTGAACCAGAGGGGCACCAATATCCTGGGAGGGAGGTTTGCTAGTACTGTTCGGGAGGGTTTAAACTAGTTTGGGAGGGGGATGGGAACCGGACTTGTAGTCCAGGGACCAGTGGGTCCACTCAGAAAGACAAAGAGTGTAGTGAGGTATTGGGGAAGGTAGCACTGTCGCAGAGGACAGATGGGCACGGAGAAGGGTTAAAGTGCGTATACTTCAACGCAAGAAGCATCAGGAATAAGGTGAGTGAATTGAAGGCGTGGATGGGCACTTGGGACTACGATGTTGTGGCCATCACTGAAACGTGGATAGGTGAGGGGGAGGAATGTTTCTTGGAGGTACCTGGTTATAGATGTTTTCATAAGATTAGGAATGGTGGTAAAAGAGGTGGGGGGGTGGCATTGTTAGTTAGAAATAGTGTAACAACTGCTGAAAGAATTTTCGAGGAGGATCTGCCGACTGAGGCACTGTGGGTTGAGGTCAGGAACAGGAAAGGAGCAGTCACCTTGATGGGAGTTTTCTATCGGCCCCCCAATAGCAGCAGGGAGGTGGAAGAGCAGATTGGGAAACAGATTTTGGAAAGGAGCAGAAGTCACAGGGTAGTAATTATGGGGGATTTCAACTTCCCAAATATTGATTGGCAACTCTTTAGATCGAATAGTTTGGATGGGATAGTGTTTGTGCAGTATGTCCAGGAAGCTTTTCTGACTCAGTATGTAGACTGCCCGACCAGAGGGGAGGCAATATTGGATTTGGTACTAGGTAATGAACCAGGGCAAGTGATAGAGCTGTTGGTGGGCGAGCACTTTGGAGATAGTGATCACAATTCTGTAGCATTCACTGTGGTAATGGAGAGGGATAGGTATGTGCAACAGGGCAAGGTTTACACTTGGGGGAAGGGTAGATATGATGCTGTCAGGCAGGAACTGAGGAGCATAAGTTGGGAGCATATGCTGGCAGGGAAGGGCACGGTCGAAATGTGGAACTTTTTCAAGGAGCAGATAGTTGGGGCCATTGATAAGCATGTCCCTGTCAGACAGGGAAGGGATGGTCATGTGAGGGAACCGTGGTTGACAAGAGAGGTTGAGAGTCTTGTTAGGAAGAAGAAGGATGCGTATATAAGGTTGAGGAAAAAGGGCACAGGCATAGCTCTGGAGGGATACAAGATGGCCAGGAAGGATCTGAAGAAAGGGATTAGGAGAGCTAAGAGAGGGCATGAAAAATGCTTGGCGGGTAGGATAAAAGAAAACCCCAAGGCCTTTTACGCGTATGTCAGAAATATGAGGATGACTAGGGGGACCGTAGGTCCGGTCAAGGACAATAGCGGGAGACTGTGTGTTGAGCCGGAAGAGATAAGTGAGGTTTTGAATGAGTACTTCTCTTCGGTATTTACGAATGAGAAGGGGTGTATTACTGAAGAGGACGGTGTGAAACAGACTGGTAAGCTCGAGGAAGTGCTCGTTAGGAGGGAAGATGTGTTGTGGTTTTTGAATAACTTGAAGATAGACAAGACTCCCGGGCCTGACGGGGTATATCCAAGGATGTTATGGGAAGCAAGGGATGAAATTGCAGAGCCGCTGGCAATGATCTTTTCATCTTCTCTGTTGACGGGGGTGGTACCAGGTGATTGGAGGGTGGCAAATGTTGTGCCCCTGTTCAAGAAAGGGAATAGGAACAACCTTGGGAATTACAGGCCAGTTAGTCTTACTTCGGTGGTAGGCAAGTTGATGGAAAAGGTGCTGAGGGATAGGATTTCTGAGCATCTGGAAAGACACTGCTTGATTCGGGACAGTCAGCACGGTTTTGTGAGGGGTAGGTCTTGCCTCACAAGCCTGATTGAATTCTTTGAGCAGGTGACCAAGCAAGTGGATGAGGGTAAACCAGTGGATGTGGTGTACATGGATTTTAGTAAGGCATTTGATAAGGTCCCCCATGGTAGACTTATGGAGAAAGTCAGGAGGCATGGGATAGTGGGGAATGTGGCCAGTTGGATTAAGAATTGGCTAACTGATAGAAGGCAGAGAGTGGTCTTAGATGGTAAATACTCAGCCTGGAGCCCAGTTACCAGTGGCGTGCCACAGGGATCAGTTCTGGGTCCTCTCCTGTTTGTGATTTTTATTAACGACTTGGATGAGGAAGTCGAAGGGTGGGTCAGTAAATTTGCAGATGATACAAAGGTTGGTGGAGTTGTGGATACCGAGGAGGGCTATTGTCGGCTGCAAAGGGACTTGGATAGGTTGCAGTGCTGGGCTGAAAAGTGGCAGATGGAGTTTAACCCTGAAAAGTGTGAGGTCGTCCATTTTGGAAGGACAAACACGAATGCAAAATACTGGGTTAACGGTAGGGTTCTTGGGCATGTGGAGGAGCAGAGAGACCTTGGGGTCTATGTGCATAGATCGTTGAAAGTTGCAACTCAAGTGGATAGGGCTGTGAAGAAGGCATATGGGGTGTTAGCGTTCATTAGCAGAGGGATTGAATTTAAGAGCCGTGAGGTGATGATGCAGCTGTACAGGACCTTGGTAAGGCCTCATTTGGAGTACTGTGTGCAGTTCTGGTCGCCTCATTTTAGGAAGGATGTGGAAGCCTTGGAGAGGGTGCAGAGGAGATTTACCAGGATGTTGCCTGGAATGGAGAATAAGTCTTACGAGGAAAGGCTGAACATTCTAGGCCTCTTCTCATTAGAACGGAGAAGGATGAGGGGTGACATGATAGAGGTTTATAAGATGATCAGGGGAATAGATAGGGTAGACAGTCAGAAACTTTTTCCCCGGGTGGAGCAAAGCGTTACAAGGGGTCATAAATTTAAGGTGAAGGGTGGGAGATATAAGGGGGATGTCAGGGGAAGGTTCTTTACCCAGAGAGTGGTCGGGGCATGGAATGCCTTGCCTGGGGAAGTTGTTGAGTCAGAAACTTTAGGGACTTTCAAACGGCTTTTAGATAGGTATATGGATAAAGGAGAATGATGGGGTAGAGATTAAATTGTCCTTGACAGAGGACAAAGGATCGGCACAACATCGTGGGCCGAAGGGCCTGTTCTGTGCTGTATTTTTCTATGTTCTATGTTCTATGTTCTATGTTCTATGTATGTCTTTGTTACTGTGTATCAGTGTGTGTTACTGGGTGTCATTGTATGTCTTTGTTACTTGGTGTCAGTGTATGTCTTTGTTACTGGGTGTCAGTGTATGTCTTTGTTACTTGGTGTAAGTGTGTGTCTGTGTTACTGGGTATCAGTGTGTGTCTTTGTTACTTGGTGTAAGTGTGTGTCTGTGTTCGTGGGTATCAGTGTATGTCTTTGTGACTAGGTGTCAGTGTATGTCTTTGTTACTCGGTGTCAGTGTGTGTCTGTGTTACTGGGTGTCAGTGTGTTTGTTTGTGTTACTGGGTGTCAGTGTGTGTCTGTGTTACTTGGTGTAAGTGTGTGACTTTGCTACTTGGTGTCCGTGTGTGTCTGTGTTCCTGGGTGTCAGTATATGTCTTTGTTACTGTGTATCAGTGTATGTTACTGGGTGTCAGTGTATGCCTTTGTTACTTGGTGTCAGTGTATGTCTTTGTTACTGGGTGTCAGTGTATGTCTTTGTTACTTGGTGTCAGTGTATGTCTGTGTTATTTCGTGTAAGTGTGTGTCTGTGTTACTGGGTGTCAGTGTGTGTCTGTGTTACTGGGTGTCAGTGTATGTCTTTGTTACTGGGTGTCAGTGTATGTCTTTGTTACTTGGTGTAAGTTTGTGTCTGTGTTACTGGGAATCAGTGTCTGTCTTTGTGACTTGGTGTCAGTGTATGTCTTTGTTACTGGGTGTCAGTGTGTGCCTTTGTTACTGGGTGTCAGTGTATGTCTTTGTTACTTGGTGTAAGTGTGTGTCTGTGTTACTGGGTGTCAGTGTTTGTTTGTTTGTTTTACTGGGTGTCAGTGTGTATCTGTGACACTACGTGTCAGTATTTAGTTTAGTTTAGCGATACAGCACTTTAACAGGCCCTTCGGCCCACCGAGTATGTGCCGGCCATCAACCACCCATTCATACTAATCCTACACTAATCCCGCATTCCTATCACATCCCCACCTGTCCCTATAAATTTCCCTACCACCTACCTATACTAGAGGCAATTTATGATGGCCAATTAACCTATCAACCTGCAAGTCTTTGGCATGTGGGAGGAAACCGGAGCACCCGGAGGAAACCCACGCAGACACAAGGAGAACTTGCAAACTCAGCACAGGAAGTACCCAGAATCGAACCCGGGTCCGTGGAGCTGTGAGGCTGCGGTGCTAACCAATGCGCCAATGTGCACCCCCACCACCCATTGATTACCTGTGTTATTGGGTATCAGTGTCTGTCTTTGTTACTGGGTATCAGTGTTTGTCTTTGTTACTTGGTGTCAGTGTATGTCTGTGTTACTTGGTGTAAGTATGTGACTGTGTTACTGGGTGTAAGTGTGTGTCTGTGTTACTGGGTGTCAGTGTATGTCTTTGTTACTTGGTGGAAGTGTGTGTCTGTGTTACTGGGTGTCAGTGTATTTCTGTGTTACTTGGTGTAAGTGTGTGTCTGTGTTACTGGGTAACAGTGTATGTCTTTGTGACTTGGTCTCAGTTTATGTCTTTGTTACTGAGTATCAGTGTTTGTCTTTGTTACTTGGTGTCAGTGTATGTCTGTGTTACTTGGTGTAAGTGAGTGTCTTTGTTATTTGGTGTAAGTGTGTGTCTGTGTTACTGGGTGGCAGTGTATTTCTGTGTTACTTGGTGTAAGTGTGTGTCTGTGTTACTGGGTAACAGTGTATGTCTTTGTGACTTGGTCTCAGTTTATGTCTTTGTTACTGGGTATCAGTGTGTGTCTTTGTGACTTGGTGTCAGTGTATGTCTTTGTTACTTGGTGTAAGTGTGTGTCTGTGTTACTGGGTATCAGTGTATGTCTTTGTGACTTGGTGTCAGTGTATGTCTTTGTTAACGGGTGTCAGTGTGTGCCTGTGTTACTTGGTGTCAGTGGATGTCTTTGTTACTGTTTGTTAGTGTTTCTCTATGTTACTGGGTGTCAGTGTATGTCTGTGTTACTTGGTGTAAGTTTGTGTCTGTGTTATGGGTATCAGTGGATGTCTTTGTTACTTGGTGTCAGTGTATGTCTGTGTTACTTGGTGTAAGTGTGTGTCTGTGTTACTGGGTGTAAGTGTGTGCCTGTGTTACTGGGTATCAGTGTATGCCTTTGTTACTTGGTGTCAGTGTATGTCTTTGTTACTTGGTGTAAGTGTGTATCTGTGTTACTGGGTGTCAGTGTGTTTGTTTGTGCTACTGGGTGTCAGTGTGTGTCTGTGTTACTTGGTGTATGTTTGTGACTTTGTTACTTGGTGTCCGTGTGTGTCTGTGTTACTGGGTGTCAGTGTCTGTCTTTGTTACTGGGTGTCAGTGTATGTCTTTGTTACTTGGTGTAAGTGTGTGTCTGTGTTACTGGTTATCAGTGTGTGTCTTTGTTACTTGGTGTAAGTGTGTGTCTGTGTTCGTGGGTATCAGTGTATGTCTTTGTGACTTGGTGTCAATGTATGTCTTTGTTACTTGGTGTAAGTGTGTGTCTGTGTTACTGGGTGTCAGTGTGTTTGTTTGTGTTACTGGGTGTCCGTGTGTGTCTGTCTTACTTGGTGTAAGTGTGTGACTTGGTTACTTGGTGTCCGTGTGTGTCTTTGTTACTTGGTGTCAGTGCTTGTCTTTGTTACTGGGTGTCAGTGTGTGTCTATGTTACTGGGTATCAGTGTATGTCTTTCTGACTTGGTATCAGTGTATGGCTGTGTTACTTGGTGTCAGTGTATGTCTTTGTGACTTGGTGTCAGTGTATGTCAAAATACGTGGTGTCAGTGTATGTCTGTGTTACTTGGTGTAAGTGTATGTCTTTGTTACTTGGTGTCAGTGTATGTCTGTGTTACTTCGTGTAAGTGTATGTCTTTGTTACTTGGTATCAGTGTATGTCAGTCTTACTTGGTGTAAGTGTTTGTCTGTGTTACTGGGTATCAGTGTCTGTCTTTGAGACTTGGAGTCAGTGTACGTCTTTGTTACTGCGTGTCAGTGTGTGTCTTTGTGACTTGGTGTAAGTGTATGTCTGTCTTACTTGGTGTAAGTGTGTGTCTGTGTTACTGGGTATCAGTGTGTGTCTTTGTTGCTTGGTGTAAGTGTGTGTCTGTGTTCGTGGGTATCAGTGTATGTCTTTGTGACTTGGTGTCAATGTATGTCTTTGTTACTTGTTGTAAGTGTGTGTCTGTGTTACTGGGTGTCAGTGTGTTTGTTTGTGTTACTGGGTGTCAGTGTGTGTCTGTCCTACTTGGTGTAAGTGTGTGACTAGTTACTTGGTGTCCGTGTGTGTCTTTGTTACTTGGTGTCAGTGTATGTCTTTGTTACTGGGTGTCAGTGTGTGTCTATGTTACTGGGTATCAGTGTATGTCTTTCTGACTTGGTATCAGTGTATGGCTGTGTTACTGGGTATCAGTGTATGTCTTTGTGACTTGGTGTCAGTGTATGTCAAAATACTTGGTGTCAGTGTATGTCTGTGTTACTTGGTGTAAGTGTATGTCTTTGTTACTTGGTGTCAGTCTTTGTCTATGTTACTTGGTGTAAGTGTATGTCTTTGTTACTTGGTGTCAGTGTATGTCTGTCTTACTTGGTGTAAGTGTTTGTCTGTGTTACTGGGTATCAGTGTCTGTCTTTGTGACTTGGAGTCAGTGTACGTATTTGTTACTGGGTGTCAGTGTGTGTCTTTGTGACTTGGTGTAAGTGTATGTCTGTCTTACTTGGTGTAAGTGTATGTCTTTGTTACTGGGTGTCAGTGTGTGTCTGTGTTACTTGGTGTCAGTGTATGTCTTTGTTACTGTGCATCAGGTGTTCTCTGTGTTACTGGTTGTCAGTGTGTGTTTGTTTGTGTTTCTGGGTGTCAGTGTGTGTCTGTGACACCAGGTGTCAGTATTTAGTTTAGTTTGGAGATCCAGCACTTAAACAGGCCCTTCGGGCCACCGAGTCTGTGCCGACCATCAACAACCCATTTATACTAATCCTACACTAATCCCGGATTCCAATCTCATCCACACCGGTCCCTATATATTTCCCTACCAACTACCTATACTAGGGGCAATTTATAATGGCCAATTAACCTACCAAACTGCAAGTCTTTGGCATGTGGGAGGAAACCGGAGCACCCGGAGGAAACCCACGCAGACACAGGGAGAACTTGCAAACTCCGCACGGGCAGTACCCAGAATCGAATCCGGGTCCCTGGAGCTGTGAGGCTGCAGTGCTAACCACGGCGCCACTGTGCCGCCCAGTGTGTGTCCGTGTTACTGGGTGTCAGTGCATGTCTTTGTTACTTGGTGTCAGTGTGTGTCTGTGTTACTTGGTGTAAGTGTGTGACTTTGTTACTTGGTGTCCGTGTGTGTCTGTGTTACTGGGTGTCAGTGTATGTCTTTGTTACTGGGTGTCAGTGTATGTCTTTGTTACTTGGTGTAAGTGTGTGTCTGTGTTACTGGGTATCAGTGTGTGTCTTTGTTACTTGGTGTAAGTGTGTGTCTGTGTTCGTGGGTATCAGTGTATGTCTTTGTGACTTGGTGTCAGTGTATGTCTTTGTTACTTGGTGTAAGTGTGTGTCTGTGTTACTGGGTGTCAGTGTGTTTGTTTGTGTTACTGGGTGTCAGTGTGTGTCTTTGTTACTTTGTGTAAGTGTGTGTCTGTGTTCATGGGTATCAGTGTATGTCTTTGTAACTTGGTGTCAGTGTATGTCTTTGTTACTTGGTGTAAGTGTGTGTCTGTGTTACTGGGTGTCAGTGTGTTTGTTTGTGTTACTGGGTGTCAGTGTGTGTCTTTGTTACTTTGTGTAAGTGTGTGTATGTGTTACTGGGTATCAGTGTGTGTCTTTGTTACTTGGTGTAAGTGTGTGTCTGTGTTCGTGGGTATCAGTGTTTGTCTTTGTGACTTGGTGTCAGTGTATGTCTTTGTTACTTGGTGTAAGCGTGTGTCTGTGTTACTGGGTGTCAGTGTGTTTGTTTGTGTTACTGGGTGTCAGTGTGTGTCTGTCTTACTTGGTGTAAGTGTGTGACTTGGTTACTTGGTGTCAGTGTATGTCTTTGTTACTCGGTGTCAGTGTATGTCTTTGCTACTTGGTGTAAGTGTGCGTCTGTGTTACTGGGTATCAGTGTGTGTCTTTGTTACTTGGTGTAAGTGTGTGTATGTGTTCGTGGGTATCAGTGTATGTCTTTGTTACTTGGTGTAAGTGTGTGTATGTGTTACTGGGTATCAGTGCATGTCTTTCTTACTTGGTGTCAGTGTATGTCTGTGTTCCTTGGTGTAAGTGTGTGTCGTTGTTACTTGGTGTAAGCGTATGTCTTTGTTACTTGGTGTCAGTGTGTGTCTTTGTTACTGGGTGTCAGTGTGTGTCTATGTTACTGGGTATCAGTGTATGTCTTTGTGACCTGGTATCAGTGTCTGGCTGTGTTACTGGGTATCAGTGTATGTCTTTGTGACTTGATGTCAGTGTATGTCAAAATACTTGGTGTAAGTGTATGTCTTTGTTACTTGGTGTAAGTGTGTGTCTGTGTTACTGGGTATCAGTGTATGTCTTTGTTACTGGGTGTCAGTGTGTGTCTGTGTTACTTGGTGTCAGTGTGTGTCTGTGTTACTGGGTGTCAGTGTGTTTGTTTGTGTTACTGGGTATCAGTGTGTGTCTGTGTTACTTGGTGTAAGTGTGTGACTTTGTTACTTGGTGTCCGTGTGTGTCTGTGTTCCTGGGTGTCAGTGTATGTCTTTGTTACTGTGTATCAGTGTGTGTTACTGGGTGTCATTGTATGTCTTTGTTACTTGGTGTCAGTGTATGTCTTTGTTACTGGGTGTCAGTGTATGTCTTTGTTACTTGGTGTAAGTGTGTGTCTGTGTTACTGGGTATCAGTGTGTGTCTTTGTTACTTGGTGTAAGTGTGTGTCTGTGTTCGTGGGTATCAGTGTATGTCTTTGTGACTTGGTGTCAGTGTATGTCTTTGTTACTTGGTGTCAGTGTGTGTCTGTGTTACTGGGTGTCAGTGTGTTTGTTTGCGTTACTGGGTGTCAGTGTGTGTCTGTGTTACTTGGTGTAAGTGTGTGACTTTGTTACTTGGTGTCCGTGTGTGTCTGTGTTCCTGGGTGTCAGTATATGTCTTTGTTACTGTGTATCAGTGTATGTTACTGGGTGTCAGTGTATGCCTTTGTGATTTGGTGTCAGTGTATGTCTTTGTTACTGGGTGTAAGTGTGTTTGTTTGTGTTACTGGGTGTCAGTGTGTGTCTTTGTTACTTTGTGTAAGTGTGTGTCTGTGTTACTGGGTGTCAGTGTATGTCTGTGTTACTGGGTATCAGTGTATGTCTTTGTGACTTGGTATCAGTGTATGTCTTTGTTACTGGGTGTCAGTGTATGTCTTTGTTACTTGGTGTCAGTGTATGTCTGTGTTATTTCGTGTAAGTGTGTGTCTGTGTTACTGGGTGTCAGTGTGTGTCTGTGTTACTGGGTGTCAGTGTATGTCTTTGTTACTGGGTGTCAGTGTATGTCTTTGTTACTTGGTGTAAGTGTGTGTCTGTGTTACTGGGTGTCAGTGTTTGTTTGTTTGTTTTACTGGGTGTCAGTATGTATCTGTGACACTACGTGTCAGTATTTAGTTTAGTTTAGCGATACAGCACTTTAACAGGCCCTTCGGCCCACCGAGTATGTGCCTGCCATCAACCACCCATTCATACTAATCCTACACTAATCCCGCATTCCTATCACATCCCCACCTGTCCCTATAAATTTCCCTACCACCTACCTATACTAGAGGCAATTTATGATGGCCAATTAACCTATCAACCTGCAAGTCTTTGGCATGTGGGAGGAAACCGGAGCACCCGGAGGAAACCCACGCAGACACAAGGAAAACTTGCAAACTCAGCACAGGCAGTACCCAGAATCGAACCCGGGTCCGTGGAGCTGTGAGGCTGCGGTGCTAACCAATGCGCCAATGTGCACCCCCCACCCCCCCCCCCCCCCACCACCCATTGATTACCTGTGTTACTGGGTATCAGTGTCTGTCTTTGTTACTGGGTATCAGTGTTTGTCTTTGTTACTTGGTGTCAGTGTATGTCTGTGTTACTGGGTGTAAGTATGTGACTGTGTTACTGGGTGTAAGTGTGTGTCTGTGTTACTGGGTGTCAGTGTATGTCTTTGTTACTTGGTGGAAGTGTGTGTCTGTGTTACTGGGTGTCAGTGTATTTCTGTGTTACTTGGTGTAAGTGTATGTCTGTGTTACTTGGTGTAAGTGAGTGTCTTTGTTATTTGGTGTAAGTGTGTGTCTGTGTTACTGGGTGGCAGTGTATTTCTGTGTTACTTGGTGTAAGTGTGTGTCTGTGTTACTGGGTAACAGTGTATGTCTTTGTGACTTGGTCTCAGTTTATGTCTTTGTTACTGGGTATCAGTGTGTGTCTTTGTGACTTGGTGTCAGTGTATGTCTTTGTTACTTTGTGTAAGTGTGTGTCTGTGTTACTGGGTATCAGTGTATGTCTTTGTGACTTGGTGTCAGTGTATGTCTTTGTTAACGGGTGTCAGTGTGTGCCTGTGTTACTTGGTGTCAGTGGATGTCTTTGTTACTGTTTGTTAGTGTTTCTCTATGTTACTGGGTGTCAGTGTATGTCTGTGTTACTTGGTGTAAGTATGTGTCTGTGTTATGGGTATCAGTGGATGTCTTTGTTACTTGGTGTCAGTGTATGTCTGTGTTACTTGGTGTAAGTGTGTGTCTGTGTTACTGGGTGTAAGTGTGTGCCTGTGTTACTGGGTATCAGTGTATGCCTTTGTTACTTGGTGTCAGTGTATGTCTTTGTTACTTGGTGTAAGTGTGTATCTGTGTTACTGGGTGTCAGTGTGTTTGTTTGTGCTACTGGGTGTCAGTGTGTGTCTGTGTTACTTGGTGTATGTTTGTGACTTTGTTACTTGGTGTCCGTGTGTGTCTGTGTTACTGGGTGTCAGTGTCTGTCTTTGTTACTGGGTGTCA
This sequence comes from Heterodontus francisci, assembly GCF_036365525.1. Taxonomy (NCBI): domain Eukaryota; kingdom Metazoa; phylum Chordata; class Chondrichthyes; order Heterodontiformes; family Heterodontidae; genus Heterodontus; species Heterodontus francisci. Next base: position 413,490 of record NW_027142021.1, on the reverse strand, counting down.
GTGTATGTCTTTGTTACTTGGTGTAAGTGTGTGTCTGTGTTACTGGTTATCAGTGTGTGTCTTTGTTACTTGGTGTAAGTGTGTGTCTGTGTTCGTGGGTATCAGTGTATGTCTTTGTGACTTGGTGTCAATGTATGTCTTTGTTACTTGGTGTAAGTGTGTGTCTGTGTTACTGGGTGTCAGTGTGTTTGTTTGTGTTACTGGGTGTCCGTGTGTGTCTGTCTTACTTAATGTAAGTGTGTGACTTGGTTACTTGGTGTCCGTGTGTGTCTTTGTTACTTGGTGTCAGTGCTTGTCTTTGTTACTGGGTGTCAGTGTGTGTCTATGTTACTGGGTATCAGTGTATGTCTTTCTGACTTGGTATCAGTGTATGGCTGTGTTACTGGGTATCAGTGTATGTCTTTGTGACTTGGTGTCAGTGTATGTCAAAATACTTGGTGTCAGTGTATGTCTGTGTTACTTGGTGTAAGTGTATGTCTTTGTTACTTGGTGTCAGTGTATGTCTGTGTTACTTGGTGTAAGTGTATGTCTTTGTTACTTGGTATCAGTGTATGTCAGTCTTAATTGGTGTAAGTGTTTGTCTGTGTTACTGGGTATCAGTGTCTGTCTTTGTGACTTGGAGTCAGTGTACGTCTTTGTTACTGCGTGTCAGTGTGTGTCTTTGTGACTTGGTGTAAGTGTATGTCTGTCTTACTTGGTGTAAGTGTGTGTCTGTGTTACTGGGTATCAGTGTGTGTCTTTGTTACTTGGTGTAAGTGTGTGTCTGTGTTCGTGGGTCTCAGTGTATGTCTTTGTGACTTGGTGGTCAATGTATGTCTTTGTTACTTGGTGTAAGTGTGTGTCTGTGTTACTGGGTGTCAGTGTGTTTGTTTGTGTTACTGGGTGTCAGTGTGTGTCTGTCTTACTTGGTGTAAGTGTGTGACTAGTTACTTGGTGTCCGTGTGTGTCTTTGTTACTTGGTGTCAGTGTATGTCTTTGTTACTGGGTGTCAGTGTGTGTCTATGTTACTGGGTATCAGTGTATGTCTTTCTGACTTGGTATCAGTGTATGGCTGTGTTACTGGGTATCAGTGTATGTCTTTGTGACTTGGTGTCCGTGTATGTCAAAATACTTGGTGTCAGTGTATGTCTGTGTTACTTGGTGTAAGTGTATGTCTTTGTTACTTGGTGTCAGTCTTTGTCTATGTTACTTGGTGTAAGTGTATGTCTTTGTTACTTGGTGTCAGTGTATGTCTGTCTTACTTGGTGTAAGTGTTTGTCTGTGTTACTTGGTATCAGTGTCTGTCTTTGTGACTTGGAGTCAGTGTACGTCTTTGTTACTGGGTGTCAGTGTGTGTCTTTGTGACTTGGTGTAAGTGTATGTCTGTCTTACTTGGTGTAAGTGTATGTCTTTGTTACTGGGTGTCAGTGTGTGTCTGTGTTACTTGGTGTCAGTGTATGTCTTTGTTACTGTGCATCAGGTGTTCTCTGTGTTACTGGTTGTCAGTATGTGTTTGTTTGTGTTTCTGGGTGTCAGTGTGTGTCTGTGACACCAGGTGTCAGTATTTAGTTTAGTTTGGAGATCCAGCACTTAAACAGGCCCTTCGGGCCACCGAGTCTGTGCCGACCATCAACAACCCATTTATACTAATCCTACACTAATCCCGGATTCCAATCTCATGAACACCGGTCCCTATATATTTCCCTACCAACTACCTATACTAGGGGCAATTTATAATGGCCAATTAACCTACCAAACTGCAAGTCTTTGGCATGTGGGAAGAAACCGGAGCACCCGGAGGAAACCCACGCAGACACAGGGAGAACTTGCAAACTCCGCACGGGCAGTACCCAGAATCGAACCCGGGTTCCTGGAGCAGTGAGGCTGCAGTGCTAACCACGGCACCACTGTGCCGCCCAGTGTGTGTCCGTGTTACTGGGTGTCAGTGCATGTCTTTGTTACTTGGTGTCAGTGTGTGTCTGTGTTACTTGGTGTAAGTGTGTGACTTTGTTACTTGGTGTCCGTGTGTGTCTGTGTTACTGGGTGTCAGTGTATGTCTTTGTTACTGGGTGTCAGTGTATGTCTTTGTTACTTGGTGTAAGTGTGTGTCTGTGTTACTGGGTATCAGTGTGTGTCTTTGTTACTTGGTGTAAGTGTGTGTCTGTGTTACTGGGTGTCAGTGTGTTTGTTTGTGTTACTGGGTGTCCGTGTGTGTCTGTCTTACTTGGTGTAAGTGTGTGACTTGGTTACTTGGTGTCCGTGTGTGTCTTTGTTACTTGGTGTCAGTGCTTGTCTTTGTTACTGGGTGTCAGTGTGTGTCTATGTTACTGGGTATCAGTGTATGTCTTTCTGACTTGGTATCAGTGTATGGCTGTGTTACTGGGTATCAGTGTATGTCTTTGTGACTTGGTGTCAGTGTATGTCAAAATACTTGGTGTCAGTGTATGTCTGTGTTACTTGGTGTAAGTGTATGTCTTTGTTACTTGGTGTCAGTGTATGTCTGTGTTACTTGGTGTAAGTGTATGTCTTTGTTACTTGGTATCTGTGTATGTCAGTCTTACTTGGTGTAAGTGTTTGTCTGTGTTACTGGGTATCAGTGTCTGTCTTTGTGACTTGGAGTCAGTGTACGTCTTTGTTACTTCGTGTCAGTGTGTGTCTTTGTGACTTGGTGTAAGTGTATGTCTGTCTTACTTGGTGTAAGTGTGTGTCTGTGTTACTGGGTATCAGTGTATGTCTTTGTTACTTGGTGTAAGTGTGTGTCTGTGTTACTGGGTGTCAGTGTGTTTGTTTGTGTTACTGGATGTCAGTGTGTGTCTTTGTTACTTTGTGTAAGTGTGTGTATGTGTTACTGGGTATCAGTGTGTGTCTTTGTTACTTGGTGTAAGTGTGTGTCTGTGTTCGTGGGTATCAGTGTTTGTCTTTGTGACTTGGTGTCAGTTTATGTCTTTGTTACTTGGTGTAAGTGTGTGTCTGTGTTACTGGGTGTCAGTGTGTTTCTTTGTGTTACTGGGTGTCAGTGTGTGTCTGTCTTACTTGGTGTAAGTGTGTGACTTGGTTACTGGTGTCAGTGTATGTCTTTGTTACTGGGTGTCAGTGTATGTCTTTGCTACTTGGTGTAAGTGTGCGTCTGTGTTACTGGGTATCAGTGTGTGTCTTTGTTACTTGGTGTAAGTGTGTGTCTGTGTTCGTGGGTATCAGTGTATGTCTTTGTTACTTGGTGTAAGTGTGTGTATGTGTTACTGGGTATCAGTGCATGTCTTTGTTACTTGGTGTCAGTGTATGTCAAAATACTTGGTGTAAGTGTATGTCTTTGTTACTTGGTGTAATTGTCTGTCTTTGTTACTTGGTGTCAGTGTATGTCTTTGTTACTTGGTTTCAGTGTATGTCTGTGTTCCTTGGTGTAAGTGTGTGTCGTTGTTACTTGGTGTAAGCGTATGTCTTTGTTACATGGTGTCAGTGTGTGTCTTTGTTACTGGGTGTCAGTGTGTGTCTATGTTACTGGGTATCAGTGTATGTCTTTGTGACCTGGTATCAGTGTCTGGCTGTGTTACTGGGTATCAGTGTATGTCTTTGTGACTTGATGTCAGTGTAAGTCAAAATACTTGGTGTAAGTGTATGTCTTTGTTACTTGGTGTAAGTGTGTGTCTGTGTTACTGGGTATCAGTGTATGTCTTTGTTACTGGGTGTCAGTGTGTGTCTGTGTTACTTGGTGTCAGTGTGTGTCTGTGTTACTGGGTGTCAGTGTGTTTGTTTGTGTTACTGGGTGTCAGTGTGTGTCTGTGTTACTTGGTGTAAGTGTGTGACTTTGTTACTTGGTGTCCGTGTGTGTCTGTGTTCCTGGGTGTCAGTGTATGTCTTTGTTACTGTGTATCAGTGTGTGTTACTGGGTGTCATTGTATGTCTTTGTTACTTGGTGTCAGTGTATGTCTTTGTTACTGGGTGTCAGTGTATGTCTTTGTTACTTGGTGTAAGTGTGTGTCTGTGTTACTGGGTATCAGTGTGTGTCTTTGTTACTTGGTGTAAGTATGTGTCTGTGTTCGTGGGTATCAGTGTATGTCTTTGTGACTTGGTGTCAGTGTATGTCTTTGTTACTTGGTGTCAGTGTGTGTCTGTGTTACTGGGTGTCAGTGTGTTTGTTTGTGTTACTGGGTGTTAGTGTGTGTCTGTGTTACTTGGTGTAAGTGTGTGACTTTGTTACTTGGTGTCCGTGTGTGTCTGTGTTCCTGGGTGTCATTATATGCCTTTGTTACTGGGTGTCAGTGTATGTCTTTGTTACTTGGTGTCAGTGTATGTCTGTGTTATTTCGTGTAAGTGTGTGTCTGTGTTACTGGGTGTCAGTGTGTGTCTGTGTTACTGGGTGTCGGTGTATGTCTTTGTTACTGGGTGTCAGTGTATGTCTTTGTTACTTGGTGTAAGTTTGTGTCTGTGTTACTGGGAATCAGTGTCTGTCTTTGTGACTTGGTGTCAGTGTATGTCTTTGTTACTGGGTGTCAGTGTGTGCCTTTGTTACTGGGTGTCAGTGTATGTCTTTGTTACTTGGTGTAAGTGTGTGTCTGTGTTACTGGGTGTCAGTGTTTGTTTGTTTGTTTTACTGGGTGTCAGTGTGTATCTGTGACACTACGTGTCAGTATTTAGTTTAGTTTAGCGATACAGCACTTTAACAGGCCCTTCGTCCCACCGAATATGTGCCGGCCATCAACCACCCATTCATACTAATCCTACACTAATCCCGCATTCCTATCACATCCCCACCTGTCCCTATAAATTTCCCTACCATCTACCTATACTAGAGGCAATTTATGATGGCCAATTAACCTATCAACCTGCAAGTCTTTGGCATGTGGGAGGAAACCGGAGCACCCGGAGGAAACCCACGCAGACACAAGGAGAACTTGCAAACTCAGCACAGGCAGTACCCAGAATCGAACCCGGGTCCGTGGAGCTGTGAGGCTGCGGTGCTAACCAATGCGCCAATGTGCACCCCCCACCCCCCCCCCCCCCCCCACCCATTGATTACCTGTGTTACTGGGTATCAGTGTCTGTCTTTGTTACTGGGTATCAGTGTTTGTCTTTGTTACTTGGTGTCAGTGTATGTCTGTGTTACTTGGTGTAAGTATGTGACTGTGTTACTGGGTGTAAGTGTGTGTCTGTGTTACTGGGTGTCAGTGTATGTCTTTGTTACTTGGTGGAAGTGTGTGTCTGTGTTACTGGGTGTCAGTGTATTTCTGTGTTACTTGGTGTAAGTGTGTGTCTGTGTTACTGGGTAACAGTGTATGTCTTTGTGACTTGGTCTCAGATTATGTCTTTGTTGCTGAGTATCAGTGTTTGTCTTTGTTACTTGGTGTCAGTGTATGTCTGTGTTACTTGGTGTAAGTATGTGACTGTGTTACTGGGTGTAAGTGTGTGTCTGTGTTACTGGGTGTCAGTGTATGTCTTTGTTACTTGGTGGAAGTGTGTGTCTGTGTTACTGGGTGTCAGTGTATTTCTGTGTTACTTGGTGTAAGTGTGTGTCTGTGTTACTGGGTAACAGTGTATGTCTTTGTGACTTGGTCTCAGATTATGTATTTGTTACTGAGTATCAGTGTTTGTCTTTGTTACTTGGTGTCAGTGTATGTCTGTGTTACTTGGTGTAAGTGAGTGTCTTTGTTATTTGGTGTAAGTGTGTGTCTGTGTTACTGGGTGGCAGTGTATTTCTGTGTTACTTGGTGTAAGTGTGTGTCTGTGTTACTGGGTAACAGTGTATGTCTTTGTGACTTGGTCTCAGTTTATATCTTTGTTACTGGGTATCAGTGTGTGTCTTTGTGACTTGGTGTCAGTGTATGTCTTTGTTACTTGGTGTAAGTGTGTGTCTGTGTTACTGGGTATCAGTGTATGTCTTTGTGACTTGGTGTCAGTGTATGTCTTTGTTAACGGGTGTCAGTGTGTGCCTGTGTTACTTGGTGTCAGTGGATGTCTTTGTTACTGTTTGTTAGTGTTTCTCTATGTTACTGGATGTCAGTGTATGTCTGTGTTACTTAGTGTAAGTATGTGTCTGTGTTATGGGTATCAGTGGATGTCTTTGTTAGTTGGTGTCAGTGTATGTCTGTGTTACTTGGTGTAAGTGTGTGTCTGTGTTACTGGGTGTAAGTGTGTGCCTGTGTTACTGGGTATCAGTGTATGCCTTTGTTACTTGGTGTCAGTGTATGTCTTTGTTACTTGGTGTAAGTGTGTATCTGTGTTACTGGGTGTCAGTGTGTTTGTTGGTGCTACTGGGTGTCAGTGTGTGTCTGTGTTACTTGGTGTATGTTTGTGACTTTGTTACTTGGTGTCCGTGTGTGTCTGTGTTACTGGGTGTCAGTGTCTGTCTTTGTTACTGGGTGTCAGTGTATGTCTTTGTTACTTGGTGTAAGTGTGTGTCTGTGTTACTGGTTATCAGTGTGTGTCTTTGTTACTTGGTGTAAGTGTGTGTCTGTGTTCGTGGGTATCAGTGCATGTCTTTGTGACTTGGTGTCAGTGTATGTCTTTGTTACTTGGTGTCAGTGTGTGTCTGTGTTACTGGGTGTCAGTGTGTTTGTTTGTGTTACTGGGTGTCCGTGTGTGTCTGTCTTACTTGGTGTAAGTGTGTGACTTGGTTACTTGGTGTCCGTGTGTGTCTTTGTTACTTGGTGTCAGTGCTTGTCTTTGTTACTGGGTGTCAGTGTGTGTCTATGTTACTGGGTATCAGTGTATGTCTTTCTGACTTGGTATCAGTGTATAGCTGTGTTACTGGGTATCAGTGTATGTCTTTGTGACTTGTTGTCAGTGTATGTCAAAATACTTGGTGTCAGTGTATGTCTGTGTTACTTGGTGTAAGTGTATGTCTTTGTTACTTGGTGTCAGTGTATGTCTGTGTTACTTGGTGTAAGTGTATGTCTTTGTGACTTGGTGTCAGTGTATGTCAAAATACTTGGTGTCAGTGTATGTCTGTGTTACTTGGTATCAGTGTATGTCAGTCTTACTTGGTGTAAGTGTTTGTCTGTGTTACTGGGTATCAGTGTCTGTCTTTGTGACTTGGAGTCAGTGTACGTCTTTGTTACTGCGTGTCAGTGTGTGTCTTTGTGACTTGGTGTAAGTGTATGTCTGTCTTACTTGGTGTAAGTGTTTGTCTGTGTTACTGGGTATCAGTGTCTGTCTTTGTGACTTGGAGTCAGTGTACGTCTTTGTTACTGGGTGTCAGTGTGTTTGTTTTTGTGACTTGGTGTAAGTGTATGTCTGTCTTACTTGGTGTAAGTGTATGTCTTTGTTACTGGGTGTCAGTGTGTGTCTGTGTTACTTGGTGTCAGTGTATGTCTTTGTTACTGTGCATCAGGTGTTCTCTGTGTTACTGGTTGTCAGTGTGTGTTTGTTTGTGTTTCTGGGTGTCAGTGTGTGTCTGTGACACCAGGTGTCAGTATTTAGTTTAGTTTGGAGATCCAGCACTTAAACAGGCCCTTCGGGCCACCGAGTCTGTGCCGACCATCAACAACCCATTTATACTAATCCTACACTAATCCCGGATTCCAATCTCCACCACACCGGTCCCTATATATTTCCCTATCAACTACCTATACTAGGGGCAATTTATAATGGCCAATTAACCTACCAAACTGCAAGTCTTTGGCATGTGGGAGGAAACCGGAGCACCCGGAGGAAACCCACGCAGACACAGGGAGAACTTGCAAACTCCGCACAGGCAGTACCCAGAATCGAACCCGGGTCCCTGGAGCTGTGAGGCTGCAGTGCTAACCACTGCGCCACTGTGCCGCCCAGTGTGTGTCCGTGTTACTGGGTGTCAGTGCATGTCTTTGTTACTTGGTGTCAGTGTGTGTCTGTGTTACTTGGTGTAAGTGTGTGACTTTGTTACTTGGTGTCCGTGTGTGTCTGTGTTACTGGGTGTCAGTGTATGTCTTTGTTACTGGGTGTCAGTGTATGTCTTTGTTACTTGGTGTAAGTGTGTGTCTGTGTTACTGGGTGTCAGTGTGTTTGTTTGTGTTACTGGGTGTCAGTGTGTGTCTGTGTTACTTGGTGTAAGTGTGTGACTTTGTTACTTGGTGTCCGTGTGTGTCTGTGTTACTGGGTGTCAGTGTATGTCTTTGTTACTGGGTGTCAGTGTATGTCTTTGTTACTTGGTGTAAGTGTGTGTCTGTGTTACTGGGTATCAGTGTGTGTCTTTGTTACTTTGTGTAAGTGTGTGTCTGTGTTCGTGGGTATCAGTGTATGTCTTTGTGACTTGGTGTCAGTGTGTGTCTGTGTTACTGGGTGTCAGTGTGTTTGTTTGTGTTACTGGGTGTCCGTGTGTGTCTGTCTTACTTGGTGTAAGTGTGTGACTTGGTTACTTGGTGTCCGTGTGTGTCTTTGTTACTTGGTGTCAGTGCTTGTCTTTGTTACTGGGTGTCAGTGTGTGTCTATGTTACTGGGTATCAGTGTATGTCTTTCTGACTTGGTATCAGTGTATAGCTGTGTTACTGGGTATCAGTGTATGTCTTTGTGACTTGGTGTCAGTGTATGTCAAAATACTTGGTGTCAGTGTATGTCTGTGTTACTTGGTGTAAGTGTATGTCTTTGTTACTTGGTGTCAGTGTATGTCTGTGTTACTTGGTGTAAGTGTATGTCTTTGTGACTTGGTGTCAGTGTATGTCAAAATACTTGGTGTCAGTGTATGTCTGTGTTACTTGGTATCAGTGTATGTCAGTCTTACTTGGTGTAAGTGTTTGTCTGTGTTACTGGGTATCAGTGTCTGTCTTTGTGACTTGGAGTCAGTGTACGTCTTTGTTACTGCGTGTCAGTGTGTGTCTTTGTGACTTGGTGTAAGTGTATGTCTGTCTTACTTGGTGTAAGTGTTTGTCTGTGTTACTGGGTATCAGTGTCTGTCTTTGTGACTTGGAGTCAGTGTACGTCTTTGTTACTGGGTGTCAGTGTGTTTGTTTTTGTGACTTGGTGTAAGTGTATGTCTGTCTTACTTGGTGTAAGTGTATGTCTTTGTTACTGGGTGTCAGTGTGTGTCTGTGTTACTTGGTGTCAGTGTATGTCTTTGTTACTGTGCATCAGGTGTTCTCTGTGTTACTGGTTGTCAGTGTGTGTTTGTTTGTGTTTCTGGGTGTCAGTGTGTGTCTGTGACACCAGGTGTCAGTATTTAGTTTAGTTTGGAGATCCAGCACTTAAACAGGCCCTTCGGGCCACCGAGTCTGTGCCGACCATCAACAACCCATTTATACTAATCCTACACTAATCCCGGATTCCAATCTCCACCACACCGGTCCCTATATATTTCCCTATCAACTACCTATACTAGGGGCAATTTATAATGGCCAATTAACCTACCAAACTGCAAGTCTTTGGCATGTGGGAGGAAACCGGAGCACCCGGAGGAAACCCACGCAGACACAGGGAGAACTTGCAAACTCCGCACAGGCAGTACCCAGAATCGAACCCGGGTCCCTGGAGCTGTGAGGCTGCAGTGCTAACCACTGCGCCACTGTGCCGCCCAGTGTGTGTCCGTGTTACTGGGTGTCAGTGCATGTCTTTGTTACTTGGTGTCAGTGTGTGTCTGTGTTACTTGGTGTAAGTGTGTGACTTTGTTACTTGGTGTCCGTGTGTGTCTGTGTTACTGGGTGTCAGTGTATGTCTTTGTTACTGGGTGTCAGTGTATGTCTTTGTTACTTGGTGTAAGTGTGTGTCTGTGTTACTGGGTGTCAGTGTGTTTGTTTGTGTTACTGGGTGTCAGTGTGTGTCTGTGTTACTTGGTGTAAGTGTGTGACTTTGTTACTTGGTGTCCGTGTGTGTCTGTGTTACTGGGTGTCAGTGTATGTCTTTGTTACTGGGTGTCAGTGTATGTCTTTGTTACTTGGTGTAAGTGTGTGTCTGTGTTACTGGGTATCAGTGTGTGTCTTTGTTACTTTGTGTAAGTGTGTGTCTGTGTTCGTGGGTATCAGTGTATGTCTTTGTGACTTGGTGTCAGTGTGTGTCTGTGTTACTGGGTGTCAGTGTGTTTGTTTGTGTTACTGGGTGTCCGTGTGTGTCTGTCTTACTTGGTGTAAGTGTGTGACTTGGTTACTTGGTGTCCGTGTGTGTCTTTGTTACTTGGTGTCAGTGCTTGTCTTTGTTACTGGGTGTCAGTGTGTGTCTATGTTACTGGGTATCAGTGTATGTCTTTCTGACTTGGTATCAGTGTATAGCTGTGTTACTGGGTATCAGTGTATGTCTTTGTGACTTGGTGTCAGTGTATGTCAAAATACTTGGTGTCAGTGTATGTCTGTGTTACTTGGTGTAAGTGTATGTCTTTGTTACTTGGTGTCAGTGTATGTCTGTGTTACTTGGTGTAAGTGTATGTCTTTGTGACTTGGTGTCAGTGTATGTCAAAATACTTGGTGTCAGTGTATGTCTGTGTTACTTGGTATCAGTGTATGTCAGTCTTACTTGGTGTAAGTGTTTGTCTGTGTTACTGGGTATCAGTGTCTGTCTTTGTGACTTGGAGTCAGTGTACGTCTTTGTTACTGCGTGTCAGTGTGTGTCTTTGTGACTTGGTGTAAGTGTATGTCTGTCTTACTTGGTGTAAGTGTTTGTCTGTGTTACTGGGTATCAGTGTCTGTCTTTGTGACTTGGAGTCAGTGTACGTCTTTGTTACTGGGTGTCAGTGTGTTTGTTTTTGTGACTTGGTGTAAGTGTATGTCTGTCTTACTTGGTGTAAGTGTATGTCTTTGTTACTGGGTGTCAGTGTGTGTCTGTGTTACTTGGTGTCAGTGTATGTCTTTGTTACTGTGCATCAGGTGTTCTCTGTGTTACTGGTTGTCAGTGTGTGTTTGTTTGTGTTTCTGGGTGTCAGTGTGTGTCTGTGACACCAGGTGTCAGTATTTAGTTTAGTTTGGAGATCCAGCACTTAAACAGGCCCTTCGGGCCACCGAGTCTGTGCCGACCATCAACAACCCATTTATACTAATCCTACACTAATCCCGGATTCCAATCTCCACCACACCGGTCCCTATATATTTCCCTATCAACTACCTATACTAGGGGCAATTTATAATGGCCAATTAACCTACCAAACTGCAAGTCTTTGGCATGTGGGAGGAAACCGGAGCACCCGGAGGAAACCCACGCAGACACAGGGAGAACTTGCAAACTCCGCACAGGCAGTACCCAGAATCGAACCCGGGTCCCTGGAGCTGTGAGGCTGCAGTGCTAACCACTGCGCCACTGTGCCGCCCAGTGTGTGTCCGTGTTACTGGGTGTCAGTGCATGTCTTTGTTACTTGGTGTCAGTGTGTGTCTGTGTTACTTGGTGTAAGTGTGTGACTTTGTTACTTGGTGTCCGTGTGTGTCTGTGTTACTGGGTGTCAGTGTATGTCTTTGTTACTGGGTGTCAGTGTATGTCTTTGTTACTTGGTGTAAGTGTGTGTCTGTGTTACTGGGTGTCAGTGTGTTTGTTTGTGTTACTGGGTGTCAGTGTGTGTCTGTGTTACTTGGTGTAAGTGTGTGACTTTGTTACTTGGTGTCCGTGTGTGTCTGTGTTACTGGGTGTCAGTGTATGTCTTTGTTACTGGGTGTCAGTGTATGTCTTTGTTACTTGGTGTAAGTGTGTGTCTGTGTTACTGGGTATCAGTGTGTGTCTTTGTTACTTTGTGTAAGTGTGTGTCTGTGTTCGTGGGTATCAGTGTATGTCTTTGTGACTTGGTGTCAGTGTGTGTCTGTGTTACTGGGTGTCAGTGTGTTTGTTTGTGTTACTGGGTGTCCGTGTGTGTCTGTCTTACTTGGTGTAAGTGTGTGACTTGGTTACTTGGTGTCCGTGTGTGTCTTTGTTACTTGGTGTCAGTGCTTGTCTTTGTTACTGGGTGTCAGTGTGTGTCTATGTTACTGGGTATCAGTGTATGTCTTTCTGACTTGGTATCAGTGTATAGCTGTGTTACTGGGTATCAGTGTATGTCTTTGTGACTTGGTGTCAGTGTATGTCAAAATACTTGGTGTCAGTGTATGTCTGTGTTACTTGGTGTAAGTGTATGTCTTTGTTACTTGGTGTCAGTGTATGTCTGTGTTACTTGGTGTAAGTGTATGTCTTTGTGACTTGGTGTCAGTGTATGTCAAAATACTTGGTGTCAGTGTATGTCTGTGTTACTTGGTATCAGTGTATGTCAGTCTTACTTGGTGTAAGTGTTTGTCTGTGTTACTGGGTATCAGTGTCTGTCTTTGTGACTTGGAGTCAGTGTACGTCTTTGTTACTGCGTGTCAGTGTGTGTCTTTGTGACTTGGTGTAAGTGTATGTCTGTCTTACTTGGTGTAAGTGTTTGTCTGTGTTACTGGGTATCAGTGTCTGTCTTTGTGACTTGGAGTCAGTGTACGTCTTTGTTACTGGGTGTCAGTGTGTTTGTTTTTGTGACTTGGTGTAAGTGTATGTCTGTCTTACTTGGTGTAAGTGTATGTCTTTGTTACTGGGTGTCAGTGTGTGTCTGTGTTACTTGGTGTCAGTGTATGTCTTTGTTACTGTGCATCAGGTGTTCTCTGTGTTACTGGTTGTCAGTGTGTGTTTGTTTGTGTTTCTGGGTGTCAGTGTGTGTCTGTGACACCAGGTGTCAGTATTTAGTTTAGTTTGGAGATCCAGCACTTAAACAGGCCCTTCGGGCCACCGAGTCTGTGCCGACCATCAACAACCCATTTATACTAATCCTACACTAATCCCGGATTCCAATCTCCACCACACCGGTCCCTATATATTTCCCTATCAACTACCTATACTAGGGGCAATTTATAATGGCCAATTAACCTACCAAACTGCAAGTCTTTGGCATGTGGGAGGAAACCGGAGCACCCGGAGGAAACCCACGCAGACACAGGGAGAACTTGCAAACTCCGCACAGGCAGTACCCAGAATCGAACCCGGGTCCCTGGAGCTGTGAGGCTGCAGTGCTAACCACTGCGCCACTGTGCCGCCCAGTGTGTGTCCGTGTTACTGGGTGTCAGTGCATGTCTTTGTTACTTGGTGTCAGTGTGTGTCTGTGTTACTTGGTGTAAGTGTGTGACTTTGTTACTTGGTGTCCGTGTGTGTCTGTGTTACTGGGTGTCAGTGTATGTCTTTGTTACTGGGTGTCAGTGTATGTCTTTGTTACTTGGTGTAAGTGTGTGTCTGTGTTACTGGGTGTCAGTGTGTTTGTTTGTGTTACTGGGTGTCAGTGTGTGTCTGTGTTACTTGGTGTAAGTGTGTGACTTTGTTACTTGGTGTCCGTGTGTGTCTGTGTTACTGGGTGTCAGTGTATGTCTTTGTTACTGGGTGTCAGTGTATGTCTTTGTTACTTGGTGTAAGTGTGTGTCTGTGTTACTGGGTATCAGTGTGTGTCTTTGTTACTTTGTGTAAGTGTGTGTCTGTGTTCGTGGGTATCAGTGTATGTCTTTGTGACTTGGTGTCAGTGTGTGTCTGTGTTACTGGGTGTCAGTGTGTTTGTTTGTGTTACTGGGTGTCCGTGTGTGTCTGTCTTACTTGGTGTAAGTGTGTGACTTGGTTACTTGGTGTCCGTGTGTGTCTTTGTTACTTGGTGTCAGTGCTTGTCTTTGTTACTGGGTGTCAGTGTGTGTCTATGTTACTGGGTATCAGTGTATGTCTTTCTGACTTGGTATCAGTGTATAGCTGTGTTACTGGGTATCAGTGTATGTCTTTGTGACTTGGTGTCAGTGTATGTCAAAATACTTGGTGTCAGTGTATGTCTGTGTTACTTGGTGTAAGTGTATGTCTTTGTTACTTGGTGTCAGTGTATGTCTGTGTTACTTGGTGTAAGTGTATGTCTTTGTGACTTGGTGTCAGTGTATGTCAAAATACTTGGTGTCAGTGTATGTCTGTGTTACTTGGTATCAGTGTATGTCAGTCTTACTTGGTGTAAGTGTTTGTCTGTGTTACTGGGTATCAGTGTCTGTCTTTGTGACTTGGAGTCAGTGTACGTCTTTGTTACTGCGTGTCAGTGTGTGTCTTTGTGACTTGGTGTAAGTGTATGTCTGTCTTACTTGGTGTAAGTGTTTGTCTGTGTTACTGGGTATCAGTGTCTGTCTTTGTGACTTGGAGTCAGTGTACGTCTTTGTTACTGGGTGTCAGTGTGTTTGTTTTTGTGACTTGGTGTAAGTGTATGTCTGTCTTACTTGGTGTAAGTGTATGTCTTTGTTACTGGGTGTCAGTGTGTGTCTGTGTTACTTGGTGTCAGTGTATGTCTTTGTTACTGTGCATCAGGTGTTCTCTGTGTTACTGGTTGTCAGTGTGTGTTTGTTTGTGTTTCTGGGTGTCAGTGTGTGTCTGTGACACCAGGTGTCAGTATTTAGTTTAGTTTGGAGATCCAGCACTTAAACAGGCCCTTCGGGCCACCGAGTCTGTGCCGACCATCAACAACCCATTTATACTAATCCTACACTAATCCCGGATTCCAATCTCCACCACACCGGTCCCTATATATTTCCCTATCAACTACCTATACTAGGGGCAATTTATAATGGCCAATTAACCTACCAAACTGCAAGTCTTTGGCATGTGGGAGGAAACCGGAGCACCCGGAGGAAACCCACGCAGACACAGGGAGAACTTGCAAACTCCGCACAGGCAGTACCCAGAATCGAACCCGGGTCCCTGGAGCTGTGAGGCTGCAGTGCTAACCACTGCGCCACTGTGCCGCCCAGTGTGTGTCCGTGTTACTGGGTGTCAGTGCATGTCTTTGTTACTTGGTGTCAGTGTGTGTCTGTGTTACTTGGTGTAAGTGTGTGACTTTGTTACTTGGTGTCCGTGTGTGTCTGTGTTACTGGGTGTCAGTGTATGTCTTTGTTACTGGGTGTCAGTGTATGTCTTTGTTACTTGGTGTAAGTGTGTGTCTGTGTTACTGGGTGTCAGTGTGTTTGTTTGTGTTACTGGGTGTCAGTGTGTGTCTGTGTTACTTGGTGTAAGTGTGTGACTTTGTTACTTGGTGTCCGTGTGTGTCTGTGTTACTGGGTGTCAGTGTATGTCTTTGTTACTGGGTGTCAGTGTATGTCTTTGTTACTTGGTGTAAGTGTGTGTCTGTGTTACTGGGTATCAGTGTGTGTCTTTGTTACTTTGTGTAAGTGTGTGTCTGTGTTCGTGGGTATCAGTGTATGTCTTTGTGACTTGGTGTCAGTGTATGTCTTTGTTACTTGGTGTAAGTGTGTGTATGTGTTACTGGGTATCAGTGCATGTCTTTGTTACTTGGTGTCAGTGTATGTCAAAATACTTGCTGTAAGTGTATGTCTTTGTTACTTGGTGTAATTGTCTGTCTTTGTTACTTGGTGTCAGTGTATGTCTTTGTTACTTGGTTTCAGTGTATGTCTGTGTTCCTTAGTGTAAGTGTGTGTCTTTGTTACTTGGTGTAAGCGTATGTCTTTGTTACTTGGTGTCAGTGTATGTCTTTGTTACTGGGTGTCAGTGTGTGTCTATGTTACTGGGTATCAGTGTATGTCTTTGTGACTTGGTATCAGTGTATGGCTGTGTTACTGGGTATCAGTGTATGGCTTTGTGACTTGGTGTCAGTGTATGTCAAAATACTTGGTGTAAGTGTATGTCTTTGTTACATGGTGTAAGTGTGTGTCTGTGTTACTGGGTATCAGTGTATGTCTTTGTTACTGGGTGTCAGTGTGTGTCTGTGTTACTTGGTGTCAGTGTGTGTCTGTGTTACTTGGTGTAAGTGTGTGTCTGTGTTCGTGGGTATCAGTGTATGTCTTTGTGACTTGGTGTCAGTGTATGTCTTTGTTACTTGGTGTAAGTGTGTGTCTGTGTTACTGGGTGTCAGTGTGTTTGTTTGTGTTACTGGGTGTCAGTGTGTGTCTGTCTTACTTGGTGTAAGTGTGTGACTTGGTTACTTGGTGTCAGTGTATGTCTTTGTTACTGGGTGTCAGTGTATGTCTTTGCTACTTGGTGTACGTGTGCGTCTGTGTTACTGGGTATCAGTGTGTGTCTTTGTTACTTGGTGTAAGTGTGTGTCTGTGTTCGTGGGTATCAGTGTATGTCTTTGTTACTTGGTGTAAGTGTGTGTATGTGTTACTGGGTATCAGTGCATGTCTTTGTTACTTGGTGTCAGTGTATGTCAAAATACTTGGTGTAAGTGTATGTCTTTGTTACTTGGTGTAATTGTCTGTCTTTGTTACTTGGTGTCAGTCTATGTCTTTGTTACTTGGTTTCAGTGTATGTCTATGTTACTGGGAATCAGTGTATGTCTTTGTGACCTGGTATCAGTGTCTGGCTGTGTTACTGGGTATCAGTGTATGTCTTTGTGACTTGATGTCAGTGTATGTCAAAATACTTGCTGTAAGTGTATGTCTTTGTTACTTGGTGTAAGTGTGTGTCTGTGTTACTGGGTATCATTGTATGTCTTTGTTACTGGGTGTCAGTGTGTGTCTGTGTTACTTGGTGTCAGTGTGTGTCTGTGTTACTGGGTGTCAGTGTGTTTGTTTGTGTTACTGGGTGTCAGTGTGTGTCTGTGTTACTTGGTGTAAGTGTGTGACTTTGTTACTTGGTGTCCGTGTGTGTCTGTGTTACTAAGTGTCAGTGTGTTTGTTTGTGTTACTGGGTGTCAGTGTGTGTCTGTGTTACTTGTTGTAAGTGTGTGACTTTGTTACTTGGTGTCCGTGTGTGTCTGTGTTACTGTGCATCAGGTGTTCTCTGTGTTACTGGTTGTCAGTGTGTGTTTGTTTGTGTTTCTGGGTGTCAGTGTGTGTCTGTGACACCAGGTGTCAGTATTTAGTTCAGTTAGGAGATACAGCACTTAAACAGGCCCTTCGGGCCACCGAGTCTGTGCGGACCATCAACAACCCATTTATACTAATCCTACACTATTCCCGGATTCCAATCTCATCCACACCGGTCCCTATATATTTCCCTAACAACTACCTATACTAGGGGCAATTTATAATGGCCAATTAACCTACCAAACTGCAAGTCTTTGGCATGTGGGAGGAAACCGGAGCAAAGCGGAGCACCCGGAGGAAACCCACGCAGACACAGGGAGAACTTGCAAACTCCGCACAGGCAGTACCCAGAATCGAACCCGGGTCCCTGGAGCTGTGAGGCTGCAGTGCTAACCACTGCGCCACTGTGCCGCCCAGTGTGTGTCCGTGTTACTGGGTGTCAGTGTATGTCTTTGTGACTTGGTGTCAATGTATGTCTTTGTTACTTGGTGTAAGTGTGTGTCTGTGTTACTGGGTGTCAGTGTGTTTGTTTGTGTTACTGGGTGTCAGTGTATGTCTGTCTTACTTGGTGTAAGTGTGTGACTAGTTACTTGGTGTCCGTGTGTGTCTTTGTTACTTGGTGTCAGTGTATGTCTTTGTTACTGGGTGTCAGTGTGTGTCTATGTTACTGGGTATCAGTGTATGTCTTTCTGACTTGGTATCAGTGTATGGCTGTGTTACTGGGTATCAGTGTATGTCTTTGTGACTTGGTGTCAGTGTATGTCAAAATACTTGGTGTCAGTGTATGTCTGTGTTACTTGGTGTAAGTGTATGTCTTTGTTACTTGGTGTCAGTCTTTGTCTATGTTACTTGGTTTAAGTGTATGTCTTTGTTACTTGGTGTCAGTGTATGTCTGTCTTACTTGGTGTAAGTGTTTGTCTGTGTTACTGGGTATCAGTGTCTGTCTTTGTGACTTGGAGTCAGTGTACGTCTTTGTTACTGGGTGTCAGTGTGTGTCTTTGTGACTTGGTGTAAGTGTATGTCTGTCTTACTTGGTGTAAGTGTATGTCTTTGTTACTGGGTGTCAGTGTGTGTCTGTGTTACTTGGTGTCAGTGTATGTCTTTGTTACTGTGCATCAGGTGTTCTCTGTTTTACTGGTTGTCAGTGTGTGTTTGTTTGTGTTTCTGGGTGTCAGTGTGTGTCTGTGACACCAGCTGTCAGTATTTAGTTTAGTTTGGAGATCCAGCACTTAAACAGGCCCTTCGGGCCACCGAGTCTGTGCCGACCATCAACAACCCATTTATACTAATCCTACACTATTCCCGGATTCCAATCTCATCCACACCGGTCCCTATATATTTCCCTACCAACTACCTATACTAGGGGCAATTTATAATGGCCAATTAACCTACCAAACTGCAAGTCTTTGGCATGTGGGAGGAAACCGGAGCACCCGGAGGAAACCCACGCAGACACAGGGAGAACTTGCAAACTCCGCACGGGCAGTACCCAGAATCGAACCCGGGTCCCTGGAGCTGTGAGGCTGCAGTGCTAACCACGGCGCCACTGTGCCGCCCAGTGTGTGTCCGTGTTACTGGGTGTCAGTGCATGTCTTTGTTACTTGGTGTCAGTGTGTGTCTGTGTTACTGGGTATCAGTGTGTGTCTTTGTTACTTGGTGTAAGTGTGTGTCTGTGTTCGTGGGTATCAGTGTATGTCTTTGTGACTTGGTGTCAGTGTATGTCTTTGTTACTTGGTGTAAGTGTGTGTCTGTGTTACTGGGTGTCAGTGTGTTTGTTTGTGTTACTGGGTGTCAGTGTGTGTCTTTGTTACTTTGTGTAAGTGTGTGTCTGTGTTCGAAGGTATCAGTGTATGTCTTTGTGACTTGGTGTCAGTGTATGTCTTTGTTACTTGGTGTAAGTGTGTGTATGTGTTACTGGGTATCAGTGCATGACGTTGTTACTTGGTGTCCGTGTGTGTCTGTGTTACTGGGTGTCAGTGTATGTCTTTGTTACTGGGTGTCAGTGTATGTCTTTGTTACTTGGTGTAAGTGTGTGTCTGTGTTACTGGGTGTCAGTGTGTTTGTTTGTGTTACTGGGTGTCAGTGTGTGTCTGTGTTACTTGGTGTAAGTGTGTGACTTTGTTACTTGGTGTCCGTGTGTGTCTGTGTTACTGGATGTCAGTGTATGTCTTTGTTACTGGGTGTCAGTGTATGTCTTTGTTACTTGGTGTAAGTGTGTGTCTGTGTTACTGGGTATCAGTGTGTGTCTTTGTTACTTTGTGTAAGTGTGTGTCTGTGTTCGTGGGTATCAGTGTATGTCTTTGTGACTTGGTGTCAGTGTATGTCTTTGTTACTTGGTGTAAGTGTGTGTATGTGTTACTGGGTATCAGTGCATGTCTTTGTTACTTGGTGTCAGTGTATGTCAAAATACTTGGTGTAAGTGTATGTCTTTGTTACTTGGTATAATTGTCTGTCTTTGTTACTTGGTGTCAGTGTATGTCTTTGTTACTAAGTTTCAGTGTATGTCTGTGTTACTTAGTGTAAGTGTGTGTCTCTGTTACTTGGTGTAAGCGTATGTCTTTGTTACTTGGTGTCAGTGTTTGTCTTTGTTACTGGGTGTCAGTGTGTGTCTATGTTACTGGGTATCAGTGTATGTCTTTGTGACTTGGTATCAGTGTATGGCTGTGTTACTGGGTATCAGTGTATGTCTTTGTGACTTGGTGTCAGTGTATGTCAAAATACTTGGTGTAAGTGTATGTCTTTGTTACATGGTGTAAGTGTGTGTCTGTGTTACTGGGTATCAGTGTATGTCTTTGTTACTGGGTGTCAGTGTGTGTCTGTGTTACTTGGTGTCAGTGTGTGTCTGTGTTACTTGGTTTCAGTGTATGTCTGTGTTCCTTAGTGTAAGTGTGTGTCTTTGTGACTTGGTGTAAGCGTATGTCTTTGTTACTTGGTGTAAGTGTGTGTCTGTGTTACTAAGTGTCAGTGTGTTTGTTTGTGTTACTGGGTGTCAGTGTGTGTCTGTGTTACTTGTTGTAAGTGTGTGACTTTGTTACTTGGTGTCCGTGTGTGTCTGTGTTACTGTGCATCAGGTGTTCTCTGTGTTACTGGTTGTCAGTGTGTGTTTGTTTGTGTTTCTGGGTGTCAGTGTGTGTCTGTGACACCAGGTGTCAGTATTTAGTTCAGTTTGGAGATACAGCACTTAAACAGGCCCTTCGGGCCACAGAGTCTGTGCGGACCATCAACAACCCATTTATACTAATCCTACACTATTCCCGGATTCCAATCTCATCCACACCGGTCCCTATATATTTCCCTACCAACTACCTATACTAGGGGCAATTTATAATGGCCAATTAACCTACCAAACTGCAAGTGGGAGGAAACCGGAGCAAACCGGAGCACCCGGAGGAAACCCACGCAGACACAGGGAGAACTTGCAAACTCCGCACAGGCAGTACCCAGAATCGAACCCGGGTCCCTGGAGCTGTGAGGCTGCAGTGCTAACCACTGCGCCACTGTGCCGCCCAGTGTGTGTCCGTGTTACTGGGTGTCAGTGCATGTCTTTGTTACTTGGTGTCAGTGTGTGTCTGTGTTACTTGGTGTAAGTGTGTGACTTTGTTACTTGGTGTCCGTGTGTGTCTGTGTTACTGGGTGTCAGTGTATGTCTTTGTTACTGGGTGTCAG
Source organism: Heterodontus francisci (assembly GCF_036365525.1). Taxonomy (NCBI): domain Eukaryota; kingdom Metazoa; phylum Chordata; class Chondrichthyes; order Heterodontiformes; family Heterodontidae; genus Heterodontus; species Heterodontus francisci. The sequence goes on along the minus strand of NW_027142021.1, from coordinate 393,193 downwards.
TGTATGTCTTTGTTACTTGGTGTAAGTGTGTGTCTGTGTTACTGGGTGTCAGTGTGTTTGTTTGTGTTGCTGGGTGTCAGTGTGTGTCTTTGTTACTTGGTGTCAGTGTATGTCAAAATACTTGGTGTAAGTGTATGTCTTTGTTACTTGGTGTAATTGTCTGTCTTTGTTACTTGGTTTCAGTGTATGTCTGTGTTCCTTAGTGTAAGTGTGTGTCTTTGTTACTTGGTGTAAGCGTATGTCTTTGTTACTTGGTGTCAGTGTATGTCTTTGTTACATAGAACATAGAACATACATAGAACATACAGCACAGAACAGGCCCTTCGGCCCACAATGTTGTGCCGATCCTTTGTCCTCTGTCAAGGACAATTTAATCTATACCCCATAGTGTGTGTCTATGTTACTGGGTATCAGTGTATGTCTTTGTGACTTGGTATCAGTGTATGGCTGTGTTACTGGGTATCAGTGTATGGCTTTGTGACTTGGTGTCAGTGTATGTCAAAATACTTGGTGTAAGTGTATGTCTTTGTTACATGGTGTAAGTGTGTGTCTGTGTTACTGGGTATCAGTGTATGTCTTTGTTACTGGGTGTCAGTGTGTGTCTGTGTTACTTGGTGTCAGTGTGTGTCTGTGTTACTTGGTGTAAGTGTGTGTCTGTGTTCGTGGGTATCAGTGTTTGTCTTTGTGACTTGGTGTCAGTGTGTGTCTTTGTTACTTGGTGTAAGTGTGTGTCTGTGTTCGTGGGTATCAGTGTTTGTCTTTGTGACTTGGTGTCAGTGTGTGTCTTTGTTACTTGGTGTAAGTGTTTGTCTGTGTTACTGGGTATCAGTGTTTGTCTTTGTGACTTGGAGTCAGTGTACGTCTTTGTTACTGGGTGTCAGTGTGTTTGTTTTTGTGACTTGGTGTAAGTGTATGTCTGTCTTACTTGGTGTAAGTGTATGTCTTTGTTACTGGGTGTCAGTGTGTGTCTGTGTTACTTGGTGTCAGTGTATGTCTTTGTTACTGTGCATCAGGTGTTCTCTGTGTTACTGGTTGTCAGTGTGTGTTTGTTTGTGTTTCTGGGTGTCAGTGTGTGTCTGTGACACCAGGTGTCAGTATTTAGTTTAGTTTGGAGATCCAGCACTTAAACAGGCCCTTCGGGCCACCGAGTCTGTGCCGACCATCAACAACCCATTTATACTAATCCTACACTAATCCCGGATTCCAATCTCCACCACACCGGTCCCTATATATTTCCCTATCAACTACCTATACTAGGGGCAATTTATAATGGCCAATTAACCTACCAAACTGCAAGTCTTTGGCATGTGGGAGGAAACCGGAGCACCCGGAGGAAACCCACGCAGACACAGGGAGAACTTGCAAACTCCGCACAGGCAGTACCCAGAATCGAACCCGGGTCCCTGGAGCTGTGAGGCTGCAGTGCTAACCACTGCGCCACTGTGCCGCCCAGTGTGTGTCCGTGTTACTGGGTGTCAGTGCATGTCTTTGTTACTTGGTGTCAGTGTGTGTCTGTGTTACTTGGTGTAAGTGTGTGACTTTGTTACTTGGTGTCCGTGTGTGTCTGTGTTACTGGGTGTCAGTGTATGTCTTTGTTACTGGGTGTCAGTGTATGTCTTTGTTACTTGGTGTAAGTGTGTGTCTGTGTTACTGGGTGTCAGTGTGTTTGTTTGTGTTACTGGGTGTCAGTGTGTGTCTGTGTTACTTGGTGTAAGTGTGTGACTTTGTTACTTGGTGTCCGTGTGTGTCTGTGTTACTGGGTGTCAGTGTATGTCTTTGTTACTGGGTGTCAGTGTATGTCTTTGTTACTTGGTGTAAGTGTGTGTCTGTGTTACTGGGTATCAGTGTGTGTCTTTGTTACTTTGTGTAAGTGTGTGTCTGTGTTCGTGGGTATCAGTGTATGTCTTTGTGACTTGGTGTCAGTGTATGTCTTTGTTACTTGGTGTAAGTGTGTGTATGTGTTACTGGGTATCAGTGCATGTCTTTGTTACTTGGTGTCAGTGTATGTCAAAATACTTGCTGTAAGTGTATGTCTTTGTTACTTGGTGTAATTGTCTGTCTTTGTTACTTGGTGTCAGTGTATGTCTTTGTTACTTGGTTTCAGTGTATGTCTGTGTTCCTTAGTGTAAGTGTGTGTCTTTGTTACTTGGTGTAAGCGTATGTCTTTGTTACTTGGTGTCAGTGTATGTCTTTGTTACTGGGTGTCAGTGTGTGTCTATGTTACTGGGTATCAGTGTATGTCTTTGTGACTTGGTATCAGTGTATGGCTGTGTTACTGGGTATCAGTGTATGGCTTTGTGACTTGGTGTCAGTGTATGTCAAAATACTTGGTGTAAGTGTATGTCTTTGTTACATGGTGTAAGTGTGTGTCTGTGTTACTGGGTATCAGTGTATGTCTTTGTTACTGGGTGTCAGTGTGTGTCTGTGTTACTTGGTGTCAGTGTGTGTCTGTGTTACTTGGTGTAAGTGTGTGTCTGTGTTCGTGGGTATCAGTGTATGTCTTTGTGACTTGGTGTCAGTGTATGTCTTTGTTACTTGGTGTAAGTGTGTGTCTGTGTTACTGGGTGTCAGTGTGTTTGTTTGTGTTACTGGGTGTCAGTGTGTGTCTGTCTTACTTGGTGTAAGTGTGTGACTTGGTTACTTGGTGTCAGTGTATGTCTTTGTTACTGGGTGTCAGTGTATGTCTTTGCTACTTGGTGTACGTGTGCGTCTGTGTTACTGGGTATCAGTGTGTGTCTTTGTTACTTGGTGTAAGTGTGTGTCTGTGTTCGTGGGTATCAGTGTATGTCTTTGTTACTTGGTGTAAGTGTGTGTATGTGTTACTGGGTATCAGTGCATGTCTTTGTTACTTGGTGTAAGTGTGTGTCTGTGTTCGTGGGTATCAGTGTATGTCTTTGTGACTTGGTGTCAGTGTATGTCTTTGTTACTTGGTGTCAGTGTGTGTCTGTGTTACTGGGTATCAGTGTGTGTCTTTGTTACTTGGTGTAAGTGTGTGTCTGTGTTCGTGGGTATCAGTGTATGTCTTTGTGACTTGGTGTAAGTGTGTGACTTTGTTACTTGGTGTCCGTGTGTGTCTGTGTTACTGGGTATCAGTGTGTGTCTTTGTTACTTGGTGTAAGTGTGTGTCTGTGTTCGTGGGTATCAGTGTATGTCTTTGTGACTTGGTGTCAGTGTATGTCTTTGTTACTTGGTGTCAGTGTGTGTCTGTGTTACTGGGTATCAGTGTGTGTCTTTGTTACTTGGTGTAAGTGTGTGTCTGTGTTCGTGGGTATCAGTGTATGTCTTTGTGACTTGGTGTCAGTGTATGTCTTTGTTACTTGGTGTAAGTGTGTGTCTGTGTTACTGGGTGTCAGTGTGTTTGTTTGTGTTACTGGGTGTCAGTGTGTGTCTTTGTTACTTTGTGTAAGTGTGTGTCTGTGTTCGTGGGTATCAGTGTATGTCTTTGTGACTTGGTGTCAGTGTATGTCTTTGTTACTTGGTGTAAGTGTGTGTATGTGTTACTGGGTATCAGTGCATGACGTTGTTACTTGGTGTCCGTGTGTGTCTGTGTTACTGGGTGTCAGTGTATGTCTTTGTTACTGGGTGTCAGTGTATGTCTTTGTTACTTGGTGTAAGTGTGTGTCTGTGTTACTGGGTGTCAGTGTGTTTGTTTGTGTTACTGGGTGTCAGTGTGTGTCTGTGTTACTTGGTGTAAGTGTGTGACTTTGTTACTTGGTGTCCGTGTGTGTCTGTGTTACTGGATGTCAGTGTATGTCTTTGTTACTGGGTGTCAGTGTATGTCTTTGTTACTTGGTGTAAGTGTGTGTCTGTGTTACTGGGTATCAGTGTGTGTCTTTGTTACTTTGTGTAAGTGTGTGTCTGTGTTCGTGGGTATCAGTGTATGTCTTTGTGACTTGGTGTCAGTGTATGTCTTTGTTACTTGGTGTAAGTGTGTGTATGTGTTACTGGGTATCAGTGCATGTCTTTGTTACTTGGTGTCAGTGTATGTCAAAATACTTGGTGTAAGTGTATGTCTTTGTTACTTGGTATAATTGTCTGTCTTTGTTACTTGGTGTCAGTGTATGTCTTTGTTACTAAGTTTCAGTGTATGTCTGTGTTACTTAGTGTAAGTGTGTGTCTCTGTTACTTGGTGTAAGCGTATGTCTTTGTTACTTGGTGTCAGTGTTTGTCTTTGTTACTGGGTGTCAGTGTGTGTCTATGTTACTGGGTATCAGTGTATGTCTTTGTGACTTGGTATCAGTGTATGGCTGTGTTACTGGGTATCAGTGTATGTCTTTGTGACTTGGTGTCAGTGTATGTCAAAATACTTGGTGTAAGTGTATGTCTTTGTTACATGGTGTAAGTGTGTGTCTGTGTTACTGGGTATCAGTGTATGTCTTTGTTACTGGGTGTCAGTGTGTGTCTGTGTTACTTGGTGTCAGTGTGTGTCTGTGTTACTTGGTTTCAGTGTATGTCTGTGTTCCTTAGTGTAAGTGTGTGTCTTTGTGACTTGGTGTAAGCGTATGTCTTTGTTACTTGGTGTAAGTGTGTGTCTGTGTTACTAAGTGTCAGTGTGTTTGTTTGTGTTACTGGGTGTCAGTGTGTGTCTGTGTTACTTGTTGTAAGTGTGTGACTTTGTTACTTGGTGTCCGTGTGTGTCTGTGTTACTGTGCATCAGGTGTTCTCTGTGTTACTGGTTGTCAGTGTGTGTTTGTTTGTGTTTCTGGGTGTCAGTGTGTGTCTGTGACACCAGGTGTCAGTATTTAGTTCAGTTTGGAGATACAGCACTTAAACAGGCCCTTCGGGCCACAGAGTCTGTGCGGACCATCAACAACCCATTTATACTAATCCTACACTATTCCCGGATTCCAATCTCATCCACACCGGTCCCTATATATTTCCCTACCAACTACCTATACTAGGGGCAATTTATAATGGCCAATTAACCTACCAAACTGCAAGTGGGAGGAAACCGGAGCAAACCGGAGCACCCGGAGGAAACCCACGCAGACACAGGGAGAACTTGCAAACTCCGCACAGGCAGTACCCAGAATCGAACCCGGGTCCCTGGAGCTGTGAGGCTGCAGTGCTAACCACTGCGCCACTGTGCCGCCCAGTGTGTGTCCGTGTTACTGGGTGTCAGTGCATGTCTTTGTTACTTGGTGTCAGTGTGTGTCTGTGTTACTTGGTGTAAGTGTGTGACTTTGTTACTTGGTGTCCGTGTGTGTCTGTGTTACTGGGTGTCAGTGTATGTCTTTGTTACTGGGTGTCAGTGTATGTCTTTGTTACTTGGTGTAAGTGTGTGTCTGTGTTACTGGGTGTCAGTGTGTTTGTTTGTGTTGCTGGGTGTCAGTGTGTGTCTTTGTTACTTGGTGTCAGTGTATGTCAAAATACTTGGTGTAAGTGTATGTCTTTGTTACTTGGTGTAATTGTCTGTCTTTGTTACTTGGTTTCAGTGTATGTCTGTGTTCCTTAGTGTAAGTGTGTGTCTTTGTTACTTGGTGTAAGCGTATGTCTTTGTTACTTGGTGTCAGTGTATGTCTTTGTTACATAGAACATAGAACATACATAGAACATACAGCACAGAACAGGCCCTTCGGCCCACAATGTTGTGCCGATCCTTTGTCCTCTGTCAAGGACAATTTAATCTATACCCCATAGTGTGTGTCTATGTTACTGGGTATCAGTGTATGTCTTTGTGACTTGGTATCAGTGTATGGCTGTGTTACTGGGTATCAGTGTATGGCTTTGTGACTTGGTGTCAGTGTATGTCAAAATACTTGGTGTAAGTGTATGTCTTTGTTACATGGTGTAAGTGTGTGTCTGTGTTACTGGGTATCAGTGTATGTCTTTGTTACTGGGTGTCAGTGTGTGTCTGTGTTACCTGGTGTCAGTGTGTGTCTGTGTTACTTGGTGTAAGTGTGTGTCTGTGTTCGTGGGTATCAGTGTTTGTCTTTGTGACTTGGTGTCAGTGTGTGTCTTTGTTACTTGGTGTAAGTGTGTGTCTGTGTTCGTGGGTATCAGTGTTTGTCTTTGTGACTTGGTGTCAGTGTGTGTCTTTGTTACTTGGTGTAAGTGTTTGTCTGTGTTACTGGGTATCAGTGTTTGTCTTTGTGACTTGGAGTCAGTGTACGTCTTTGTTACTGGGTGTCAGTGTGTTTGTTTTTGTGACTTGGTGTAAGTGTATGTCTGTCTTACTTGGTGTAAGTGTATGTCTTTGTTACTGGGTGTCAGTGTGTGTCTGTGTTACTTGGTGTCAGTGTATGTCTTTGTTACTGTGCATCAGGTGTTCTCTGTGTTACTGGTTGTCAGTGTGTGTTTGTTTGTGTTTCTGGGTGTCAGTGTGTGTCTGTGACACCAGGTGTCAGTATTTAGTTTAGTTTGGAGATCCAGCACTTAAACAGGCCCTTCGGGCCACCGAGTCTGTGCCGACCATCAACAACCCATTTATACTAATCCTACACTAATCCCGGATTCCAATCTCCACCACACCGGTCCCTATATATTTCCCTATCAACTACCTATACTAGGGGCAATTTATAATGGCCAATTAACCTACCAAACTGCAAGTCTTTGGCATGTGGGAGGAAACCGGAGCACCCGGAGGAAACCCACGCAGACACAGGGAGAACTTGCAAACTCCGCACAGGCAGTACCCAGAATCGAACCCGGGTCCCTGGAGCTGTGAGGCTGCAGTGCTAACCACTGCGCCACTGTGCCGCCCAGTGTGTGTCCGTGTTACTGGGTGTCAGTGCATGTCTTTGTTACTTGGTGTCAGTGTGTGTCTGTGTTACTTGGTGTAAGTGTGTGACTTTGTTACTTGGTGTCCGTGTGTGTCTGTGTTACTGGGTGTCAGTGTATGTCTTTGTTACTGGGTGTCAGTGTATGTCTTTGTTACTTGGTGTAAGTGTGTGTCTGTGTTACTGGGTGTCAGTGTGTTTGTTTGTGTTACTGGGTGTCAGTGTGTGTCTGTGTTACTTGGTGTAAGTGTGTGACTTTGTTACTTGGTGTCCGTGTGTGTCTGTGTTACTGGGTGTCAGTGTATGTCTTTGTTACTGGGTGTCAGTGTATGTCTTTGTTACTTGGTGTAAGTGTGTGTCTGTGTTACTGGGTATCAGTGTGTGTCTTTGTTACTTTGTGTAAGTGTGTGTCTGTGTTCGTGGGTATCAGTGTATGTCTTTGTGACTTGGTGTCAGTGTATGTCTTTGTTACTTGGTGTAAGTGTGTGTATGTGTTACTGGGTATCAGTGCATGTCTTTGTTACTTGGTGTCAGTGTATGTCAAAATACTTGCTGTAAGTGTATGTCTTTGTTACTTGGTGTAATTGTCTGTCTTTGTTACTTGGTGTCAGTGTATGTCTTTGTTACTTGGTTTCAGTGTATGTCTGTGTTCCTTAGTGTAAGTGTGTGTCTTTGTTACTTGGTGTAAGCGTATGTCTTTGTTACTTGGTGTCAGTGTATGTCTTTGTTACTGGGTGTCAGTGTGTGTCTATGTTACTGGGTATCAGTGTATGTCTTTGTGACTTGGTATCAGTGTATGGCTGTGTTACTGGGTATCAGTGTATGGCTTTGTGACTTGGTGTCAGTGTATGTCAAAATACTTGGTGTAAGTGTATGTCTTTGTTACATGGTGTAAGTGTGTGTCTGTGTTACTGGGTATCAGTGTATGTCTTTGTTACTGGGTGTCAGTGTGTGTCTGTGTTACTTGGTGTCAGTGTGTGTCTGTGTTACTTGGTGTAAGTGTGTGTCTGTGTTCGTGGGTATCAGTGTATGTCTTTGTGACTTGGTGTCAGTGTATGTCTTTGTTACTTGGTGTAAGTGTGTGTCTGTGTTGCTGGGTGTCAGTGTGTTTGTTTGTGTTACTGGGTGTCAGTGTGTGTCTGTCTTACTTGGTGTAAGTGTGTGACTTGGTTACTTGGTGTCAGTGTATGTCTTTGTTACTGGGTGTCAGTGTATGTCTTTGCTACTTGGTGTCCGTGTGTGTCTTTGTTACTTGGTGTCAGTGTATGTCTTTGTTACTGGGTGTCAGTGTGTGTCTATGTTACTGGGTATCAGTGTATGTCTTTCTGACTTGGTATCAGTGTATGGCTGTGTTACTGGGTATCAGTGTATGTCTTTGTGACTTGGTGTCAGTGTATGTCAAAATACTTGGTGTCAGTGTATGTCTGTGTTACTTGGTGTAAGTGTATGTCTTTGTTACTTGGTGTCAGTCTTTGTCTATGTTACTTGGTTTAAGTGTATGTCTTTGTTACTAGGTGTCAGTGTATGTCTGTCTTACTTGGTGTAAGTGTTTGTCTGTGTTACTGGGTATCAGTGTCTGTCTTTGTGACTTGGAGTCAGTGTACGTCTTTGTTACTGGGTGTCAGTGTGTGTCTTTGTGACTTGGTGTAAGTGTATGTCTGTCTTACTTGGTGTAAGTGTATGTCTTTGTTACTGGGTGTCAGTGTGTGTCTGTGTTACTTGGTGTCAGTGTATGTCTTTGTTACTGTGCATCAGGTGTTCTCTGTTTTACTGGTTGTCAGTGTGTGTTTGTTTGTGTTTCTGGGTGTCAGTGTGTGTCTGTGACACCAGCTGTCAGTATTTAGTTTAGTTTGGAGATCCAGCACTTAAACAGGCCCTTCGGGCCACCGAGTCTGTGCCGACCATCAACAACCCATTTATACTAATCCTACACTATTCCCGGATTCCAATCTCATCCACACCGGTCCCTATATATTTCCCTACCAACTACCTATACTAGGGGCAATTTATAATGGCCAATTAACCTACCAAACTGCAAGTCTTTGGCATGTGGGAGGAAACCGGAGCACCCGGAGGAAACCCACGCAGACACAGGGAGAACTTGCAAACTCCGCACGGGCAGTACCCAGAATCGAACCCGGGTCCCTGGAGCTGTGAGGCTGCAGTGCTAACCACGGCGCCACTGTGCCGCCCAGTGTGTGTCCGTGTTACTGGGTGTCAGTGCATGTCTTTGTTACTTGGTGTCAGTGTGTGTCTGTGTTACTGGGTATCAGTGTGTGTCTTTGTTACTTGGTGTAAGTGTGTGTCTGTGTTCGTGGGTATCAGTGTATGTCTTTGTGACTTGGTGTCAGTGTATGTCTTTGTTACTTGGTGTAAGTGTGTGTCTGTGTTACTGGGTGTCAGTGTGTTTGTTTGTGTTACTGGGTGTCAGTGTGTGTCTTTGTTACTTTGTGTAAGTGTGTGTCTGTGTTCGTGGGTATCAGTGTATGTCTTTGTGACTTGGTGTCAGTGTATGTCTTTGTTACTTGGTGTAAGTGTGTGTATGTGTTACTGGGTATCAGTGCATGACGTTGTTACTTGGTGTCCGTGTGTGTCTGTGTTACTGGGTGTCAGTGTATGTCTTTGTTACTGGGTGTCAGTGTATGTCTTTGTTACTTGGTGTAAGTGTGTGTCTGTGTTACTGGGTGTCAGTGTGTTTGTTTGTGTTACTGGGTGTCAGTGTGTGTCTGTGTTACTTGGTGTAAGTGTGTGACTTTGTTACTTGGTGTCCGTGTGTGTCTGTGTTACTGGATGTCAGTGTATGTCTTTGTTACTGGGTGTCAGTGTATGTCTTTGTTACTTGGTGTAAGTGTGTGTCTGTGTTACTGGGTATCAGTGTGTGTCTTTGTTACTTTGTGTAAGTGTGTGTCTGTGTTCGTGGGTATCAGTGTATGTCTTTGTGACTTGGTGTCAGTGTATGTCTTTGTTACTTGGTGTAAGTGTGTGTATGTGTTACTGGGTATCAGTGCATGTCTTTGTTACTTGGTGTCAGTGTATGTCAAAATACTTGGTGTAAGTGTATGTCTTTGTTACTTGGTATAATTGTCTGTCTTTGTTACTTGGTGTCAGTGTATGTCTTTGTTACTAAGTTTCAGTGTATGTCTGTGTTACTTAGTGTAAGTGTGTGTCTCTGTTACTTGGTGTAAGCGTATGTCTTTGTTACTTGGTGTCAGTGTTTGTCTTTGTTACTGGGTGTCAGTGTGTGTCTATGTTACTGGGTATCAGTGTATGTCTTTGTGACTTGGTATCAGTGTATGGCTGTGTTACTGGGTATCAGTGTATGTCTTTGTGACTTGGTGTCAGTGTATGTCAAAATACTTGGTGTAAGTGTATGTCTTTGTTACATGGTGTAAGTGTGTGTCTGTGTTACTGGGTATCAGTGTATGTCTTTGTTACTGGGTGTCAGTGTGTGTCTGTGTTACTTGGTGTCAGTGTGTGTCTGTGTTACTTGGTTTCAGTGTATGTCTGTGTTCCTTAGTGTAAGTGTGTGTCTTTGTGACTTGGTGTAAGCGTATGTCTTTGTTACTTGGTGTAAGTGTGTGTCTGTGTTACTAAGTGTCAGTGTGTTTGTTTGTGTTACTGGGTGTCAGTGTGTGTCTGTGTTACTTGTTGTAAGTGTGTGACTTTGTTACTTGGTGTCCGTGTGTGTCTGTGTTACTGTGCATCAGGTGTTCTCTGTGTTACTGGTTGTCAGTGTGTGTTTGTTTGTGTTTCTGGGTGTCAGTGTGTGTCTGTGACACCAGGTGTCAGTATTTAGTTCAGTTTGGAGATACAGCACTTAAACAGGCCCTTCGGGCCACAGAGTCTGTGCGGACCATCAACAACCCATTTATACTAATCCTACACTATTCCCGGATTCCAATCTCATCCACACCGGTCCCTATATATTTCCCTACCAACTACCTATACTAGGGGCAATTTATAATGGCCAATTAACCTACCAAACTGCAAGTGGGAGGAAACCGGAGCAAACCGGAGCACCCGGAGGAAACCCACGCAGACACAGGGAGAACTTGCAAACTCCGCACAGGCAGTACCCAGAATCGAACCCGGGTCCCTGGAGCTGTGAGGCTGCAGTGCTAACCACTGCGCCACTGTGCCGCCCAGTGTGTGTCCGTGTTACTGGGTGTCAGTGCATGTCTTTGTTACTTGGTGTCAGTGTGTGTCTGTGTTACTTGGTGTAAGTGTGTGACTTTGTTACTTGGTGTCCGTGTGTGTCTGTGTTACTGGGTGTCAGTGTATGTCTTTGTTACTGGGTGTCAGTGTATGTCTTTGTTACTTGGTGTAAGTGTGTGTCTGTGTTACTGGGTGTCAGTGTGTTTGTTTGTGTTGCTGGGTGTCAGTGTGTGTCTTTGTTACTTGGTGTCAGTGTATGTCAAAATACTTGGTGTAAGTGTATGTCTTTGTTACTTGGTGTAATTGTCTGTCTTTGTTACTTGGTTTCAGTGTATGTCTGTGTTCCTTAGTGTAAGTGTGTGTCTTTGTTACTTGGTGTAAGCGTATGTCTTTGTTACTTGGTGTCAGTGTATGTCTTTGTTACATAGAACATAGAACATACATAGAACATACAGCACAGAACAGGCCCTTCGGCCCACAATGTTGTGCCGATCCTTTGTCCTCTGTCAAGGACAATTTAATCTATACCCCATAGTGTGTGTCTATGTTACTGGGTATCAGTGTATGTCTTTGTGACTTGGTATCAGTGTATGGCTGTGTTACTGGGTATCAGTGTATGGCTTTGTGACTTGGTGTCAGTGTATGTCAAAATACTTGGTGTAAGTGTATGTCTTTGTTACATGGTGTAAGTGTGTGTCTGTGTTACTGGGTATCAGTGTATGTCTTTGTTACTGGGTGTCAGTGTGTGTCTGTGTTACTTGGTGTCAGTGTGTGTCTGTGTTACTTGGTGTAAGTGTGTGTCTGTGTTCGTGGGTATCAGTGTTTGTCTTTGTGACTTGGTGTCAGTGTGTGTCTTTGTTACTTGGTGTAAGTGTGTGTCTGTGTTACTGGGTGTCAGTGTGTTTGTTTGTGTTACTGGGTGTCAGTGTGTATCTGTGTTACTTGGTGTAAGTGTGTGACTTTGTAACTTGGTGTAAGTGTGTGTCTGTGTTACTGGGTATCAGTGTGTGTCTTTGTTACTTGGTGTAAGTGTGTGTCTGTGTTCGTGGGTATCAGTGTATGTCTTTGTGACTTGGTGTCAGTGTATGTCTTTGTTACTTGGTGTAAGTGTGTGTCTGTGTTACTGGGTGTCAGTGTGTTTGTTTGTGTTACTGGGTGTCAGTGTGTGTCTGTCTTACTTGGTGTAAGTGTGTGACTTGGTTACTTGGTGTCAGTGTATGTCTTTGTTACTGGGTGTCAGTGTATGTCTTTGCTACTTGGTGTAAGTGTGCGTCTGTGTTACTGGGTATCAGTGTGTGTCTTTGTTACTTGGTGTAAGTGTGTGTCTGTGTTCGTGGGTATCAGTGTATGTCTTTGTTACTTGGTGTAAGTGTGTGTATGTGTTACTGGGTATCAGTGCATGTCTTTTTTACTTGGTGTCAGTGTATGTCAAAATACTTGGTGTAAGTGTATGTCTTTGTTACTTGGTGTAATTGTCTGTCATTGTTACTTGGTGTCAGTGTATGTCTTTGTTACTTGGTTTCAGTGTATGTCAGTGTTCCTTGGTGTAAGTGTGTGTCGTTGTTACTTGGTGTAAGCGTATGTCTTTGTTACTTGGTGTCAGTGTGTGTCTTTGTTACTGGGTGTCAGTGTGTGTCTATGTTACTGGGAATCAGTGTATGTCTTTGTGACCTGGTATCAGTGTCTGGCTGTGTTACTGGGTATCAGTGTATGTCTTTGTGACTTGATGTCAGTGTATGTCAAAATACTTGGTGTAAGTGTATGTCTTTGTTACTTGGTGTAAGTGTGTGTCTGTGTTACTGGGTATCAGTGTATGTCTTTGTTACTGGGTGTCAGTGTGTGTCTGTGTTACTTGGTGTAAGTGTGTGACTTTGATACTTGGTGTCCGTGTGTGTCTGTGTTACTGGGTGTCAGTGTATGTCTTTGTTACTGGGTGTCAGTGTATGTCTTTGTAACTTGGTGTAAGTGTGTGTCTGTGTTACTGGGTATCAGTGTGTGTCTTTGTTACTTGGTGTAAGTGTGTGTCTGTGTTCGAGGGTATCAGTGTATGTCTTTGTGACTTGGTGTCAGTGTATGTCTTTGTTACTTGGTGTAAGTGTGTGTCTGTGTTACTGGGTGTCAGTGTGTTTGTTTGTGTTACTGGGTGTCAGTGTGTGTCTGTCTTACTTGGTGTAAGTGTGTGACTTGGTTACTTGGTGTCAGTGTATGTCTTTGTTACTGGGTGTCAGTGTATGTCTTTGCTACTTGGTGTAAGTGTGCGTCTGTGTTACTGGGTATCAGTGTGTGTCTTTGTTACTTGGTGTAAGTGTGTTTCTGTGTTCGTGGGTATCAGTGTATGTCTTTGTTACTTGGTGTAAGTGTGTGTATGTGTTACTGGGTATCAGTGCATGTCTTTTTTACTTGGTGTCAGTGTATGTCAAAATACTTGGTGTAAGTGTATGTCTTTGTTACTTGGTGTAATTGTCTGTCTTTGTTACTTGGTGTCAGTGTATGTCTTTGTTACTTGGTTTCAGTGTATGTCAGTGTTCCTTGGTGTAAGTGTGTGTCGTTGTTACTTGGTGTAAGCGTATGTCTTTGTTACTTGGTGTCAGTGTGTGTCTTTGTTACTGGGTGTCAGTGTGTGTCTATGTTACTGGGAATCAGTGTATGTCTTTGTGACCTGGTATCAGTGTCTGGCTGTGTTACTGGGTATCAGTGTATGTCTTTGTGACTTGATGTCAGTGTATGTCAAAATACTTGGTGTAAGTGTATGTCTTTGTTACTTGGTGTAAGTGTGTGTCTGTGTTACTGGGTATCAGTGTATGTCTTTGTTACTGGGTGTCAGTGTGTGTCTGTGTTACTTGGTGTCAGTGTGTGTCTGTGTTACTGGGTGTCAGTGTGTTTGTTTGTGTTACTGGGTGTCAGTGTGTGTCTGTGTTACTTGGTGTAAGTGTGTGACTTTGTTACTTGGTGTCCGTGTGTGTCTGTGTTCCTGGGTGTCAGTATATGTCTTTGTTACTGTGTATCAGTGTGTGTTACTGGGTGTCATTGTATGTCTTTGTGACTTGGTGTCAGTGTATGTCTTTGTTACTTGGTGTAAGTGTGTGTCTGTGTTACTAAGTGTCAGTGTGTTTGTTTGTGTTACTGGGTGTCAGTGTGTGTCTGTGTTACTTGTTGTAAGTTTGTGACTTTGTTACTTGGTGTCCGTGTGTGTCTGTGTTACTGTGCATCAGGTGTTCTCTGTGTTACTGGTTGTCAGTGTGTGTTTCTGTGTGTCAGTGTGTGTCTGTGACACCAGGTGTCAGTATTTAGTTTAGTTTGGAGATACAGCACTTAAACAGGCCCTTCGGGCCACCGAGTCTGTGCGGACCATCAACAACCCATTTATACTAATCCTACACTATTCCCGGATTCCAATCTCATCCACACCGGTCCCGATATATTTCCCTACCAACTACCTATACTAGGGGCAATTTATAATGGCCAATTAACCTACCAAACTGCAAGTCTTTGGCATGTGGGAGGAAACCGGAGCAAAGCGGAGCACCCGGAGGAAACCCACGCAGACACAGGGAGAACTTGCAAACTCCGCACAGGCAGTACCCAGAATCGAACCCGGGTCCCTGGAGTTGTGAGGCTGCAGTGCTAACCACTGCGCCACTGTGCCGCCCAGTGTGTGTCCGTGTTACTGGCTGTCAGTGCATGTCTTTGTTACTTGGTGTCAGTGTGTGTCTGTGTTACTTGGTGTAAGTGTGTGACTTTGTTACTTGGTGTCCGTGTGTTTCTGTGTTACTGGGTGTCAGTGTATGTCTTTGTTACTGGGTGTCAGTGTATGTCTTTGTTACTTGGTGTAAGTGTGTGTCTGTGTTACTGGGTGTCAGTGTGTTTGTTTGTGTTACTGGGTGTCAGTGTGTGTCTGTGTTACTTGGTGTAAGTGTGTGACTTTGTTACTTGGTGTCCGTGTGTGTCTGTGTTACTGGGTGTCAGTGTATGTCTTTGTTACTGGGTGTCAGTGTATGTCTTTGTTACTTGGTGTAAGTGTGTGTCTGTGTTACTGGGTATCAGTGTGTGTCTTTGTTACTTTGTGTAAGTGTGTGTCTGTGTTCGTGGGTATCAGTGTATGTCTTTGTGACTTGGTGTCAGTGTATGTCTTTGTTACTTGGTGTAAGTGTGTCTATGTGTTACTGGGTATCAGTGCATGTCTTTGTTACTTGGTGTCAGTGTATGTCAAAATACTTGGTGTAAGTGTATGTCTTTGTTACTTGGTGTAATTGTCTGTCTTTGTTACTTGGTGTCAGTGTATGTCTTTGTTACTTGGTTTCAGTGTATGTCTGTGTTCCTTAGTGTAAGTGTGTGTCTTTGTTACTTGGTGTAAGCGTATGTCTTTGTTACTTGGTGTCAGTGTATGTCTTTGTTACTGGGTGTCAGTGTGTGTCTATGTTACTGGGTATCAGTGTATGTCTTTGTGACTTGGTATCAGTGTATGTCAAAATACTTGGTGTAAGTGTATGTCTTTGTTACATGGTGTAAGTGTGTGTCTGTGTTACTGGGTATCAGTGTATGTCTTTGTTACTGGGTGTCAGTGTGTGTCTGTGTTACTTGGTGTCAGTGTGTGTCTGTGTTACTTGGTGTAAGTGTGTGTCTGTGTTCGTGGGTATCAGTGTATGTCTTTGTGACTTGGTGTCAGTGTATGTCTTTGTTACTTGGTGTAAGTGTGTGTCTGTGTTACTGGGTGTCAGTGTGTATCTGTGACACTACGTGTCAGTATTTAGTTTAGTTTAGCGATACAGCACTTTAACAGGCCCTTCGGCCCATCGAGTATGTGCCGGCCATCAACCACCCATTCATACTAATCCTACACTAATCCCGCATTCCTATCACATCCCCACCTGTCCCTATATATTTCCCTACCACCTACCTATACTAGAGGCAATTTATGATGGCCAATTAACCTATCAACCTGCAAGTCTTTGGCATGTGGGAGGAAACCGGAGCCCCCGGAGGAAACCCACGCAGACACAAGGAGAACTTGCAAACTCAGCACAGGCAGTACCCAGAATCGAACCCGGGTCCGTGGAGCTGTGAGGCTGCGGTGCTAACCAATGCGACAATGTGCACCCCCCACCCCCTCCCACCCATTGTGTACCTGTGTTACTGGGTATCAGTGTCTATCTTTGTTACTGGGTATCAGTGTTTGTCTTTGTTACTTGGTGTCAGTGTATGTCTGTGTTACTTGGTGTAAGTATGTGTCTGTGTTACTGGGTGTAAGTGTGTGTCTGTGTTACTGGGTGTCAGTGTATGTCTTTGTTACTTGGTGGAAGTGTGTGTCTGTGTTACTGGGTAACAGTGTATGTCTTTGTGACTTGGTCTCAGTTTATGTCTTTGTTACTGAGTATCAGTGTTTGTCTTTGTTACTTGGTGTCAGTGTATGTCTGTGTTACTTGGTGTAAGTGAGTGTCTTTGTTATTTGGTGTAAGTGTGTGTCTGTGTTACTGGGTGGCAGTGTATTTCTGTGTTACTTGGTGTAAGTGTGTGTCTGTGTTACTGGGTAACAGTGTATGTCTTTGTGACTTGGTCTCAGTTTATGTCTTTGTTACTGGGTATCAGTGTGTGTCATTGTGACTTGGTGTCAGTGTATGTCTTTGTTACTTGGTGTAAGTGTGTGTCTGTGTTACTGGGTATCAGTGTATGTCTTTGTGACTTGGTGTCAGTGTATGTCTTTGTTAACGGGTGTCAGTGTGTGTTTGTGTTACTTGGTGTCAGTGGATGTCTTTGTTACTGTTCGTAAGTGTTTCTCTATGTTACTGGGTGTCAGTGTATGTCTGTGTTACTTGGTGTAAGTATGTGTCTGTGTTCTGGGTATCAGTGGATGTCTTTGTTACTTGGTGTCAGTGTATGTCTGTGTTACTTGGTGTAAGTGTGTGTCTGTGTTACTGGGTGTCAGTGTGCGTCTGTGTTACTTGGTGTAAGTGTGTATCTTTGTTACTTGGTGTCCGTGTGTGTCTGTGTTACTGGGTGTCAGTGTGTGTTTGTTTGTTTTACTGGGTGTCAGTGTGTATCTGTGACACTACGTGTCAGTATTTAGTTTAGTTTAGCGATACAGCACTTTAACAGGCCCTTCGGCCCACCGAGTATGTGCCGGCCATCAACCACCCATTCATACTAATCCTACACTAATCCCGCATTCCTATCACATCCCCACCTGTCCCTATATATTTCCCTCCCACCTACCTATATTAGAGGCAATTTATGATGGCCAATTAACCTATCAACCTGCAAGTCTTTGGCATGTGGGAGGAAACCGGAGCACCCAGAGGAAACCCACGCAGACACAAGGAGAACTTGCAAACTCAGCACAGGCAGTACCCAGAATCGAACCCGGGTCCGTGGAGCTGTGAGGCTGCGGTGCTAACCAATGCGCCAATGTGCACCCCCCCCCCCCCCCACTACCCATTGTGTACCTGTGTTACTGGGTATCAGTGCCTGTCTTTGATACTGGGTGTCCGTGTGTGTCTGTGTTACTGGGTGTCAGTGTATGTCTTTGTTACTGGGTGTCAGTGTATGTCTTCGTTACTTGGTGTAAGTGTGTGTCTGAGCTACTGGGTGGCAGTGTGTTTGTTTGTGTTACTGGGTGTC
Organism: Heterodontus francisci; assembly: GCF_036365525.1. Classification (NCBI taxonomy): domain Eukaryota; kingdom Metazoa; phylum Chordata; class Chondrichthyes; order Heterodontiformes; family Heterodontidae; genus Heterodontus; species Heterodontus francisci. Next base: position 375,704 of record NW_027142021.1, on the reverse strand, counting down.
AGTGTGTGTCTGTGTTACTTGGTGTAAGTGTGTGACTTTGTTACTGGGTGTCAGTGTATGTCTTTGTTACTTGGTGTAAGTGTGTGTCTGTGTTACTGGGTATCAGTGTGTGTCTTTGTTACTTTGTGTAAGTGTGTGTCTGTGTTCGTGGGTATCAGTGTATGTCTTTGTGACTTGGTGTCAGTGTATGTCTTTGTTACTTGGTGTAAGTGTGTGTATGTGTTACTGGGTATCAGTGCATGTCTTTGTTACTTGGTGTCAGTGTATGTCAAAATACTTGGTGTAAGTGTATGACTTTGTTACTTGGTGTAATTGTCTGTCTTTGTTACTTGGTGTCAGTGTATGTCTTTGTTACTTGGTTTCAGTGCATGTCTGTGTTCCTTAGTGTAAGTGTGTGTCTTTGTTACTTGGTGTAAGCGTATGTCTTTGTTACTTGGTGTCAGTGTATGTCTTTGTTACTGGGTGTCAGTGTGTGTCTATGTTACTGGGTATCAGTGTATGTCTTTGTGACTTGGTATCAGTGTATGGCTGTGTTACTGGGTATCAGTGTATGGCTTTGTGACTTGGTGTCAGTGTATGTCAAAATACTTGGTGTAAGTGTATGTCTTTGTTACATGGTGTAAGTGTGTGTCTGTGTTACTGGGTATCAGTGTATGTCTTTGTTACTGGGTGTCAGTGTGTGTCTGTGATACTTGGTGTCAGTGTGTGTCTGTGTTCGTGGGTATCAGTGTATGCCTTTGTGACTTGGTGTCAGTGTATGTCTTTGTTACTTGGTGTAAGTGTGTGTCTGTGTTACTGGGTGTCAGTGTGTTTGTTTGTGTTACTGGGTGTCAGTGTGTGTCTGTGTTACTTGGTGTAAGTGTGTGACTTTGTTACTTGGTGTCCGTGTGTGTCTGTGTTACTGGGTGTCAGTGTATGTCTTTGTTACTGGGTGTCAGTGTATGTCTTTGTTACTTGGTGTAAGTGTGTGTCTGTGTTACTGGGTATCAGTGTGTGTCTTTGTTACTTGTTGTCAGTGTGTGTCTGTCTTACTTGGTGTAAGTGTGTGACTTGGTTACTTGGTGTCAGTGTATGTCTTTGTTACTGGGTGTCAGTGTATGTCTTTGCTACTTGGTGTAAGTGTGCGTCTGTGTTACTGGGTATCAGTGTGTGTCTTTGTTACTTGGTGTAAGTGTGTGTCTGTGTTCGTGGGTATCAGTGTATGTCTTTGTTACTTGGTGTAAGTGTGTGTATGTGTTACTGGGTATCAGTGCATGTCTTTGTTACTTGGTGTCAGTGTATGTCAAAATACTTGGTGTAAGTGTATGTCTTTGTTACTTGGTGTAATTGTCTGTCTTTGTTACTTGGTGTCAGTCTATGTCTTTGTTACTTGGTTTCAGTGTATGTCTGTGTTCCTTGGTGTAAGTGTGTGTCGTTGTTACTTGGTGTAAGCGTATGTCATTGTTACTTGGTGTCAGTGTGTGTCTTTGTTACTGGGTGTCAGTGTGTGTCTATGTTACTGGGTATCAGTGTATGTCTTTGTGACCTGGTATCAGTGTCTGGCTGTGTTACTGGGTATCAGTGTATGTCTTTGTGACTTGATGTCAGTGTATGTCAAAATACTTGGTGTAAGTGTATGTCTTTGTTACTTGGTGTAAGTGTGTGTCTGTGTTACTGGGTATCAGTGTATGTCTTTGTTACTGGGTGTCAGTGTGTGTCTGTGTTACTTGGTGTCAGTGTGTGTCTGTGTCACTGGGTGTCAGTGTGTTTGTTTGTGTTACTGGGTGTCAGTGTGTGTCTGTGTTACTTGGTGTAAGTGTGTGACTTTGTTACTTGGTGTCCGTGTGTGTCTGTGTTCCTGGGTGTCAGTGTATGTCTTTGTTACTGTGTATCAGTGTGTGTTACTGGGTGTCATTGTATGTCTTTGTTACTTGGTGTCAGTGTATGTCTTTGTTACTGGGTGTCAGTGTATGTCTTTGTTACTTGGTGTAAGTGTGTGTCTGTGTTACTGGGTATCAGTGTGTGTCTTTGTTACTTGGTGTAAGTGTGTGTCTGTGTTCGTGGGTATCAGTGTATGTCTTTGTGACTTGGTGTCAGTGTATGTCTTTGTTACTTGGTGTCAGTGTGTGTCTGTGTTACTGGGTGTCAGTGTGTTTGTTTGTGTTACTGGGTGTCAGTGTGTGTCTGTGTTACTTGGTGTAAGTGTGTGACTTTGTTACTTGGTGTCCGTGTGTGTCTGAGTTCCTGGGTGTCAGTATATGTCTTTGTTACTGTGTATCAGTGTGTGTTACTGGGTGTCAGTGTATGTCTTTGTTACTTGGTGTCTGTGTATGTCTTTGTTACTGGGTGTCAGTGTATGTCTTTGTTACTTGGTGTCAGTGTATGTCTGTGTTATTTGGTGTAAGTGTGTGTCTGTGTTACTGGGTGTCAGTGTGTGTCTGTGTTACTTGGTGTCAGTGGATGTCTTTGTTACTGTTTGTTAGTGTTTCTCTATGTTACTGGGTGTCAGTGTATGTCTGTGTTACTTGGTATAAGTATTTGTCTGTGTTATGGGTATCAGTGGATGTCTTTGTTACTTGGTGTCAGTGTATGTCTGTGTTACTTGGTGTAAGTGTGTGTCTGTGTTACTGGGTGTCAGTGTGCGTCTGTGTTACTTGGTGTAAGTGTGTATCTTTGTTACTTGGTGTCCGTGTGTGTCTGTGATACTGGGTGTCAGTGCATGTCTTTGTTACTTGGTGCAAGTGTATGTCTTTGTTACTTGGTGTAAGTGTGTGTCTGTGTTACTGGGTGTCAGTGTGTGTTTGTTTGTTTTACTGGGTGTCAGTGTGTATCTGTGACACTACGTGTCAGTATTTAGTTTAGTTTAGCGATACAGCACTTTAACAGGCCCTTCGGCCCACCGAGTATGTGCCGGCCATCAACCACCCATTCATACTAATCCTACACTAATCCCGCATTCCTATCACATCCCCACCTGTCCCTATATATTTCCCTACCACCTACCTATACTAGAGGCAATTTATGATGGCCAATTAACCTATCAACCTGCAAGTCTTTGGCATGTGGGAGGAAACCGGAGCCCCCGGAGGAAACCCACGCAGACACAAGGAGAACTTGCAAACTCAGCACAGGCAGTCCCCAGAATCGAACCCGGGTCCGTGGAGCTGTGAGGCTGCGGTGCTAACCAATGCGCCAATGTGCACCCCCCCCCCCCCCCCCCCCACCCATTGTGTACCTGTGTTACTGGGTATCAGTGTCTGTCTTTGTTACTGGGTATCAGTGTTTGTCTTTGTTACTTGGTGTCAGTGTATGTCTGTGTTACTTGGTGTAAGTATGTGTCTGTGTTACTGGGTGTAAGTGTGTGTCTGTGTTACTGGGTGTCAGTGTATGTCTTTGTTACTTGGTGGAAGTGTGTGTCTGTGTTACTGGGTGTCAGTGTTTTTCTGTGTTACTTGGTGTAAGTGTGTGTCTGTGTTACTGGGTAACAGTCTATGTCTTTGTGACTTGGTCTCAGTTTATGTCTTTGTTACTGGGTATCAGTGTGTGTCTTTGTGACTTGGTGTCAGTGTATGTCTTTGTTACTTGGTGTATGTGTGTGTCTGTGTTACTGGGTATCAGTGTATGTCTTTGTGACTTGGTGTCAGTGTATGTCTTTGTTAACGGGTGTCAGTGTGTGTCTGTGTTACTTGGTGTCAGTGGATGTCTTTGTTACTGTTTGTTAGTGTTTCTCTATGTTACTGGGTGTCATTGTATGTCTGTGTTACTTGGTGTAAGTATGTGTATGTGTTATGGGTATCAGTGGATGTCTTTGTTACTTGGTGTCAGTGTATGTCTTTGTCATTTGGTGTCAGTCTATGTCTGTGTTACTTGGTGTAAGTGTGTTTCTTTGTTATATGGTGTCAGCGTATGTCTTTGTTACTTGGTATAAGTGTGTGTTTGTGTTACTTGGTGCAAGTGTGTGTCTGTGTTACTTGGTGTCAGTGTATGTCTTTGTTACTTGGTGTCAGTGTATGTCTGCGTCACTCGGTGTCAGTGTGTTTGTTTGTGTTACTGGGTGTCAGTGTGTGTCTGTGTTACTTGGTGTAAGTGTGTGTCTTTGTTACTTGGTGTCCGTGTGTGCCTGTGTTGCTGGGTGTCAATGTATGTCTTTGTTACTGGGAGTCAGTGTACGTATTGGTTACTTGGTGTCAGTGTATGTCTGTATTACTCGGTGTAAGTGTGTGTCTTTGTTACTTTGTGTCAGTGTATGTCTTTGTTACTTGCTGTCAGTCTATGTCTGTGTTACTTGGTGTAGGTGTGTGCCTGTGGTACTGGGAATCAGTGTATGTCTTTGTTACTTGGTGTCAGTGTATGTCTGTGTTATTTGGTGTAAGTGTGTGTCTGTGTTACTGGGTGTCAGTGTGTGTCTTTGTCACTTGGTGTCAGTCTATGTCTGTGTTACTTGGTGTCAGTGTATGTGTTTGTGACTTGGTGTCATTGTATGTCTTTCTTACTGGGTGTCAGTGTATGTCTTCGTTACTTGGTGTAAGTGTATGTCAAAATACTAGGTGTAAGTGTATGTCTTTGTTACTTGGTGTAAGTGTATGTCTGTGTTACTTGGTGTAAGTGTATGTCTTTGTCACTTGGTGTCAGTCTATGTCTGTGTTACTTGGTGTAAGAGTGTATTTGTGTTACTTGGTGTCAGTGTATGTCTTTGTTACTTGGTGTCAGTGTATGTCTTCTTTACTTGGTGTCAGTGTATGTCTGCGTCACTCTGTGTCAGTGTGTTTGTTTGTGTTACTGGGTGTCAGTGTGTGTCTGTGTTAATTGGTGTAAGTGTGTGTCTTTGATACTTGGTGTCCGTGTGTGTCTGTGTTACTGGGTGTCAGTGTATGTCTTTGTTACTGGGAGTCAGTGTACGTATTGGTTACTTGGTGTCAGTGTATGTCTGTGTTACTCGGTGTAAGTGTGTGTCTGTGTTACTTGGTGTCAGTGTATGTCTTTGTTACTTGGTGTCAGTGTATGTCTGCGTCACTCGGTGTCAGTGTATTTGTTTGTGTTACTGGGTGTCAGTGTGTGTCTGTGTTACTTGGTGTAAGTTTGTGTCTTTGTTACTTGGTGTCCGTGTGTGTCTGTGTTTCTGGGTGTCAATGTATGTCTTTGTTACTGGGAGTCAGTGTACGTATTGGTTACTTGGTGTCAGTGTATGTCTGTGTTACTCGGTGTAAGTGTGTGTCTTTGTTACTTTGTGTCAGTGTATGTCTTCGTTACTTGTTGTCAGTGTATGTCTGTGTTACTTGGTGTAGGTGTGCGCCTGTGTTACTGGGAATCAGTGTATGTCTTTGTTACTTGGCGTCAGTGTATGTCTGTGTTATTTGGTGTAAGTGTGTGTCTGTGTTACTGGATGTCAGTGTGTGTCTTTGTCACTTGGTGTCAGTCTATGTCTGTGTTACTTGGTGTCAGTGTATGTGTTTGTGACTTGGTGTCATTGTATGTCTTTGTTACTGGGTGTCAGTGTATGTCTTCGTTACTTGGTGTAAGTGTATGTCAAAATACTAGGTGTAAGTGTATGTCTTTGTTACTTGGTGTAAGTGTATGTCTGTGTTACTTGGTGTAAGTGTATGTCTTTGTCACTTGGTGTCAGTCTATGTCTGTGTTACTTGGTGTAAGTGTGTATCTGTGTTACTTGGTGTCAGTGTATGTCTTCTTTACTTGGTGTCAGTGTATGTCTGCGTCACTCGGTGTCAGTGTGTTTGTTTGTGTTACTGGGTGTCAGTGTGTGTCTGTGTTAATTGGTGTAAGTGTGTGTCTTTGATACTTGGTGTCCGTGTGTGTCTGTGTTACTGGGTGTCAGTGTATGTCTTTGTTACTGGGAGTCAGTGTACGTATTTGTTACTTGGTGTCAGTGTATGTCTGTGTTACTCGGTGTAAGTGTGTGTCTTTGTTACTTTGTGTAAGTGTATGTCTTTGTTACTTGCTGTCAGTGTATGTCTTTGTTACTTGGTGTCAGTGTATGTCTGTGTTACTTGGTGTAAGTGTGTGCCTGTGTTACTGGGTATCAGTGTATGTATTTGTTACTGGGTGCCAGTGTATGTCTGTGTTATTTGGTGTAAGTGTGTGTCTGTGTTACTGGGTGTCAGTGTGTGTCTGTGTTACTCGGTGTAAGTGTGTGACTTTGTTACTTTGTGTAAGTGTATGTCTTTGTTACTTGGTGTAAGTGTGTGTCTGTGTTACTGGGAATCAGTGTCTGTCTTTGTGACTTGTTGTCAGTGTATGTCTTTGTGACTGCGTGTCAGTGTGTGTCTTTGTTACTTGGTGTAAGTGTGTGTCTGTGTTACTGGGTGTCAGTGTGTTTGTTTGTGTTACTGGGTGTCAGTGTGTGTCTGTGTTACTTGGTGTAAGTGTGTGACTTTGTTACTTGGTGTCCGTGTGTGTCTGTGTTACTGGGTGTCAGTGTATGTCTTTGTTACTGGGTGTCAGTGTATGTCTTTGTTACTTGGTGTAAGTGTGTGTCTGTGTTACTGGGTATCAGTGTGTGTCTTTGTTACTTGGTGTAAGTGTGTGTCTGTGTTACTGGGTATCAGTGTATGTCTTTGTTACTGGGTGTCATTGTATGTCTGTGTTACTTGGTGTAAGTATGTGTATGTGTTATGGGTATCAGTGGATGTCTTTGTTACTTGGTGTCAGTGTATGTCTTTGTCATTTGGTGTCAGTCTATGTCTGTGTTACTTGGTGTAAGTGTGTTTCTTTGTTATATGGTGTCAGCGTATGTCTTTGTTACTTGGTATAAGTGTGTCTTTGTGTTACTTGGTGTCAGTGTGTGTCTGTGTTACTTGGTGTCAGTGTATGTCTTTGTTACTTGGTGTCAGTGTATGTCTGCGTCACTCGGTGTCAGTGTGTTTGTTTGTGTTACTGGGTGTCAGTGTGTGTCTGTGTTACTTGGTGTAAGTGTGTGTCTTTGTTACTTGGTGTCCGTGTGTGCCTGTGTTGCTGGGTGTCAATGTATGTCTTTGTTACTGGGAGTCAGTGTACGTATTGGTTACTTGGTGTCAGTGTATGTCTGTATTACTCGGTGTAAGTGTGTGTCTTTGTTACTTTGTGTCAGTGTATGTCTTTGTTACTTGCTGTCAGTCTATGTCTGTGTTACTTGGTGTAGGTGTGTGCCTGTGGTACTGGGAATCAGTGTATGTCTTTGTTACTTGGTGTCAGTGTATGTCTGTGTTATTTGGTGTAAGTGTGTGTCTGTGTTACTGGGTGTCAGTGTGTGTCTTTGTCACTTGGTGTCAGTCTATGTCTGTGTTACTTGGTGTCAGTGTATGTGTTTGTGACTTGGTGTCATTGTATGTCTTTCTTACTGGGTGTCAGTGTATGTCTTCGTTACTTGGTGTAAGTGTATGTCAAAATACTAGGTGTAAGTGTATGTCTTTGTTACTTGGTGTAAGTGTATGTCTGTGTTACTTGGTGTAAGTGTATGTCTTTGTCACTTGGTGTCAGTCTATGTCTGTGTTACTTGGTGTAAGAGTGTATCTGTGTTACTTGGTGTCAGTGTATGTCTTTGTTACTTGGTGTCAGTGTATGTCTTCTTTACTTGGTGTCAGTGTATGTCTGCGTCACTCTGTGTCAGTGTGTTTGTTTGTGTTACTGGGTGTCAGTGTGTTTCTGTGTTAATTGGTGTAAGTGTGTGTCTTTGATACTTGGTGTCCGTGTGTGTCTGTGTTACTGGGTGTCAGTGTATGTCTTTGTTACTGGGAGTCAGTGTACGTATTTGTTACTTGGTGTCAGTGTATGTCTGTGTTACTCGGTGTAAGTGTGTGTCTGTGTTACTTGGTGTCAGTGTATGTCTTTGTTACTTGGTGTCAGTGTATGTCTGCGTCACTCGGTGTCAGTGTATTTGTTTGTGTTACTGGGTGTCAGTGTGTGTCTGTGTTACTTGGTGTAAGTTTGTGTCTTTGTTACTTGGTGTCCGTGTGTGTCTGTGTTTCTGGGTGTCAATGTATGTCTTTGTTACTGGGAGTCAGTGTACGTATTGGTTACTTGGTGTCAGTGTATGTCTGTGTTACTCGGTGTAAGTGTGTGTCTTTGTTACTTTGTGTCAGTGTATGTCTTCGTTACTTGTTGTCAGTGTATGTCTGTGTTACTTGGTGTAGGTGTGCGCCTGTGTTACTGGGAATCAGTGTATGTCTTTGTTACTTGGCGTCAGTGTATGTCTGTGTTATTTGGTGTAAGTGTGTGTCTGTGTTACTGGATGTCAGTGTGTGTCTTTGTCACTTGGTGTCAGTCTATGTCTGTGTTACTTGGTGTCAGTGTATGTGTTTGTGACTTGGTGTCATTGTATGTCTTTGTTACTGGGTGTCAGTGTATGTCTTCGTTACTTGGTGTAAGTGTATGTCAAAATACTAGGTGTAAGTGTATGTCTTTGTTACTTGGTGTAAGTGTATGTCTGTGTTACTTGGTGTAAGTGTATGTCTTTGTCACTTGGTGTCAGTCTATGTCTGTGTTACTTGGTGTAAGTGTGTATCTGTGTTACTTGGTGTCAGTGTATGTCTTCTTTACTTGGTGTCAGTGTATGTCTGCGTCACTCGGTGTCAGTGTGTTTGTTTGTGTTACTGGGTGTCAGTGTGTGTCTGTGTTAATTGGTGTAAGTGTGTGTCTTTGATACTTGGTGTCCGTGTGTGTCTGTGTTACTGGGTGTCAGTGTATGTCTTTGTTACTGGGAGTCAGTGTACGTATTTGTTACTTGGTGTCAGTGTATGTCTGTGTTACTCGGTGTAAGTGTGTGTCTTTGTTACTTTGTGTAAGTGTATGTCTTTGTTACTTGCTGTCAGTGTATGTCTTTGTTACTTGGTGTCAGTGTATGTCTGTGTTACTTGGTGTAAGTGTGTGCCTGTGTTACTGGGTATCAGTGTATGTCTTTGTTACTGGGTGCCAGTGTATGTCTGTGTTATTTGGTGTAAGTGTGTGTCTGTGTTACTGGGTGTCAGTGTGTGTCTGTGTTACTCGGTGTAAGTGTGTGACTTTGTTACTTTGTGTAAGTGTATGTCTTTGTTACTTGGTGTAAGTGTGTGTCTGTGTTACTGGGAATCAGTGTCTGTCTTTGTGACTTGTTGTCAGTGTATGTCTTTGTGACTGCGTGTCAGTGTGTGTCTTTGTTACTTGGTGTAAGTGTGTGTCTGTGTTACTGGGTGTCAGTGTGTTTGTTTGTGTTACTGGGTGTCAGTGTGTGTCTGTGTTACTTGGTGTAAGTGTGTGACTTTGTTACTTGGTGTCCGTGTGTGTCTGTGTTACTGGGTGTCAGTGTATGTCTTTGTTACTGGGTGTCAGTGTATGTCTTTGTTACTTGGTGTAAGTGTGTGTCTGTGTTACTGGGTATCAGTGTGTGTCTTTGTTACTTGGTGTAAGTGTGTGTCTGTGTTACTGGGTATCAGTGTATGTCTTTGTTACTGGGTGTCAGTGTGCGTCTGTGTTACTTGGTGTCAGTGTGTGTCTGTGTTACTTGGTGTAAGTGTGTGTCTGTGTTCGTGGGTATCAGTGTATGTCTTTGTGACTTGTTGTCAGTGTATGTCTGTGTTACTCGGTGTAAGTGTGTGTCTTTGTTACTTTGTGTAAGTGTATGTCTTTGTTACTTGCTGTCGGTGTATGTCTTTGTTACTTGGTGTCAGTGTATGTCTGTGTTACTTGGTGTAAGTGTGTGCCTATGTTACTGGGTATCAGTGTATGTCTTTGTTACTGGGTGCCAGTGTATGTCTGTGTTATTTGGTGTAAGTGTGTGCCTGTGTTACTGGGTGTCAGTGTGTGTCTGTGTTACTCGGTGGAAGTGTGTGACTTTGTTACTTTGTGTAAGTGTATGTCTTTGTTACTTGGTGTAAGTGTGTGTCTGTGTTACTGGGAATCAGTGTCTGTCTTTGTGACTTGTTGTCAGTGTATGTCTTTGTTACTGCGTGTCAGTGTGTGTCTTTGTTACTTGGTGTAAGTGTCTGTCTGTGTTACTGGGTGTCAGTGTGTTTGTTTGTGTTACTGGGTGTCAGTGTGTGTCTGTGTTACTTGGTGTAAGTGTGTGACTTTGTTACTTGGTGTCCGTGTGTGTCTGTGTTACTGGGTGTCAGTGTATGTCTTTGTTACTGGGTGTCAGTGTATGTCTTTGTTACTTGGTGTAAGTTGTGTCTGTGTTACTGGGTATCAGTGTGTGTCTTTGTTACTTGGTGTAAGTGTGTGTCTGTGTTCGTGGGTATCAGTGTATGTCTTTGTGACTCGGTGTCAGTGTATGTCTTTGTTACTTGGTGTAAGTGTGTGTATGTGTTACTGCGTATCAGTGCATGTCTTTGTTACTTGGTGTCAGTGTATGTCAAAATACATGGTGTAAGTGTATGTCTTTGTTACTTGGTGTAAGTGTGTGTCTGTGTTACTGGGTATCAGTGTATGTCTTTGTTACTGGGTATCAGTGTGTGTCTGTGTTACTTGGTGTAAGTGTGTGACTTTGATACTTGGTGTCCGTGTGTGTCTGTGTTACTGGGTGTCAGTGTGTTTGTTTGTGTTACTGGGTGTCAGTGTGTGTCTGTCTTACTTGGTGTAAGTGTGTGACTTGGTTACTTGGTGTCAGTGTATGTCTTTGTTACTGGGTGTCAGTGTATGTCTTTGCTACTTGGTGTAAGTGTGCGTCTGTGTTACTGGGTATCAGTGTGTGTCTTTGTTACTTGGTGTAAGTGTGTGTCTGTGTTCGTGGGTATCAGTGTATGTCTTTGTTACTTGGTGTAAGTGTGTGTATGTGTTACTGGGTATCAGTGCATGTCTTTTTTACTTGGTGTCAGTGTATGTCAAAATACTTGGTGTAAGTGTATGTCTTTGTTACTTGGTGTAATTGTCTGTCTTTGTTACTTGGTGTCAGTGTATGTCTTTGTTACTTGGTTTCAGTGTATGTCAGTGTTCCTTGGTGTAAGTGTGTGTCGTTGTTACTTGGTGTAAGCGTATGTCTTTGTTACTTGGTGTCAGTGTGTGTCTTTGTTACTGGGTGTCAGTGTGTGTCTATGTTACTGGGAATCAGTGTATGTCTTTGTGACCTGGTATCAGTGTCTGGCTGTGTTACTGGGTATCAGTGTATGTCTTTGTGACTTGATGTCAGTGTATGTCAAAATACTTGGTGTAAGTGTATGTCTTTGTTACTTGGTGTAAGTGTGTGTCTGTGTTACTGGGTATCAGTGTATGTCTTTGTTACTGGGTGTCAGTGTGTGTCTGTGTTACTTGGTGTCAGTGTGTGTCTGTGTTACTGGGTGTCAGTGTGTTTGTTTGTGTTACTGGGTGTCAGTGTGTGTCTGTGTTACTTGGTGTAAGTGTGTGACTTTGTTACTTGGTGTCCGTGTGTGTCTGTGTTCCTGGGTGTCAGTATATGTCTCTGTTACTGTGTATCAGTGTGTGTTACTGGGTGTCAGTGTATGTCTTTGTGACTTGGTGTCAGTGTATGTCTTTGTTACTTGGTGTAAGTGTGTGTCTGTGTTACTAAGTGTCAGTGTGTTTGTTTGTGTTACTGGGTGTCAGTGTGTGTCTGTGTTACTTGTTGTAAGTGTGTGACTTTGTTACTTGGTGTCCGTGTGTGTCTGTGTTACTGTGCATCAGGTGTTCTCTGTGTTACTGGTTGTCAGTGTGTGTTTGTTTGTGTTTCTGTGTGTCAGTTTGTGTCTGTGACACCAGGTGTCAGTATTTAGTTTAGTTTGGAGATACAGCACTTAAACAGGCCCTTCGGGCCACCGAGTCTGTGCGGACCATCAACAACCCATTTATACTAATCCTACACTATTCCCGGATTCCAATCTCATCCACACCGGTCCCGATATATTTCCCTACCAACTACCTATACTAGGGGCAATTTATAATGGCCAATTAACCTACCAAACTGCAAGTCTTTGGCATGTGGGAGGAAACCGGAGCAAAGCGGAGCACCCGGAGGAAACCCACGCAGACACAGGGAGAACTTGCAAACTCCGCACAGGCAGTACCCAGAATCGAACCCGGGTCCCTGGAGCTGTGAGGCTGCAGTGCTAACCACTGCGCCACTGTGCCGCCCAGTGTGTGTCCGTGTTACTGGCTGTCAGTGCATGTCTTTGTTACTTGGTGTCAGTGTGTGTCTGTGTTACTTGGTGTAAGTGTGTGACTTTGTTACTTGGTGTCCGTGTGTTTCTGTGTTACTGGGTGTCAGTGTATGTCTTTGTTACTGGGTGTCAGTGTATGTCTTTGTTACTTGGTGTAAGTGTGTGTCTGTGTTACTGGGTGTCAGTGTGTTTGTTTGTGTTACTGGGTGTCAGTGTGTGTCTGTGTTACTTGGTGTAAGTGTGTGACTTTGTTACTTGGTGTCCGTGTGTGTCTGTGTTACTGGGTGTCAGTGTATGTCTTTGTTACTGGGTGTCAGTGTATGTCTTTGTTACTTGGTGTAAGTGTGTGTCTGTGTTACTGGGTATCAGTGTGTGTCTTTGTTACTTTGTGTAAGTGTGTGTCTGTGTTCGTGGGTATCAGTGTATGTCTTTGTGACTTGGTGTCAGTGTATGTCTTTGTTACTTGGTGTAAGTGTGTCTATGTGTTACTGGGTATCAGTGCATGTCTTTGTTACTTGGTGTCAGTGTATGTCAAAATACTTGGTGTAAGTGTATGTCTTTGTTACTTGGTGTAATTGTCTGTCTTTGTTACTTGGTGTCAGTGTATGTCTTTGTTACTTGGTTTCAGTGTATGTCTGTGTTCCTTAGTGTAAGCGTATGTCTTTGTTACTTGGTGTCAGTGTATGTCTTTGTTACTGGGTGTCAGTGTGTGTCTATGTTACTGGGTATCAGTGTATGTCTTTGTGACTTGGTATCGGTGTATGGCTGTGTTACTGGGTATCAGTGTATGGCTTTGTGACTTGGTATCAGTGTATGTCAAAATACTTGGTGTAAGTGTATGTCTTTGTTACATGGTGTAAGTGTGTGTCTGTGTTACTGGGTATCAGTGTATGTCTTTGTTACTGGGTGTCAGTGTGTGTCTGTGTTACTTGGTGTCAGTGTGTGTCTGTGTTACTTGGTGTAAGTGTGTGTCTGTGTTCGTGGGTATCAGTGTATGTCTTTGTGACTTGGTGTCAGTGTATGTCTTTGTTACTTGGTGTAAGTGTGTGTCTGTGTTACTGGGTGTCAGTGTGTATCTGTGACACTACGTGTCAGTATTTAGTTTAGTTTAGCGATACAGCACTTTAACAGGCCCTTCGGCCCATCGAGTATGTGCCGGCCATCAACCACCCATTCATACTAATCCTACACTAATCCCGCATTCCTATCACATCCCCACCTGTCCCTATATATTTCCCTACCACCTACCTATACTAGAGGCAATTTATGATGGCCAATTAACCTATCAACCTGCAAGTCTTTGGCATGTGGGAGGAAACCGGAGCCCCCGGAGGAAACCCACGCAGACACAAGGAGAAATTGCAAACTCAGCACAGGCAGTACCCAGAATCGAACCCGGGTCCGTGGAGCTGTGAGGCTGCGGTGCTAACCAATGCGACAATGTGCACCCCCCACCCCCTCCCACCCATTGTGTACCTGTGTTACTGGGTATCAGTGTCTGTCTTTGTTACTGGGTATCAGTGTTTGTCTTTGTTACTTGGTGTCAGTGTATGTCTGTGTTACTTGGTGTAAGTATGTGTCTGTGTTACTGGGTGTAAGTGTGTGTCTGTGTTACTGGGTGTCAGTGTATGTCTTTGTTACTTGGTGGAAGTGTGTGTCTGTGTTACTGGGTAACAGTGTATGTCTTTGTGACTTGGTCTCAGTTTATGTCTTTGTTACTGAGTATCAGTGTTTGTCTTTGTTACTTGGTGTCAGTGTATGTCTGTGTTACTTGGTGTAAGTGAGTGTCTTTGTTATTTGGTGTAAGTGTGTGTCTGTGTTACTGGGTGGCAGTGTATTTCTGTGTTACTTGGTGTAAGTGTGTGTCTGTGTTACTGGGTAACAGTGTATGTCTTTGTGACTTGGTCTCAGTTTATGTCTTTGTTACTGGGTATCAGTGTGTGTCATTGTGACTTGGTGTCAGTGTATGTCTTTGTTACTTGGTGTAAGTGTGTGTCTGTGTTACTGGGTATCAGTGTATGTCTTTGTGACTTGGTGTCAGTGTATGTCTTTGTTAACGGGTGTCAGTGTGTGTTTGTGTTACTTGGTGTCAGTGGATGTCTTTGTTACTGTTCGTAAGTGTTTCTCTATTTTACTGGGTGTCAGTGTATGTCTGTGTTACTTGGTGTAAGTATGTGTCTGTGTTCTGGGTATCAGTGGATGTCTTTGTTACTTGGTGTCAGTGTATGTCCGTGTTACTTGGTGTAAGTGTGTGTCTGTGTTACTGGGTGTCAGTGTGCGTCTGTGTTACTTGGTGTAAGTGTGTATCTTTGTTACTTGGTGTCCGTGTGTGTCTGTGTTACTGGGTGTCAGTGTGTGTTTGTTTGTCTTACTGGGTGTCAGTGTGTATCTGTGACACTACGTGTCAGTATTTAGTTTAGTTTAGCGATACAGCACTTTAACAGGCCCTTCGGCCCACCGAGTATGTGCCGGCCATCAACCACCCATTCATACTAATCCTACACTAATCCCGCATTCCTATCACATCCCCACCTGTCCCTATATATTTCCCTCCCACCTACCTATATTAGAGGCAATTTATGATGGCCAATTAACCTATCAACCTGCAAGTCTTTGGCATTGGGGAGGAAACCGGAGCACCCGGAGGAAACCCACGCAGACACAAGGAGAACTTGCAAACTCAGCACAGGCAGTACCCAGAATCGAACCCGGGTCCGTGGAGCTGTGAGGCTGCGGTGCTAACCAATGCGCCAATGTGCACCACCCCCCCCCCCCCCGCCTACCCATTGTGTACCTGTGTTACTGGGTATCAGTGCCTGTCTTTGATACTGGGTGTCCGTGTGTGTCTGTGTTACTGGGTGTCAGTGTATGTCTTTGTTACTGGGTGTCAGTGTATGTCTTTGTTACTTGGTGTAAGTGTGTGTCTGTGCTACTGGGTGGCAGTGTGTTTGTTTGTGTTACTGGGTGTCAGTGTGTGTCTGTGTTACTTGGTGTAAGTGTATGTCTTTGTTACTTGGTGTAAGTGTGTGTCTGTGTTACTGGGTATCAGTGTGTGTCTTTGTTACTTTGTGTAAGTGTGTGTCTGTGTTCGTGGGTATCAGTGTATGTCTTTGTGACTTGGTGTCAGTGTATGTCTTTGTTACTTGGTGTAAGTGTGTGTATGTGTTACTGGGTATCAGTGCATGTCTTTGTTACTTGGTGTCAGTGTATGTCAAAATACTTGGTGTAAGTGTATGACTTTGTTACTTGGTGTAATTGTCTGTCTTTGTTACTTGGTGTCAGTGTATGTCTTTGTTACTTGGTTTCAGTGCATGTCTGTGTTCCTTAGTGTAAGTGTGTGTCTTTGTTACTTGGTGTAAGCGTATGTCTTTGTTACTTGGTGTCAGTGTATGTCTTTGTTACTGGGTGTCAGTGTGTGTCTATGTTACTGGGTATCAGTGTATGTCTTTGTGACTTGGTATCAGTGTATGGCTGTGTTACTGGGTATCAGTGTATGGCTTTGTGACTTGGTGTCAGTGTATGTCAAAATACTTGGTGTAAGTGTATGTCTTTGTTACATGGTGTAAGTGTGTGTCTGTGTTACTGGGTATCAGTGTATGTCTTTGTTACTGGGTGTCAGTGTGTGTCTGTGATACTTGGTGTCAGTGTGTGTCTGTGTTCGTGGGTCTCAGTGTATGCCTTTGTGACTTGGTGTCAGTGTATGTCTTTGTTACTTGGTGTAAGTGTGTGTCTGTGTTACTGGGTGTCAGTGTGTTTGTTTGTGTTACTGGGTGTCAGTGTGTGTCTGTGTTACTTGGTGTAAGTGTGTGACTTTGTTACTTGGTGTCCGTGTGTGTCTGTGTTACTGGGTGTCAGTGTATGTCTTTGTTACTGGGTGTCAGTGTATGTCTTTGTTACTTGGTGTAAGTGTGTGTCTGTGTTACTGGGTATCAGTGTGTGTCTTTGTTACTTGTTGTCAGTGTGTGTCTGTCTTGCTTGGTGTAAGTGTGTGACTTGGTTACTTGGTGTCAGTGTATGTCTTTGTTACTTGGTTTCAGTGCATGTCTGTGTTCCTTAGTGTAAGTGTGTGTCTTTGTTACTTGGTGTAAGCGTATGTCTTTGTTACTTGGTGTCAGTGTATGTCTTTGTTACTGGGTGTCAGTGTGTGTCTATGTTACTGGGTATCAGTGTATGTCTTTGTGACTTGGTATCAGTGTATGGCTGTGTTACTGGGTATCAGTGTATGGCTTTGTGACTTGGTGTCAGTGTATGTCAAAATACTTGGTGTAAGTGTATGTCTTTGTTACATGGTGTAAGTGTGTGTCTGTGTTACTGGGTATCAGTGTATGTCTTTGTTACTGGGTGTCAGTGTGTGTCTGTGATACTTGGTGTCAGTGTGTGTCTGTGTTCGTGGGTCTCAGTGTATGCCTTTGTGACTTGGTGTCAGTGTATGTCTTTGTTACTTGGTGTAAGTGTGTGTCTGTGTTACTGGGTGTCAGTGTGTTTGTTTGTGTTACTGGGTGTCAGTGTGTGTCTGTGTTACTTGGTGTAAGTGTGTGACTTTGTTACTTGGTGTCCGTGTGTGTCTGTGTTACTGGGTGTCAGTGTATGTCTTTGTTACTGGGTGTCAGTGTATGTCTTTGTTACTTGGTGTAAGTGTGTGTCTGTGTTACTGGGTATCAGTGTGTGTCTTTGTTACTTGTTGTCAGTGTGTGTCTGTCTTGCTTGGTGTAAGTGTGTGACTTGGTTACTTGGTGTCAGTGTATGTCTTTGTTACTGGGTGTCAGTGTATGTCTTTGCTACTTGGTGTAAGTGTGCGTCTGTGTTACTGGGTATCAGTGTGTGTCTTTGTTACTTGGTGTAAGTGTGTGTCTGTGTTCGTGGGTATCAGTGTATGTCTTTGTTACTTGGTGTAAGTGTGTGTATGTGTTACTGGGTATCAGTGCATGTCTTTGTTACTTGGTGTCAGTGTATGTCAAAATACTTGGTGTAAGTGTATGTCTTTGTTACTTGGTGTAATTGTCTGTCTTTGTTACTTGGTGTCAGTCTATATCTTTGTTACTTGGTTTCAGTGTATGTCTGTGTTCCTTGGTGTAAGTGTGTGTCGTTGTTACTTGGTGTAAGCGTATGTCATTGTTACTTGGTGTCAGTGTGTGTCTTTGTTACTGGGTGTCAGTGTGTGTCTATGTTACTGGGTATCAGTGTATGTCTTTGTGACCTGGTATCAGTGTCTGGCTGTGTTACTGGGTATCAGTGTATGTATTTGTGACTTGATGTCAGTGTATGTCAAAATACTTGGTGTAAGTGTATGTCTTTGTTACTTGGTGTAAGTGTGTGTCTGTGTTACTGGGTATCAGTGTATGTCTTTGTTACTGGGTGTCAGTGTGTGTCTGTGTTACTTGGTGTCAGTGTGTGTCTGTGTCACTGGGTGTCAGTGTGTTTGTTTGTGTTACTGGGTGTCAGTGTGTGTCTGTGTTACTTGGTGTAAGTGTGTGACTTTGTTACTTGGTGTCCGTGTGTGTCTGTGTTCCTGGGTGTCAGTGTATGTCTTTGTTACTGTGTATCAGTGTGTGTTACTGGGTGTCATTGTATGTCTTTGTTACTTGGTGTCAGTGTATGTCTTTGTTACTGGGTGTCAGTGTATGTCTTTGTTACTTGGTGTAAGTGTGTGTCTGTGTTACTGGGTATCAGTGTGTGTCTTTGTTACTTGGTGTAAGTGTGTGTCTGTGTTCGTGGGTATCAGTGTATGTCTTTGTGACTTGGTGTCAGTGTATGTCTTTGTTACTTGGTGTCAGTGTGTGTCTGTGTTACTGGGTGTCAGTGTGTTTGTTTGTGTTACTGGGTGTCAGTGTGTGTCTGTGTTACTTGGTGTAAGTGTGTGACTTTGTTACTTGGTGTCCGTGTGTGTCTGTGTTCCTGGGTGTCAGTATATGTCTTTGTTACTGTGTATCAGAGTGTGTTACTGGGTGTCAGTGTATGTCTTTGTTACTTGGTGTCTGTGTATGTCTTTGTTACTGGGTGTCAGTGTATGTCTTTGTTACTGGGTGTCAGTGTATGTCTTTGTTACTTGGTGTAAGTTTGTGTCTGTGTTACTGGGAATCAGTGTCTGTCTTTGTGACTTGGTGTCAGTGTGTGCCTTTGTTACTGGGTGTCAGTGTGTGTCTGTGTTACTGGGTGTCAGTGTGTGTTTGTTTGTTTTACTGGGTGTCAGTGTGTATCTGTGACACTACGTGTCAGTATTTAGTTTAGTTTAGCGATACAGCACTTTAACAGGCCCTTCGGCCCACCGAGTATGTGCCGGCCATCAACCACCCATTCATACTAATCCTACACTAATCCCGCATTCCTATCACATCCCCACCTGTCCCTATATATTTCCCTGCCACCTACCTATACTAGAGGCAATTTATGATGGCCAATTAACCTATCAACCTGCAAGTCTTTGGCATGTGGGAGGAAACCGGAGCACCCGGAGGAAACCCACGCAGACACAAGGAGAACTTGCAAACTCAGCACAGGCAGTACCCAGAATCGAACCCGGGTCCGTGGAGCTGTGAGGCTGCGGTGCCAACCAATGCGCCAATGTGCACCACCCCCCCCACCCATTGTGTACCTGTGTTACTGGGTATCAGTGTCTGTCTTTGTTACTGGGTATCAGTGTTTGTCTTTGTTACTTGGTGTCAGTGTATGTCTGTGTTACTTGGTGTAAGTATGTCTCTGTGTTACTGGGT
Source organism: Heterodontus francisci (assembly GCF_036365525.1). Taxonomy (NCBI): domain Eukaryota; kingdom Metazoa; phylum Chordata; class Chondrichthyes; order Heterodontiformes; family Heterodontidae; genus Heterodontus; species Heterodontus francisci. The sequence goes on along the minus strand of NW_027142021.1, from coordinate 356,956 downwards.
GTAAGTGTGTGTCTGTGTTACTGGGTGTCAGTGTATGTCTTTGTTACTTGGTGGAAGTGTGTGTCTGTGTTACTGGGTGGCAGTGTATTTCTGTGTTACTTGGTGTAAGTGTGTGTCTGTGTTACTGGGTAACAGTCTATGTCTTTGTGACTTGGTCTCAGTTTATGTCTTTGTTACTAGGTATCAGTGTGTGTCTTTGTGACTTGGTGTCAGTGTATGTCTTTGTTACTTGGTGTAAGTGTGTGTCTGTGTTACTGGGTATCAGTGTATGTCTTTGTGACTTGGTGTCAGTGTATGTCTTTGTTAACGGGTGTCAGTGTGTGTCTGTGTTACTTGGTGTCAGTGGATGTCTTTGTTACTGTTTGTTAGTGTTTCTCTATGTTACTGGGTGTCAGTGTATGTCTGTGTTACTTGGTATAAGTATGTGTCTGTGTTATGGGTATCAGTGGATGTCTTTGTTACTTGGTGTCAATGTATGTCTGTGTTACTTGGTGTAAGTGTGTGTCTGTGTTACTGGGTGTCAGTGTGCGTCTGTGTTACTTGGTGTAAGTGTGTATCTTTGTTACTTGGTGTCCGTGTGTGTCTGTGATACTGGGTGTCAGTGCATGTCTTTGTTACTTGGTGCAAGTGTATGTCCTTGTTACTTGGTGTAAGTGTGTGTCTGTGTTACTGGGTGTCAGTGTGTGTTTGTTTGTTTTACTGGGTGTCAGTGTGTATCTGTGACACTACGTGTCAGTATTTAGTTTAGTTTAGCGATACAGCACTTTAACAGGCCCTTCGGCCCACCGAGTATGTGCCGGCCATCAACCACCCATTCATACTAATCCTACACTAATCCCGCATTCCTATCACATCCCCACCTGTCCCTATATATTTCCCCACCACCTACCTATACTAGAGGCAATTTATGATGGCCAATTAACCTATCAACCTGCAAGTCTTTGGCATGTGGGAGGAAACCGGAGCCCCCGGAGGAAACCCACGCAGACACAAGGAGAACTTGCAAACTCAGCACAGGCAGTACCCAGAATCGAACCCGGGTCCGTGGAGCTGTGAGGCTGCGGTGCTAACCAATGCGCCAATGTGCACCCCCCCCCCCCGCACCCATTGTGTACCTGTGTTACTGGGTATCAGTGTCTGTCTTTGTTACTGGGTATCAGTGTTTGTCTTTGTTACTTGGTGTCAGTGTATGTCTGTGTTACTTGGTGTAAGTATGTGTCTGTGTTACTGGGTGTAAGTGTGTGTCTGTGTTACTGGGTGTCAGTGTATGTCTTTGTTACTTGGTGGAAGTGTGTGTCTGTGTTACTGGGTGTCAGTGTATTTCTGTGTTACTTGGTGTAAGTGTGTGTCTGTGTTACTGGGTAACAGTGTATGTCTTTGTGACTTGGTCTCAGTTTATGTCTGTGTTACTTGGTGTAAGTGAGTGTCTTTGTTATTTGGTGTAAGTGTGTGTCTGTGTTACTGGGTGGCAGTGTTTTTCTGTGTTACTTGGTGTAAGTGTGTGTCTGTGTTACTGGGTAACAGTCTATGTCTTTGTGACTTGGTCTCAGTTTATGTCTTTGTTACTGGGTATCAGTGTGTGTCTTTGTGACTTGGTGTCAGTGTATGTCTTTGTTACTTGGTGTATGTGTGTGTCTGTGTTACTGGGTATCAGTGTATGTCTTTGTGACTTGGTGTCAGTGTATGTCTTTGTTAACGGGTGTCAGTGTGTGTCTGTGTTACCTGGTGTCAGTGGATGTCTTTGTTACTGTTTGTTAGTGTTTCTCTATGTTACTGGGTGTCATTGTATGTCTGTGTTACTTGGTGTAAGTATGTGTATGTGTTATGGGTATCAGTGGATGTCTTTGTTACTTGGTGTCAGTGTATGTCTTTGTCATTTGGTGTCAGTCTATGTCTGTGTTACTTGGTGTAAGTGTGTTTCTTTGTTATATGGTGTCAGCGTATGTCTTTGTTACTTGGTATAAGTGTGTGTTTGTGTTACTTGGTGCAAGTGTGTGTCTGTGTTACTTGGTGTCAGTGTATGTCTTTGTTACTTGGTGTCAGTGTATGTCTGCGTCACTCGGTGTCAGTGTGTTTGTTTGTGTTACTGGGTGTCAGTGTGTGTCTGTGTTACTTGGTGTAAGTGTGTGTCTTTGTTACTTGGTGTCCGTGTGTGCCTGTGTTGCTGGGTGTCAATGTATGTCTTTGTTACTGGGAGTCAGTGTACGTATTGGTTACTTGGTGTCAGTGTATGTCTGTATTACTCGGTGTAAGTGTGTGTCTTTGTTACTTTGTGTCAGTGTATGTCTTTGTTACTTGCTGTCAGTCTATGTCTGTGTTACTTGGTGTAGGTGTGTGCCTGTGGTACTGGGAATCAGTGTATGTCTTTGTTACTTGGTGTCAGTGTATGTCTGTGTTATTTGGTGTAAGTGTGTGTCTGTGTTACTGGGTGTCAGTGTGTGTCTTTGTCACTTGGTGTCAGTCTATGTCTGTGTTATTTGGTGTCAGTGTATGTGTTTGTGACTTGGTGTCATTGTATGTCTTTCTTACTGGGTGTCAGTGTATGTCTTCGTTACTTGGTGTAAGTGTATGTCAAAATACTAGGTGTAAGTGTATGTCTTTGTTACTTGGTGTAAGTGTATGTCTGTGTTACTTGGTGTAAGTGTATGTCTTTGTCACTTGGTGTCAGTCTATGTCTGTGTTACTTGGTGTAAGAGTGTATCTGTGTTACTTGGTGTCAGTGTATGTCTTTGTTACTTGGTGTCAGTGTATGTCTTCTTTACTTGGTGTCAGTGTATGTCTGCGTCACTCTGTGTCAGTGTGTTTGTTTGTGTTACTGGGTGTCAGTGTGTGTCTGTGTTAATTGGTGTAAGTGTGTGTCTTTGATACTTGGTGTCCGTGTGTGTCTGTGTTACTGGGTGTCAGTGTATGTCTTTGTTACTGGGAGTCAGTGTACGTATTTGTTACTTGGTGTCAGTGTATGTCTGTGTTACTCGGTGTAAGTGTGTGTCTGTGTTACTTGGTGTCAGTGTATGTCTTTGTTACTTGGTGTCAGTGTATGTCTGCGTCACTCGGTGTCAGTGTATTTGTTTGTGTTACTGGGTGTCAGTGTGTGTCTGTGTTACTTGGTGTAAGTTTGTGTCTTTGTTACTTGGTGTCCGTGTGTGTCTGTGTTTCTGGGTGTCAATGTATGTCTTTGTTACTGGGAGTCAGTGTACGTATTGGTGACTTGGTGTCAGTGTATGTCTGTGTTACTCGGTGTAAGTGTGTGTCTTTGTTACTTTGTGTCAGTGTATGTCTTCGTTACTTGTTGTCAGTGTATGTCTGTGTTACTTGGCGTAGGTGTGCGCCTGTGTTACTGGGAATCAGTGTATGTCTTTGTTACTTGGCGTCAGTGTATGTCTGTGTTATTTGGTGTAAGTGTGTGTCTGTGTTACTGGGTGTCAGTGTGTGTCTTTGTCACTTGGTGTCAGTCTATGTCTGTGTTACTTGGTGTCAGTGTATGTGTTTGTGACTTGGTGTCATTGTATGTCTTTGTTACTGGGTGTCAGTGTATGTCTTCGTTACTTGGTGTAAGTGTATGTCAAAATACTAGGTGTAAGTGTATGTCTTTGTTACTTGGTGTAAGTGTATGTCTGTGTTACTTGGTGTAAGTGTATGTCTTTGTCACTTGGTGTCAGTCTATGTCTGTGTTACTTGGTGTAAGTGTGTATCTGTGTTACTTGGTGTCAGTGTATGTCTTCTTTACTTGGTGTCAGTGTATGTCTGCGTCACTCGGTGTCAGTGTGTTTGTTTGTGTTACTGGGTGTCAGTGTGTGTCTGTGTTAATTGGTGTAAGTGTGTGTCTTTGATACTTGGTGTCCGTGTGTGTCTGTGTTACTGGGTGTCAGTGTATGTCTTTGTTACTGGGAGTCAGTGTACGTATTTGTTACTTGGTGTCAGTGTATGTCTGTGTTACTCGGTGTAAGTGTGTGTCTTTGTTACTTTGTGTAAGTGTATGTCTTTGTTACTTGCTGTCAGTGTATGTCTTTGTTACTTGGTGTCAGTGTATGTCTGTGTTACTTGGTGTAAGTGTGTGCCTGTGTTACTGGGTATCAGTGTATGTCTTTGTTACTGGGTGCCAGTGTATGTCTGTGTTATTTGGTGTAAGTGTGTGTCTGTGTTACTGGGTGTCAGTGTGTGTCTGTGTTACTCGGTGTAAGTGTGTGACTTTGTTACTTTGTGTAAGTGTATGTCTTTGTTACTTGGTGTAAGTGTGTGTCTGTGTTACTGGGAATCAGTGTCTGTCTTTGTGACTTGTTGTCAGTGTATGTCTTTGTGACTGCGTGTCAGTGTGTGTCTTTGTTACTTGGTGTAAGTGTGTGTCTGTGTTACTGGGTGTCAGTGTGTTTGTTTGTGTTACTGGGTGTCAGTGTGTGTCTGTGTTACTTGGTGTAAGTGTGTGACTTTGTTACTTGGTGTCCGTGTGTGTCTGTGTTACTGGGTGTCAGTGTATGTCTTTGTTACTGGGTGTCAGTGTATGTCTTTGTTACTTGGTGTAAGTGTGTGTCTGTGTTACTGGGTATCAGTGTGTGTCTTTGTTACTTGGTGTAAGTGTGTGTCTGTGTTACTGGGTATCAGTGTATGTCTTTGTTACTGGGTGTCAGTGTGCGTCTGTGTTACTTGGTGTCAGTGTGTGTCTGTGTTACTTGGTGTAAGTGTGTGTCTGTGTTCGTGGGTATCAGTGTATGTCTTTGTGACTTGTTGTCAGTGTATGTCTGTGTTACTCGGTGTAAGTGTGTGTCTTTGTTACTTTGTGTAAGTGTATGTCTTTGTTACTTGCTGTCGGTGTATGTCTTTGTTACTTGGTGTCAGTGTATGTCTGTGTTACTTGGTGTAAGTGTGTGCCTATGTTACTGGGTATCAGTGTATGTCTTTGTTACTGGGTGCCAGTGTATGTCTGTGTTATTTGGTGTAAGTGTGTGCCTGTGTTACTGGGTGTCAGTGTGTGTCTGTGTTACTCGGTGGAAGTGTGTGACTTTGTTACTTTGTGTAAGTGTATGTCTTTGTTACTTGGTGTAAGTGTGTGTCTGTGTTACTGGGAATCAGTGTCTGTCTTTGTGACTTGTTGTCAGTGTATGTCTTTGTTACTGCGTGTCAGTGTGTGTCTTTGTTACTTGGTGTAAGTGTCTGTCTGTGTTACTGGGTGTCAGTGTGTTTGTTTGTGTTACTGGGTGTCAGTGTGTGTCTGTGTTACTTGGTGTAAGTGTGTGACTTTGTTACTTGGTGTCCGTGTGTGTCTGTGTTACTGGGTGTCAGTGTATGTCTTTGTTACTGGGTGTCAGTGTATGTCTTTGTTACTTGGTGTAAGTTGTGTCTGTGTTACTGGGTATCAGTGTGTGTCTTTGTTACTTGGTGTAAGTGTGTGTCTGTGTTCGTGGGTATCAGTGTATGTCTTTGTGACTCGGTGTCAGTGTATGTCTTTGTTACTTGGTGTAAGTGTGTGTATGTGTTACTGCGTATCAGTGCATGTCTTTGTTACTTGGTGTCAGTGTATGTCAAAATACATGGTGTAAGTGTATGTCTTTGTTACTTGGTGTAATTGTCTGTCTTTGTTACTTGGTGTCAGTGTATGTCTTTGTTACTTGGTTTCAGTGTATGCCTGTGTTCCTTAGTGTAAGTGTGTGTCTTTGTTACTTGGTGTAAGCGTATGTCTTTGTTACTTGGTGTCAATGTATGTCTTTGTTACTGGGTGTCAGTGTGTGTCTATGTTACTGGGTATCAGTGTATGTCTTTGTGACTTGGTATCAGTGTTTGGCTGTGTTACTGGGTATCAGTGTATGTCTTTGTGACTTGGTGTCAGTGTATGTCAAAATACTTGGTGTAAGTGTATGTCTTTGTTACATGGTGCAAGTGTGTGTCTGTGTTACTGGGTATCAGTGTATGTCTTTGTTACTGGGTGTCAGTGTGCGTCTGTGTTACTTGGTGTCAGTGTGTGTCTGTGTTACTGGTGTAAGTGTGTGTCTGTGTTCGTGGGTATCAGTGTATGTCTTTGTGACTTGGTGTCAGTGTATGTCTTTGTTACTTGGTGTAAGTGTGTGTCTGTGTTACTGGGTGTCAGTGTGTTTGTTTGTGTTACTGGGTGTCAGTGTGTGTCTGTCTTACTTGGTGTAAGTGTGTGACTTTGTTACTTGGTGTCTGGGTGTGTCTGTGTTACTGGGTGTCAGTGTATGTCTTTGTTACTGGGTGTCAGTGTATGTCTTTGTTACTTAGTGTAAGTGTGTGTCTGTGTTACTGGGTATCAGTGTGTGTCTGTGTTACTCGGTGGAAGTGTGTGACTTTGTTACTTTGTGTAAGTGTATGTCTTTGTTACTTGGTGTAAGTGTGTGTCTGTGTTACTGGGAATCAGTGTCTGTCTTTGTGACTTGTTGTCAGTGTATGTCTTTGTTACTGCGTGTCAGTGTGTGTCTTTGTTACTTGGTGTAAGTGTCTGTCTGTGTTACTGGGTGTCAGTGTGTTTGTTTGTGTTACTGGGTGTCAGTGTGTGTCTGTGTTACTTGGTGTAAGTGTGTGACTTTGTTACTTGGTGTCCGTGTGTGTCTGTGTTACTGGGTGTCAGTGTATGTCTTTGTTACTGGGTGTCAGTGTATGTCTTTGTTACTTGGTGTAAGTTGTGTCTGTGTTACTGGGTATCAGTGTGTGTCTTTGTTACTTGGTGTAAGTGTGTGTCTGTGTTCGTGGGTATCAGTGTATGTCTTTGTGACTCGGTGTCAGTGTATGTCTTTGTTACTTGGTGTAAGTGTGTGTATGTGTTACTGCGTATCAGTGCATGTCTTTGTTACTTGGTGTCAGTGTATGTCAAAATACATGGTGTAAGTGTATGTCTTTGTTACTTGGTGTAATTGTCTGTCTTTGTTACTTGGTGTCAGTGTATGTCTTTGTTACTTGGTTTCAGTGTATGCCTGTGTTCCTTAGTGTAAGTGTGTGTCTTTGTTACTTGGTGTAAGCGTATGTCTTTGTTACTTGGTGTCAATGTATGTCTTTGTTACTGGGTGTCAGTGTGTGTCTATGTTACTGGGTATCAGTGTATGTCTTTGTGACTTGGTATCAGTGTTTGGCTGTGTTACTGGGTATCAGTGTATGTCTTTGTGACTTGGTGTCAGTGTATGTCAAAATACTTGGTGTAAGTGTATGTCTTTGTTACATGGTGCAAGTGTGTGTCTGTGTTACTGGGTATCAGTGTATGTCTTTGTTACTGGGTGTCAGTGTGCGTCTGTGTTACTTGGTGTCAGTGTGTGTCTGTGTTACTGGTGTAAGTGTGTGTCTGTGTTCGTGGGTATCAGTGTATGTCTTTGTGACTTGGTGTCAGTGTATGTCTTTGTTACTTGGTGTAAGTGTGTGTCTGTGTTACTGGGTGTCAGTGTGTTTGTTTGTGTTACTGGGTGTCAGTGTGTGTCTGTCTTACTTGGTGTAAGTGTGTGACTTTGTTACTTGGTGTCTGGGTGTGTCTGTGTTACTGGGTGTCAGTGTATGTCTTTGTTACTGGGTGTCAGTGTATGTCTTTGTTACTTAGTGTAAGTGTGTGTCTGTGTTACTGGGTATCAGTGTGTGTCTTTGTTACTTGGTGTAAGTGTCTGTCTGTGTTCGTGGGAATCAGTGTATGTCTTTGTGACTTGGTGTCAGTGTATGTCTTTGTTACTTGGTGTAAGTGTGTGTATGTGTTACTGGGCATCAGTGCATGTCTTTGTTACTTGGAGTCAGTGTATGTCAAATACTTGGTGTAAGTGTATGTCTTTTTTACTTGGTGTAATTGTCTGTCTTTGTTACTTGGTGTCAGTGTATGTCTTTGCTACTTGGTTTCAGTGTATGTCTGTGTTCCTTGGTGTAAGTGTGTGTCTTTGTTACTTGGTGTAAGCGTATGTCTTTGTTACTTGGTGTCAGTGTATGTCTTTGTTACTGGGTGTCAGTGTGTGTCTATGTTACTGGGTATCAGTGTATGTCTTTGTGACTTGGTATCAGTGTATGGCTGTGTTACTGGGTATCAGTGTATGTCTTTGTGACTTGGTGTCAGTGTATGTCAAAATACTTGGTGTAAGTGTATGTCTTTGTTACTTGGTGTAAGTGTGTGTCTGTGTTACTGGGTATCAGTGTATGTCTTTTTTACTGGGTGTCAGTGTGTGTCTGTGTTACTTTGTGGCAGTGTGTGTCTGTGTTACTGGGTGTCAGTGTGTTTGTTTGTGTTACTGGGTGTCAGTGTGTGTCTGTGTTACTTGGTGTAAGTGTGTGACTTTGTTACTTGGTGTCCGCGTGTGTCTGTGTTCCTGGGTGTCAGTGTATGTCTTTGTTACTGTGTATCAGTGTGTGTTACTGGGTGTCAGTGTATGTCTTTGTTACTTGATGTCAGTGTATGTCTTTGTTAGTGGGTGTCAGTGTATGTCTCTGTTACTCGGTGTCAGTGTATGTCTGTGTTATTTGGTGTAAGTGTGTGTCTGTGTTACTGGGTGTCAGTGTGTGTCTGTGTTACTGGGTGTCAGTGTATGTCTTTGTTACTGGGTGTCAGTGTATGTCTTTGTTACTTGGTGTAAGTGTGTGTCTGTGTTCCTGGGAATCAGTGTCTGTCTTTGTGAATTGGTGTCAGTGTATGTCTTTGTTACTGGGTGTCAGTGTGTGTCTCTGTTACTGGGTGTCAGTGTATGTCTTTGTGACTTGGTGCAAGTGTATGTCTTTGTTACTTGGTGTAAGTGTGTGTCTGTGTTCCTGGGTATCAGTGTGTGTCTGTGTTCCTTGGTGTAAGTGTTTGTCTTTGTTACTTGGTGTCAGCGTATGTCTTTGTTACTTGGTGTAAGTGTATGTCTTTGTCACTTGGTGTCAGTCTATGTCTGTGTTACTTGGTGTAAGTGTGTGTCTTTGTTACTTGGTGTCAGTGTATGTCTGTGTCACTCGGTGTCAGTGTGTTTGTTTGTGTTACTGGGTGTCAGTGTGTGTCTGTGTTACTTGGTGTAAGTGTGTGTCGTTGTTACTTGGTGTCAGTGTATGTCAAAATACTTGGTGTAAGTGTATGTCTTTGTTACTTGGTGTAAGTGTATCTCTGTGTTACTTGGTGTAAGTGTATGTCTTTGTCACTTGGTGTCAGTCTATGTCTGTGTTACTTGGTGTAATTGTGTTTCTTTGTTATATGGTGTCAGCGTATGTCTTTGTTACTTGGTATAAGTGTGTGTCTGTGTTACTTGGTGTAAGTGTGTGTCTGTGTTACTTGGTGTAAGTGTGTGTCTTTGTTACTTGGTGTCCGTGTGTGTCTGTGTTGCTGGGTGTCAATGTATGTCTTTGTTACTGGGAGTCAGTGTACGTATTGGTTACTTGGTGTCAGTGTATGTCTGTGTTACTCGGTGTAAGTGTGTGTCTTTGTTACTTTGTGTCAGTGTATGTCTTTGTTACTTGTTGTCAGTGTATGTCTGTGTTATTTGGTGTAAGTGTGTGTCTGTGTTACTGGGTGTCAGTGTGTGTCTTTGTCACTTGGTGTCAGTCTATGTCTGTGTTACTTGGTGTCAGTGTATGTGTTTGTGACTTGGTGTCATTGTATGTCTTTGTTACTGGGTGTCAGTGTATGTCTTCGTTACTTGGTGTAAGTGTATGTCAAAATACTAGGTGTAAGTGTATGTCTTTGTTACTTGGTGTAAGTGTATGTCTGTGTTACTTGGTGTAAGTGTATGTCTTTGTCACTTGGTGTCAGTCTATGTCTGTGTTACTTGGTGTAAGTGTGTATCTGTGTTACTTGGTGTCAGTGTATGTCTTTGTTACTTGGTGTCAGTGTATGTCTTCTTTACTTGGTGTCAGTTTATGTCTGCATCACTCGGTGTCAGTGTGTTTGTTTGTGTTACTGGGTGTCAGTGTGTGTCTGTGTTAATTGGTGTAAGTGTGTGTCTTTGATACTTGGTGTCCGTGTGTGTCTGTGTTACTGGGTGTCAGTGTATGTCTTTGTTACTGGGAGTCAGTGTACGTATTTGTTACTTGGTGTCAGTGTATGTCTGTGTTACTCGGTGTAAGTGTGTGTCTTTGTTACTTTGTGTAAGTGTATGTCTTTGTTACTTGCTGTCAGTGTATGTCTTTGTTACTTGGTGTCAGTGTATGTCTGTGTTACTTGGTGTAAGTGTGTGCCTGTGTTACTGGGTATCAGTGTATGTCTTTGTTACTGGGTGTCAGTGTATGTCTGTGTTATTTGGTGTAAGTGTGTGTCTGTGTTACTGGGTGTCAGTGTGTGTCTGTGTTACTCGGTGTAAGTGTGTGACTTTGTTACTTTGTGTAAGTGTATGTCTTTTTTACTTGGTGTAAGTGTGTGTCTGTGTTACTGGGAATCACTATCTGTCTTTGTGACTTGGTGTCAGTGTATGTCTTTGTTACTTGGTGTAAATGTGTGTCTGTGTTACTGGGTATCAGTGTGTGACTTTGTTACTTGGTGTAAGTGTGTGTCTGTGTTAGTGGGTATCAGTGTATGTCTTTGTTACTGGGTGTCAGTGTATGTCTTTGTTACTTGGTGTAAGTGTGTGTCTGTGTTACTGGGTATCAGTGTGTGCCTTTGTTACTTGGTGTAAGTGTGTGTCTGTGTTAGTGCGTATTAGTGTATGTCTTTGTGACTTGGTGTCAGTGTATGTCTTTGTTACTTGGTGTAAGTGTGTGTATGTGTTACTGGGTATCAGTGTATGTCTTTGTTACTTGGTTACAGTGTATGTCAAAATACTAGCTGTAAGTGTATGTCTTTGTTACTTGGTGTAATTGTCTGTCTTTGTTACTTGGTGTAAGTGTATGTCTTTGTTACTTGTTTTCAGTGTATGTCTGTGTTCCGTGGTGCAAGCGTATGTCTTTGTTACTTGGTGTCAGTTTATGCCTTTGTGACTGGGTGTCAGTGTATCTCTTTGTTACTGGGTGTCAGTGTGTGTCTTTGTTACTTGGTGTAAGTGTATGTCTTTGTTACTTGGTGTCAGTGTGTGTCTTTGCTCCTTTGTGTCAGTGTATGTCTTCGTTACTTGTTGTCAGTGTATGTCTGTGTTACTTGGTGTAGGTGTGTGCCTGTGTTACTGGGAATCAGTGTATGTCTTTGTTACTTGGTGTCAGTGTATGTCTGTGTTATTTGGTGTAAGTGTGTGTCTGTGTTCATGGGTGTCAGTGTGTGTCTTTGTCACTTGGTGTCAGTCTATGTCTGTGTTACTTGGTGTCAGTGTATGTGTTTGTGACTTGGTGTCATTGTATGTCTTTGTTACTGGGTGTCAGTGTATGTCTTCGTTACTTGGTGTAAGTGTATGTCAAAATACTAGGTGTAAGTGTATGTCTTTGTTACTTGGTGTAAGTGTATGTCTGTGTTACTTGGTGTAAGTGTGTGTCAGTGTTACTTGGTGTCAGTGTATGTCTTTGTTACTTGGTGTCAGTGTATGTCTTCTTTACTTGGTGTCAGTGTATGTCTGCGTCACTCGGTGTCAGTGTGTTTGTTTGTGTTACTGGGTGTCAGTGTGTGTCTGTGTTATTTGGTGTAAGTGTGTGTCTTTGATACTTGGTGTCCGTGTATGTCTGTGTTACTGGGTGTCAGTGTATGTCTTTGTTACTGGGAGTCAGTGTACGTATTTGTTACTTGGTGTCAGTGTATGTCTGTGTTACTCGGTGTAAGTGTGTGTCTTTGTTACTTTGTGTCAGTGTATGTCTTTGTTACTTGGTGTCAGTGTATGTCTTTGTTACTTGGTGTCAGTATATGTCTGTGTTACTTGGTGTAAGTGTGTGCCTGTGTTACTGGGCATCAGTGTATGTCTTTGTTACTGGGTGTCAGTGTGTGTCTGTGTTATTTTGTGTAAGTGTGTGTCTGTGTTACTGGGTGTCAGTGTGTGTCTGTGTTACTCGGTGTAAGTGTGTGCCTGTGTTACTGGGCATCAGTGTATGCCTTTGTTACTTGGTGTCAGTGTATGTCTTTGTTACTTGGTGTAAGTATGTGTATGTGTTACTGGGTATCAGTGTATGTCTTTGTTCCGTGGTGCAAGCGTATGTCTTTGTTACTTGGTGTCAGTTTATGCCTTTGTGACTTGGTGTCAGTGGATGTCTTTGTGACTGGGTGTCAGTGTGTGTCTTTGTGACTTGGTGTCAGTGTATGTCTTTGTTACTGAGTGTCAGTGTATGTCTTTGTTACTTGGTGTAAGTGTGTGTCTCTGTTACTGGGTATCAGTGCATGTCTTTGTTACTTGGTGTCAGTGCTTGTCAAAATACTTGGTGCAATTGTATGTCTTTGTTACTTGGTGTCAGTGTGTGTCTGAGTTACTGGGTATCAGTGTATGTCTTTGTGACTTGGTGTCAGTGTATGTCTTTGTTACTGGGTGTCCGTGTGTCTCTGTGTTACTTGGTGTAAGTGTGTGCCTCTGTTACTGGGTATCAGTGTATGTCTTTGTTACTGGGTGTCAGTATATGTCTGTGTTATTTTGTGTAAGTGTGTGTCTGTGTTACTGGGTGTCAGTGTGTGTCTGTGTTACTCGGTGTCAGTGTGTTTGTTTGTGTTACTGGGTGTCAGTGTGTGTCTGTGTTAATTGGTGTAAGTGTGTGTCTTTGATACTTGGTGTCCGTGTATGTCTGTGTTACTGGGTGTCAGTGTATGTCTTTGTTACTGGGAGTCAGTGTACGTATTTGTTACTTGGTGTCAGTGTATGTCTGTGTTACTCGGTGTAAGTGTGTGTCTTTGTTACTTTGTGTAAGTGTATGTCTTTGTTACTTGGTGTCAGTGTATGTCTTTGTTACTTGGTGTCAGTATATGTCTGTGTTACTTGGTGTAAGTGTGTGTCTGTGTTACTGGGTGTCAGTGTGTGTCTGTGTTACTCGGTGTAAGTGTGTGACTTTGTTACTTTGTGTAAGTGTATGTCTTTGTTACTTGGTGTAAGTGTGTGTCTGTGTTACTGGGAATCAGTGTCTGTCTTTGTGACTTGGTGTCAGTGTATGTCTTTGTTACTGGGTGTCAGTGTATGTCTTTGTTACTTGGTGTAAGGGTGTGTCTGTGTTACTGGGTATCAGTGTGTTTCTTTGTTACTTGGTGTAAGTGTGTGTCTGTGTTATTGGGTATCAGTGTATGTCTTTGTTACTGGGTGTCAGTGTATGTCTTTGTTACTGGGTGTCAGTGTATGTCTTTGTTACTTGGTGTAAGGGTGTGTCTGTGTTACTGGGTATCAGTGTGTTTCTTTGTTACTTGGTGTAAGTGTGTGTCTGTGTTACTGGGTATCAGTGTATGTCTTTGTGACTTGGTGTCAGTGTATGTCTTTGTTACTTGGTGTAAGTGCGTGTATGTGTTACTGGGTATCAGTGTATGTCTTTGTTACTTGGTTACAGTGTATGTCAAAATACTTGGTGTAAGTGTATGTCTTTGTTACTTGGTGTAATTGTCTGTCTTTGTTACTTGGTGTAAGTGTATGTCTTTGTTACTTGGTTTCAGTGTATGTCTGTGTTACTTGGTGTAAGTGTGTGCCTGTGTTACTGGGTATCAGTGTATGCCTTTGTTACCTGGTGTCAGTGTATGTCTTTGTTACTTGGTGTAAGTGTGTGTATGTGTTACTGGGTATCAGTGTATGTCTTTGTTACTTGGTTACAGTGTATGTCAAAATACTTGGTGTAAGTGTATGTCTTTGTTACTTGGTGTAATTGTCTGTCTTTGTTACTTGGTGTAAGTGTATGTCTTTGTTACTTGGTTTCAGTGTACGTCTGTGTTCCGTGGTGCAAGCGTATGTCTTTGTTACTTGGTGTCAGTTTATGCCTTTGTGACTTGGTGTCAGTGTATGTCTTTGTTACTGGGTGTCAGTGTGTGTCTTTGTGACTTGGTGTCAGTGTATGTCTTTGTTACTGGGTGTCAGTGTATGTCTTTGTTACCTGGTGTAAGTGTGTGTCTCTGTTACTGGGTATCAGTGCATGTCTTTGTTACTTGGTGTCAGTGCTTGTCAAAATACTTGGTGCAATTGTATGTCTTTGTTACTTGGTGTCAGTGTGTGTCTGAGTTACTGGGTATCAGTGTATGTCTTTGTGACTTGGTGTCAGTGTATGTCTTTGTTACTGGGTGTCAGTGTGTGTCAGTGTTACTTGGTGTAAGTGTGTGCCTGTGTTACTGCGTATCAGTGTATGTCTTTGTAACTGGGTGTCAGTATATGTCTGTGTTATTTTGTGTAAGTGTGTGTCTGTGTTACTGGGTGTCAGTGTGTGTCTGTGTTACTCGGTGTCAGTGTGTTTGTTTGTGTTACTGGGTGTCAGTGTGTGTCTGTGTTAATTGGTGTAAGTGAGTGTCTTTGATACTTGGTGTCCGTGTATGTCTGTGTTACTGGGTGTCAGTGTATGTCTTTGTTACTGGGAGTCAGTGCACGTATTTGTTACTTGGTGTCAGTGTATGTCTGTGTTACTCGGTGTAAGTGTGTGTCTTTGTTACTTTGTGTAAGTGTATGTCTTTGTTACTTGGTGTCAGTGGATGTCTTTGTTACTTGATGTCAGTATATGTCTTTGTTACTTGGTGTAAGTGTGTGCCTGTCTTACTGGGTATCAGTGTATGTCTTTGTTACTGGGTGTCAGTGTATGTCTGTGTTATTTTGTGTAAGTGTGTGTCTGTGTTACTGGGTGTCAGTGTGTGTCTGTGATACTCGGTGTAAGTGTGTGACTTTGTTACTTTGTGTAAGTGTATGTCTTTGTTACTTGGTGTAAGTGTGTGTCTGTGTTACAGGGAATCAGTGTCTGTCTTTGTGACTTGGTGTCAGTGTATGTCTTTGGTTTGGGTGTCAGTGTATGTCTTTGTTACTTGGTGTAAGGGTGTGTCTGTGTTACTGGGTATCAGTGTGTGTCTTTGTTACTTGGTGTAAGTGTGTGTCTGTGTTAGTGGGTATCAGTGTATGTCTTTGTTACTGGGTGTCAGTGTATGTCTTTGTTACTTGGTGTAAGTGTGTGTCTGTGTTTCTGGGTATCAGTGTGTGTCTTTGTTACTTGGTGTAAGTGTGTGTCTGTGTTAGTGGGTATCAGTGTATGTCTTTGTGACTTGGTGTCAGTGTATGTCTTTGTTACTTGGTGTAAGTGCGTGTATGTGTTACTGGGTATCAGTGTATGTCTTTGTTACTTGGTTACAGTGTAAGTCAAAATACTTGGTGTAAGTGTATGTCTTTGTTACTTGGTGTAATTGTCTGTCTTTGTTACTTGGTGTAAGTTTATGTCTTTGTTACTTGGTTTCATTGTATGTCTGTGTTACTTGGTGTAAGTGTGTGCCTGTGTTACTGGGTATCAGTGTATGCCTTTGTTACTTGGTGTCAGTGTATGTCTTTGTTACTTGGTGTAAGTGTGTGTATGTGTTACTGGGTATCAGTGTATGTCTCTGTTACTTGGTTACAGTGTATGTCAAAATACTTGGTGTAAGTGTATGTCTTTGTTACTTGGTGTAATTGTCTGTCTTTGTTACTTGGTGTAAGTGTATGTCTTTGTTACTTGGTTTCAGTGCATGTCTGTGTTCCGTGGTGCAAGCGTATGTCTTTGTTACCTGGTGTCAGTTTATGCCTTTGTGACTTGGTGTCAGTGTATGTCTTTGTTACTGGGTGTCAGTGTGTGTCTTTGTGACTTGGTGTCAGTGTATGTCTTTGTTACTGGGTGTAAGTGCGTGTCTCTGTTACTGGGTATCAGTGCATGTCTTTGTTACTTGGTGTCAGTTCTTGTCAAAATACTTGGTGCAATTGTATGTCTTTGTTACTTGGTGTCAGTGTGTGTCTGAGTTACTGGGTATCAGTGTATGTCTTTGTGACTTGGTGTCAGTGTATGTCTTTGTTACTGGGTGTCAGTGTGTGTCTGTGTTACTTGGTGTAAGTGTGTGCCTGTGTTACTGGGTATCAGTGTATGTCTTTGTTACTGGGTGTCAGTGTATGTGTTTGTTACTTGGTGTAAGTGTGTGTATGTGTTACTGAGTATCAGTGTATGTCTTTGTTACTTGGTTACAGTGTATGTCAAAATACTTGGTGTAAGTGTATATCTTTGTTACTTGGTGTAATTGTCTGTCTTTGTTACTTGGTGTCAGTGTATGTCTTTGTTACTTGGTGTAAGTGTGTGTCTGTGTTACTGGGTGTCAGTGTGTGTCTGTGTTACTCGGTGTAAGTCTGTGTCTTTGTTACTTTGTGTAAGTGTATGTCTTTGTTACTTGGTGTCAGTGTATGCCTTTGTTACTAGGTGTCAGTGTATGTCTGTGTTACTTGGTGTAAGTGTGTGCCTGTGTTACTGGGTATCAGTGTATGTCTTTGTTACTTGGTGTCAGTGTATGTCTGTGTTATTTGGTGTAAGTGTATGTCTGTGTTACTGGGTGTCAGTGTATGTCTTTGTTATTTTGTGTAAGTGTATGTCTTTGTTACTTGGTGTAAGTGTGTGTCTGTGATACTGCGAATCGGTGTATGTCTTTGTTACTTGGTGTCAGTGTGTGTCTGTGCTACTGGGTATCAGTGCATGTCTTTGTTACTTGGTGTCAGTGCTTGTCAAAATACTTGGTGCAATTGTATGTCTTTGTTAATTGGTGTCAGTGTGTGTCTGTGTTACTGGGTATCATTGTATGTCTTTGTGACTTGGTGTCAGTGTGTGTCTGTGTTACTTGGTGTAAGTGTGTGCCTGTGTTACTGGGTATCAGTGTATGTCTTTGTTACTGGGTGTCAGTATATGTCTGTGTTATTTTGTGTAAGTGTGTGTCTGTGTTACTGGGTGTCAGTGTGTGTCTGTGTTACTCGGTGTAAGTGTGTGAATTTGTTACTTTGTGGAAGTGTATGTCTTTGTTACTTGGTGTAAGCGTATGTCTTTGTTACTTGGTGTAAGTGTGTGCTTGTGTTACTGGGTATCAGTGTATGTCTTGGTCACTTGGTGTCAGTCTATGTCTGTGTTACTTGGTGTAAGTGTGTATCTGTGTTACATGGTGTCAGTGTATGTCTTTGTTACTTGGTGTCAGTGTATGTCTTCTTTACTTGGTCTCAGTGTATGTCTGCGTCACTCGGTGTCAGTGTGTTTGTTTGTGTTACTGGGTGTCAGTGTGTGTCTGTGTTAATTGGTGTAAGTGTGTGTCTTTGATACTTGGTGTCCGTGTGTGTCTGTGTTACTGGGTGTCCGTGTATCCCTTTGTTACTGGGAGTCAGTGTATGTATTTGTTACTTGGTGTCAGTGTATGTCTGTGTTACTCGGTGTAAGTGTGTGTCTTTGTTACTTTGTGTAAGTGTATGTCTTTGTTACTTGCTGTCAGTGTATGTCTTTGTTACTTGGTGTCAGTGTATGTCTGTGTTACTTGGTGTAAGTGTGTGCCTGTGTTACTGGGTATCAGTGTATGTCTTTGTTACTGGGTGTCAGTGTATGTCTGTGTTATTTGGTGTAAGTGTGTGTCTGTGTTACTGGGTGTCAGTGTGCGTCTGTGTTACTCGGTGTAAGTGTGTGACTTTGTTACTTTGTGTAAGTGTATGTCTTTGTTACTTGGTGTAAGTGTGTGTCTGTGTTACTGGGAATCAGTGTCTGTCTTTGTGACTTGGTGTCAGTGTGTGTCTTTGTTACTGCGGTGTCAGTGTATGTCTTTGTTACTTGGTGTAAGTGTGTGTCTGTGTTACTGGGTATCAGTGTGTGTCTTTGTTACTTGGTGTAAGTGTGTGTCTGTGTTAGTGGGTATCAGTGTATGTCTTTGTGACTTGGTGTCAGTGTATGTCTTTGTTACTTGGTGTAAGTGTGTGTATGTGTTACTTGGTATCAGTGTATGTCTTTGTTACTTGGTGTAATTGTCTGTCTTTGTTACTTGGTGTAAGTGTGTGTATGTGTTACTTGGTATCAGTGTATGTCTTTGTTACTTGGTGTAATTGTCTGTCTTTGTTACTTGGTGTAAGTGTATGTCTTTGTTACTTGGTTTCAGTGTATGTCTGTGTTCCGTGGTGCAAGCGTATGTCTTTGTTACTTGGTGTCAGTTTATGCCTTTGTGACTTGGTGTCAGTGTATGTCTTTGTTACTTGGTGTAAGTGTATGTCTTTGTTACTTGGTGTAAGTGTGTGTCTTTGTCACTTTGTGTCAGTGTATGTCTTTGTTACTTGTTGTCAGTGTATGTCTGCGTTACTTGGTGTAAGTGTGTGCCTGTGTTACTGGGTATCAGTGTATGTCTTTGTTACTTGGTGTCAGTGTATGTCTGTGTTATTTGGTGTTAGTGTGTGTCTGTGTTACTGGGTGTCAGTGTCTGTGTTTGTGACTTATTGTCATTGTATGTCTTTGTTACTGGGTGTAAGTGTATGTCTTTGTTACTTGGTGTAAGTGTATGTCTGTGTTACTTGGTGTAAGTGTATGTCTTTGTCGCTTGGTGTCAGTCTATGTCTGTGTTACTTGGTGTAAGTGTGTGTCTGTGTTACTTGGTGTCAGTGTATGTCTTTGTTACTTGGTGTCAGTGTATGTCTTCTTTACTTGGTGTCAGTGTATGTCTGCGTCACTCGGTGTCAGTGTGTTTGTTTGTGTTACTGGGTGTCAGTGTGTGTCTGTGTTAATTGGTGTAAGTGTGTGTCTTTGATACTTGGTGTCCGTGTGTGTCTGTGTTCCTGGGTGTCAGTGTATGTCTTTGTTACTGGGAGTCAGTGTACGTATTTGTTACTTGGTGTCAGTGTATGTCTGTGTTACTCGGTGTAAGTGTGTGTCTTTGTTACTTTGTGTAAGTGTATGTCTTTGTTACTTGGTGTCAGTGTATGTCTTTGTTACTTGGTGTCAGTATATGTCTGTGTTACTTGGTGTAAGTGTGTGCCTGTGTTACTGTGTGTAAGTGTGTGTCTGTGTTACTGGGTGTCAGTGTGTGTCTGTGTTAGTGGGTATCAGTGTATGTCTTTGTTACTGGGTGTCAGTGTATGTCTTTGTTACTTGGTGTAAGTGTGTGTTTGTGTTACTGGGAATCAGTGTCTGTCTTTGTGACTTGGTGTCAGTGTATGTCTTTGTTACTGGGTGTCAGTGTGTGTCTTTGTTACTGGGTGTCAGTGTATGTCTTTGTTACTTGGTGTAAGGGTGTGTCTGTGTTACTGGGTATCAGTGTGTGTCTTTGTTACTTGGTGTAAGTGTGTGTCTGTGTTAGTGGGTATCAGTGTACGTCTTTGTTACTGGGTGTCAGTGTATGTCTTTGTTACTTGGTGTAAGTGTGTGTCTGTGTTACTGGGAATCAGTGTCTGTCTTTGTGACTTGGTGTCAGTGTATGTCTTTGTTACTGGGTGTCAGTGTGTGTCTTTGTTACTGGGTGTCAGTGTATGTCTTTGTTACTTGGTGTAAGGGTGTGTCTGTGTTACTGGGTATCCGTGTGTGTCTTTGTTACTTGGTGTAAGTGTGTGTCTGTGTTAGTGGGTATCAGTGTATGTCTTTGTGACTTGGTGTCAGTGTATGTCTTTGTTACTTGGTGTAAGTGTGTGTATGTGTTACTGGGTATCAGTGTATGTCTTTGTTACTTGGTTACAGTGTATGTCAAAATACTTGGTGTAAGTGTATGTCTTTGTTACTTGGTGTAATTGTCTGTCTTTGTTACTTGGTGGAAGTGTATGTCTTTGTTACTTGGTTTCAGTGTATGTCTGTGTTACTTGGTGTAAGTGTGTGCCTGTGTTACTGGGTATCAGTGTATGCCTTTGTTACTTGGTGTCAGTGTATGTCTTTGTCACTTGGTGTAAGTGTGTGTATGTGTTACTGGGTATCAGTGTATGTCTTTGTTACATGGTTACAGTGTATGTCAAAATACTTGGTGTAAGTGTATGTCTTTGTTACTTGGTGTAATTGTCTGTCTTTGTTACTTGGTGTAAGTGTATGTCTTTGTTACTTGGTTTCAGTGCATGTCTGTGTTCCGTGGTGCAAGCGTATGTCTTTGTTACTTGGTGTCAGTTTATGCCTTTGTGACTTGGTGTCAGTGTATGTCTTTGTTACTGGGTGTCAGTGTGTGTCTTTGTGACTTGGTGTCAGTGTATGTCTTTGTTACTGGGTGTCAGTGTATGTCTTTGTTACTTGGTGTAAGTGTGTGTCTGTGTTACTGGGTATCAGTGCATGTCTTTGTTACTTGGTGTCAGTGCTTGTCAAAATACTTGGTGCAATTGTATGTCTTTGTTACTTGGTGTCAGAGTGTGTCTGTGTTACTGGGTATCAGTGTATGTCTTTGTGACTTGGTGTCAGTGAATGTCTTTGTTACTGGGTGTCAGTGTGTGTCTGTGTTACTTGGTGTAAGTGTGTGCCTGTGCTACAGGGTATCAGTGTATGTCTTTGTTACTGGGTGTCAGTATATGTCTGTGTTATTTTGTGTAAGTGTGTGTCTGTGTTACTGGGTATCAGTGTATGTCTTTGTTACTTGGTTACAGTGTATGTCAAAATACTTGGTGTAAGTGTATGTCTTTGTTACTTGGTGTAATTGTCTGTCTTTGTTACTTGGTGTAAGTGTATGTCTTTGTTACTGGGTGTCAGTGTATGTCTGTGTTATTTGGTGTAAGTGTGTGTCTGTATTACTGGGTGTCAGTGTGTGTCTGTGTTACTCGGTGTAAGCGTGTGTCTTTGTTACTTTGTGTAAGTGTATGTCTTTGTTACTTGGTGTCAGTGTATGCCTTTGTTACTTGGTGTCAGTGTATGTCTGTGTTACTTGGTGTAAGTGTGTGCCTGTGTTACTGGGTATCAGTGTATGTCTTTGTTACTGGGTGTCAGTGTATGTCTGTGTTATTTGGTGTAAGTGTGTGTCTGTGTTACTGGGTGTCATTGTGTGTCTGTGTTACTCGTTGTAAGTGTGTCTCTGTGTTACTGGGAATCAGTGTCTGTCTTTGTGACTTGGTGTCAGTGTATGTCTTTGTTACTGGGTGTCAGTGTGTGTCCTTGTTGCTGGGTGTCAGTGTATGTCTTTGTTACTGGGTGTCAGTGTATGTCTTTGTTATTTTGTGTAAGTGTATGTATTTGTTACTTGGTGTAAGTGTGTGTCTGTGATACTGCGAATCGGTGTATGTCTTTGTTACTTGGTGTACGTGTGTGTCTGTGTTACTGGGTATCAGTGCATGTCTTTGTTACTTGGTGTCAGTGCTTGTCAAAATACTTGGTGCAATTGTATGTATTTGTTAATTGGTGTCAGTGTGTGTCTGTATTACTGGGTATCAGTGTATGTCTTTGTGACTTGTTGTCAGTGTATGTCTTTGTTACTGGGTGTCAGTGTGTGTCAGTGTTACTTGGTGTAAGTGTGTGCCTGTGTTACTGCGAATCGGTGTATGTCTTTGTTACTTGGTGTAAGTGTGTGTCTGTGTTACTGGGTGTCAGTGTGTGTCTGTGTTACTCGGTGTAAGTGTATGTCTTTGTTACTTGGTGTAAGTGTGTGTCTGTGTTACTGGTTGTCAGTGTGTGTCCTTGTGACTTGGTGTCAGTGTACGTCTTTGTTACTGGGTGTCAGTGTGTGTCTGTGTTACTTGGTGTCAGTGTATGTATTTGTTACTGTGTATCAGTGTTTCTCTGTGTTACTGGGTGTCAGTGTGTGTTTGTTTGTGTTACTGGGTATCACTGTATGTCTTTGTTCCTTGGTGTCAGTGTATGTCTTTGTGACTTGGTGTCAGTGTATGTCTTTGTTACTTGGTGTCAGTGTATGACTTTGTTACTTGGTGTCAGTGTATGTCTTTGTTACTTGGTGTAAGTGTGTGTCTGTGTTACTGGGTATCATTGTATGTCTTTGTTACTTGGTGTAAGTGTATGTCTTTGTTACTTGGTGTCAGTGTATGTCTTTGTTACTTGGTGTCAGTGTGTGTCTATGTTACTGGGTATCATTGTATGTCTTTGTTACTTGGTGTAAGTGTATGTCTTTGTTACTTGGTGTCAGTGTATGTCTTTGTTACTCGGTGTCAGTGTATGTCTTTGTTACTTGGTGTAAGTGTATGTCTTTGTTACTTGGTGTCAGTGTATGTCTTTGTTACTTGGTGTAAGTGTGTGTCTGTGATACTGGGTATCAGTGTATGTCTTTTTTTACTTGGTGTAAGTTTGTGTCTGTGTTACTGGGTATCAGTGGATGTCATTGTAACTTGGTGTCAGTGCATGTCTTTGTTACTTGGTGTAAGTGTATGCCTTTGTTACTTGGTGTCAGTGTATGACTTTGTTACTTGGTGTAAGTGTGTGCCTGTGTTACTGGGTATCAGTGTATGTCTTTGTTACTGGGTGTCAGTGTATTTCTTTGTTACTGGGTGTCAGTGTATGTCTTTGTGACTTGGTGTCAGTGTATGTCTTTGTTACTTGGTGCAAGTTTGTGTCTTTGTTACTTGGTGTCAGTGGATGTCTGTGTTACTTTGTGTAAGTGTATGTCTTTGTTACTTGGTGACAGTGTGTGTCTGTGTTACTGGGTATCAAAGTATGTCTTTGTTCCTAGGTGTCAGTGTATGTCTTTGTGAGTTGGTGTCAGTGTATGTCTTTGTTACTCGTTGTCAGAGTATGTCTTTTTTATTTGGTGTCAGTGTATGTCTTTGTTACTGGGTGTCATTGTATGTCTTTGTTACTTGGTGTAAGTGTGTGTCTTTGTTACTGTGGATCAGTGTATGTCTTTGTTACTTGGTGTAAGTGTGTGTCTGTGTTACTTGGTGTCAGTGCATGTCTTTGTTACGTGGTGCAAGTGTATATCTTTGTTGCTTGGTGTCAGTGTATGACTTTGTTACTTGGTGTCAGTGTATGTCTTTGTTACTAGGTGTCAGTGTATTTCTTTGTAACTGGGTGTCAGTGTATGTCTTTGTGACTTGGTGTCAGTGTATGTCTTTGTTACTTGGTGTCGGGGTATGTCTTTGTTACTTGGGGTAAGAGGATGTCTTTGTTACTTGGTGTAAGTGTATGTCTTTGTTACTTGTTGTAAGTGTGTGTCTGTGTTACAGGGTATCAGTGGATGTCTTTGTTACTTGGTGTCAGTGCATGTCTTTGTTACTTGGTGTAAGTGTATACCTTTGTTACTTGGTGTCAGTGTATGACTTTGTTACTTGGTGTCAGTGTATGTCTTTGTTACTAGGTGTCAGTGTATTTCTTTGTTACTGGGTGTCAGTGTATGTCTTTGTTACTTGGTGTCAGTGTATGTCTTTGTGACTTGGTGTCAGTGTATGTCTTTGTTACTTGGGGTAAATGCATGTCTTTGTTACTTGGTGTCAGTGTATGTCTTTGTTACTTGTTGTAAGTGTGTGTCTGTTACTGGGTATCAGTGTATGTCTTTGTTACTTGGTGTCAGTGTATGTCTTTGTTACTTGGCGTAAGTGTGTGTCTGTGTTATTTGGTGTAAGTGTATGTCTTTGTCACTTGGTGTCAGTGTATGTCTTTGTTACTTGGTGTATGTGTGTGTCTGTGTTACTGGGTATCACTGACTGTCTTTGTTCCTTGCTGTCAGTGTTTGTCTTTGTTACTTGGTGTCAGTGTATGACTTTGTTACTTGGTGTAAGAGTGTGTCTGTGTTACTGGGTATCAGTGTATGTCTTTGTTACTTGGTGTATGTGTGTGTCTGTGTTGCTGGGTATCAGTGGATGTCTTTGTTACTGGGTGTCAGTGCATGTCTTTGTTACTTGGTGTAAGTGTATGTCTTTGTTACTGGGTATCACTGTATGTCTTTGTTACTTGTTGTCAGTGTATGTCTGTGTTACTAGGTGTCAGTGTATTTCTTTGTTACTGTGTGTCAGTGTATGTCTTTGTGTCTTGGTGTCAGTGTATGTCTTTGTTCCTTGGTGTCAGTGTATGTCTTTGTGACTTGGTGTCAGTGTATGTCTTTGTTACTTGGTGTCAGTGTATGACTTTGTTACTTGGTGTCAGTGTATGTCTTTGTTACTTTGTGTAAGTGTGTGTCTGTGTTGCTGGGTATCAGTGTGTGTCTTTGTTACTTGGTGTCAGTGTATGTCTTTGTTACTTGGTGTCAGTGTATTTCTTTGTTACTGGGTGTCAGTGCATGTCTTTCTGACTTGGTGTCAGTGTATGTCTTTGTTACTTGGTGTAAGTGTATGTCTTTGTTACTTGGTGTAAGAGTGTGTCTGTGTTACTGGGTATCAGTGTATGTCTTTGTTACTTGGTGTAAGTGTGTGTCTGTGATACTGGGTATCAGTGGATGTCTTTGTTACTTGGTGTCAGTGCATGTCTTTGTTACTTGGTGTAAGTGTATGTCTTTGTTACTGGGTATTAGTGTATGTCTTTGTTACTTGTTGTCAGTGTTTGTCTTTGTTACTTGGTGTAAGTGTGTGTCTGTGTTACTGTGGATCAGTGTATGTCTTTGTTACTTGGTGTCAGTGCATGTCTTTGTTACTTGGTGTAAGTGTATATCTTTGTTACTTCGTGTCAGTGTATGACTTTGTTACTTGATGTCAGTGTATGTCTTTGTTATTAGGTGTCAGTGTATTTCTTTGTTACTGTGTGTCAGTGTATGTCTTTGTGTCTTGGTGTCAGTGTATGTCTTTGTTACTTGGTGTCAGGGTATGTCTTTGTTACTTGGGGTAAGTGTATGTCTTTGTTACTTGGTGTCAGTGTATGTCTTTGTTACTTGATGTAAGTGTGTGTCTGTGTTACTTGGTGTAATTGTATGTCTTTGTTACTTGGTGTCAGTGTATGTCTGTGTTACTTGGTGTATGTGTGTGTCTGTGTTACTGGGTATCACTGTATGTCTTTGTTCCTTGGTGTCAGTGTATGTCTTTGTGACTTGGTGTCAGTGTATGTCTTTGTTACTTGGTGTCAGTGTATGACTTTGTTACTTGGTGTAAGTGTATGTCTTTGTTACTTGGTGTAAGTGTGTGTCTGTGTTACTGGGTATCAGTGTATGTCTTTGTTACTTGGTGTAAGTGTATGTCTTTGTTACTTGGTGTCAGTGTATGTCTTTGTTACTCGGTGTCAGTGTATGTCTTTGTTACTTGGTGTAAGTGTATGTCTTTGTTACTTGGTGTCAGTGTGTGTCTGTGATACTGGGTATCAGTGTATGTCTTTGTTACTTGGTGTAAGTGTGTGTCTGTGTTACTGGGTATCAGTGGATGTCATTGTAACTTGGTGTCAGTGCATGTCTTTGTTACTTGGTGTAAGTGTATGTCTTTGTTACTTGGTGTCAGTGTATGACTTTGTTACTTGGTGTAAGTGTGTGCCTGTGTAACTGGGTATCAGTGTATGTCTTTGTTACTGGGTGTCAGTGTATTTCTTTGTTACTGTGTGTCAGTGTATGTCTTTGTGACTTGGTGTCAGTGTATGTCTTTGTTACTTGGTGCAAGTTTGTGTCTTTGTTACTTGGTGTCAGTGGATGTCTGTGTTACTTTGTGTAAGTGTATGTCTTTGTTACTTGGTGACAGTGTGTGTCTGTGTTACTGGGTATCAAAGTATGTCTTTGTTCCTAGGTGTCAGTGTATGTCTTTGTGAGTTGGTGTCAGTGTATGTCTTTGTTACTCGTTGTCAGAGTATGTCTTTTTTTTATTTGGTGTCAGTGTATGTCTTTGTTACTGGGTGTCATTGCATGTCTTTGTTACTTGGTGTAAGTGTGTGTCTTTGTTACTGTGGATCAGTGTATGTCTTTGTTACTTGGTGTAAGTGTGTGTCTGTGTTACTTGGTATCAGTGGATGTCTTTGTTACTTGGTGTCAGTGCATGTCTTTGTTACGTGGTGCAAGTGTATATCTTTGTTGCTTGGTGTCAGTGTATGACTTTGTTACTTGGTGTCAGTGTATGTCTTTGTTACTAGGTGTCAGTGTATTTCTTTGTAACTGGGTGTCAGTGTATGTCTTTGTGACTTGGTGTCAGTGTATGTCTTTGTTACTTGGTGTCGGGGTATGTCTTTGTTACTTGGGGTAAGAGTATGTCTTTGTTACTTGGTGTAAGTGTATGTCTTTGTTACTTGTTGTAAGTGTGTGTCTGTGTTACTTGGTATCAGTGGATGTCTTTGTTACTTGGTGTCAGTGCATGTCTTTGTTACTTGGTGTAAGTGTATACCTGAGTTACTTGGTGTCAGTGTATGACTTTGTTACTTGGTGTCAGTGTATGTCTTTGTTACTAGGTGTCAGTGTATTTCTTTGTTACTTGGTGTCAGTGTATGTCTTTGTTACTTGGGGTAAGTGCATGTCTTTGTTACTTGGTGTCAGTGTATGTCTTTGTTACTTGTTGTAAGTGTGTGTCTGTTACTGGGTATCAGTGTATGTCTTTGTTACTTGGTGTCAGTGTATGTCTTTGTTACTTGGCGTAAGTGTGTGTCTGTGTTACTTGGTGTAAGTGTATGTATTTGTCAATTGGTGTCAGTGTATGTCTTTGTTACTTGGTGTAAGTGTGTGTCTGTGTTACTGGGTATCACTGACTGTCTTTGTTCCTTGCTGTCGGTGTATGTCTTTGTGACAGGGTGTCAGTGTTTGTCTTTGTTACTTGGTGTCAGTGTATGACTTTGTTACTTGGTGTAAGAGTGTGTCTGTGTTACTGGGTATCAGTGTATGTCTTTGTTACTTGGTGTAAGTATGTGTCTGTGTTACTGGGTATCAGTGGATGTCTTTGTTACTCGGAGTCAGTGCATGTCTTTGTTACTTGGTGTAAGTGTATGTCTTTGTTACTGGGTATCAGTGTATGTCTTTGTTACTTGTTGTCAGTGTATGTCTGTGTTACTAGGTGTCAGTGTATTTCTTTGTTACTGTGTGTCAGTGTATGTCTTTGTGTCTTGGTGTCAGTGTATGTCTTTGTTCCTTGGTGTCAGTGTATGTCTTTGTGACTTGGTGTCAGTGTATGTCTTTGTTACTTGGTGTCAGTGTATGACTTTGTTACTTGGTGTCAGTGTATGTCTTTGTTACTTGGTGTAAGTGTGTGTCTGTGTTGCTGGGTATCAGTGTATGTCTTTGTTACTTGGTGTCAGTGTATGTCTTTGTTACTTGGTGTCAGTGTATTTCTTTGTTACTGGGTGTCAGTGCATGTGTTTGTGACTTGGTGTCAGTGTATGTCTTTGTTACTTGGTGTAAGTGTATGTCTTTGTTACTGGGTATCAGTGTATGTCTTTGTTACTTGATGTCATTGTATGTCTTTGTTACTTGGTGTAAGTGTGTGTCTGTGTTACTGTGGATCAGTGTATGTCTTTATTACTTGGTGTCAGTGCATGTCTTTGTTACTTGGTGTAAGTGTATATCTTTGTTACTTGGTGTCAGTGTATGACTTTGTTACTTGATGTCAGTGTATGTCTTTGTTACTAGGTGTCAGTGTATTTCTTTGTTACTGTGTGTCAGTGTATGTCTTTGTGTCTTGGTGTCAGTGTATGTCTTTGTTACTTGGTGTCAGGGTATGTCTTTGTTACTTGGGGTAAGTGTATGTCTTTGTTACTTGGTGTCAGTGTATGTCTTTGTTACTTGTTGTAAGTGTGTGTCTGTGTTACTGGGTATCAGTGTTTGTCTTTGTTACTTGGTGTCAGTGTATGTCTTTGTGACTTGGTGTCAGTGTATGTCTTTGTTACTTGGTGTCAGTGTATGACTTTGTTACTTGGTGTCAGTGTATGTCTTTGTTACTTGGTGTAAGTGTGTGTCTGTGTTACTGGGTATCAGTGTATGTCTTTGTTACTTGGTGTAAGTGTATGTCTTTGTTACTCGGTGTCAGTGTATGTCTTTGTTACTTGGTGTAAGTGTATGTCTTTGTTACTTGGTGTCAGTGTATGTCTTTGTTACTTGGTGTAAGTGTGTGTCTGTGATACTGGGTATCAGTGTATGTCTTTGTTACTTGGTGTAAGTGTGTGTCTGTGTTACTGGGTATCAGTGGATGTCATTGTAACTTGGTGTCAGTGCATGTCTTTGTTACTTGGTGTAAGTGTATGTCTTTGTGACTTGGTGTCAGTGTATGTCTTTGATACTTGGTGTAAGTGTGTGCCTGTGTTACTGGGTATCAGTGTATGTCTTTGTCACTTGGTGTCAGTGTATTTCTTTGTTACTGGGTGTCAGTGTATGTCTTTGTGACTTGGTGTCAGTGTATGTCTTTGTTACTTGGTGCAAGTTTGTGTCTTTGTTACTTGGTGTCAGTGGATGTCTGTGTTACTTTGTGTAAGTGTATGTCTTTGTTACTTGGTGACAGTGTGTGTCTGTGTTACTGGGTATCAAAGTATGTCTTTGTTCCTAGGTGTCAGTGTATGTCTTTGTGAGTTGGTGTCAGTGTATGTCTTTGTTACTCGTTGTCAGAGTATGTCTTTTTTATTTGGTGTCAGTGTATGTCTTTGTTACTGGGTGTCATTGTATGTCTTTGTTACTTGGTGTAAGTGTGTGTCTTTGTTACTGTGGATCAGTGTATGTCTTTGTTACTTGGTGTAAGTGTGTGTCTGTGTTACTTGGTATCAGTGGATGTCTTTGTTACTTGGTGTCAGTGCATGTCTTTGTTACGTGGTGCAAGTGTATATCTTTGTTGCTTGGTGTCAGTGTATGACTTTGTTACTTGGTGTCAGTGTATGTCTTTGTTACTAGGTGTCAGTGTATTTCTTTGTAACTGGGTGTCAGTGTATGTCTTTGTGACTTGGTGTCAGTGTATGTCTTTGTTACTTGGTGTAAGTGTGTGTCTGTGTTACTGGGTATCAGTGGATGTCTTTGTTACTTGGTGTCAGTGCATGTCTTTGTTACGTGGTGCAAGTGTATATCTTTGTTGCTTGGTGTCAGTGTATGACTTTGTTACTTGGTGTCAGTGTATGTCTTTGTTACTAGGTGTCAGTGTATTTCTTTGTAACTGGGTGTCAGTGTATGTCTTTGTGACTTGGTGTAAGTGTATGTCTTTGTTACTTGTTGTAAGTGTGTGTCTGTGTTACTGGGTATCAGTGGATGTCTTTGTTACTTGGTGTCAGTGCATGTGTTTGTTACTTGGTGTAAGTGTATACCTGAGTTACTTGGTGTCAGTGTATGACTTTGTTACTTGGTGTCAGTGTATGTCTTTGTTACTAGGTGTCAGTGTATTTCTTTGTTACTGGGTGTCAGTGTATGTCTTTGTTACTTGGTGTGAGTGTATGTCTTTGTTACTTGGGGTAAGTGCATGTCTTTGTTACTTGGTGTCAGTGTATGTCTTTGTTACTTGTTGTAAGTGTGTGTCTGTTACTGGGTATCAGTGTATGTCTTTGTTACTTGGTGTCAGTGTATGTCTTTGTTACTTGGCGTAAGTGTGTGTCTGTGTTACTTGGTGTAAGTGTATGTATTTGTCACTTGGTGTCAGTGTATGTCTTTGTTACTTGGTGTATGTGTGTGTCTGTGTTACTGGGTATCACTGACTGTCTTTGTTCCTTGCTGTCGGTGTATGTCTTTGTGACAGGGTGTCAGTGTTTGTCTTTGTTACTTGGTGTCAGTGTATGACTTTGTTACTTGGTGTAAGAGTGTGTCTGTGTTACTGGGTATCAGTGTATGTCTTTGTTACTTGGTGTAAGTATGTGTCTGTGTTACTTGGTATCAGTGGATGTCTTTGTTACTGGGTGTCAGTGCATGTCTTTGTTACTTGGTGTAAGTGTATGTCTTTGTTACTGGGCATCAGTGTATGTCTTTGTTACTTGTTGTCAGTGTATGTCTGTGTTACTAGGTGTCAGTGTATTTCTTTGTTACTGTGTGTCAGTGTATGTCTTTGTGACTTGGTGTCAGTGTATGTCTTTGTTACTTGGTGTCAGTGTATGACTTTGTTACTTGGTGTCAGTGTATGTCTTTGTTACTTGGTGTAAGTGTGTGTCTGTGTTGCTGGGTATCAGTGTATGTCTTTGTTACTTGGTGTCAGTGTATGTCTTTGTTACTTGGTGTCAGTGTATTTCTTTGTTACTGGGTGTCAGTGCATGTGTTTGTGACTTGGTGTCAGTGTATGTCTTTGTTACTTGGTGTAAGTGTATGTCTTTGTTCCTTGGTGTAAGAGTGTGTCTGTGTTACTGGGTATCAGTGTATGTCTTTGTTACTTGGTGTAAGTGTGTGTCTGTGTTACTGGGTATCAGTGGATGACTTTGTTACTTGGTGTCAGTGCATGTCTTTGTTACTTGGTGTAAGTGTATGTCTTTGTTACTGGGAATCAGTGTATGTCTTTGTTACTTGTTGTCAGTGTATGTCTTTGTTACTTGGTGTAAGTGTGTGTCTGTGTTACTGTGGATCAGTGTATGTCTTTGTTACTTGGTGTCAGTGCATGTCTTTGTTACTTGGTGTAAGTGTATATCTTTGTTACTTGGTGTCAGTGTATGACTTTGTTACTTGATGTCAGTGCATGTCTTTGTTACTAGGTGTCAGTGTATTTCTTTGTTACTGTGTGTCAGTGTATGTCTTTGTGTCTTGGTGTCAGTGTATGTCTTTGTTACTTGGTGTCAGGGTATGTCTTTGTTACTTGGGGTAAGTGTATGTCTTTGTTACTTGGTGTCAGGGTATGTCTTTGTTACTTGTTGTAAGTGTGTGTCTGTGTTACTGGGTATCAGTGTTTGTCTTTGTTACTTGGTGTCAGTGTATGTCTTTGTGACTTGGTGTCAGTGTATGTCTTTGTTACTTGGTGTCAGTGTATGACTTTGTTACTTGGTGTCAGTGTATGTCTTTGTTGCTTGGTGTAAGTGTGTGTCTGTGTTACTGGGTATCAGTGTATGTCTTTGTTACTTGGTGTAAGTGTATGTCTTTGTTACTCGGTGTCAGTGTATGTCTTTGTTACTTGGTGTAAGTGTATGTCTTTGTTTCTTGGTGTCAGTGTATGTCTTTGTTACTTGGTGTAAGAGTGTGTCTGTGATACTGGGTATCAGTGTATGTCTTTGTTACTTGGTGTAAGTGTGTGTCTGTGTTACTGGGTATCAGTGGATGTCATTGTAACTTGGTGTCAGTGCATGTCTTTGTTAATTGGTGTAAGTGTATGTCTTTGTGACTTGGTGTCAGTGTATGTCTTTGATACTTGGTGTAAGTGTGTGCCTGTGTTACTGGGTATCAGTGTATGTCTTTGTTACTTGGTGTCAGTGTATTTCTTTGTTACTGGGTGTCAGTGTATGTCTTTGTGACTTGGTGTCAGTGTATGTCTTTGTTACTTGGTGCAAGTTTGTGTCTTTGTTACTTGGTGTCAGTGGATGTCTGTGTTACTTTGTGTAAGTGTATGTCTTTGTTACTTGGTGTCAGTGTGTGTCTGTGTTACTGGGTATCAAAGTATGTCTTTGTTCCTAGGTGTCAGTGTATGTCTTTGTGAGTTGGTGTCAGTGTATGTCTTTGTTACTCGTTGTCAGAGTATGTCTTTGTTATTTGGTGTCAGTGTATGTCTTTGTTACTGGGTGTCATTGTATGTCTTTGTTACTTGGTTTCAGTGTATGACTTTGTTACTTGGTGTAAGTGTGTGTCTGTGTTACTGTGGATCAGTGTATATCTTTGTTACTTGGTGTAAGTGTGTGTCTGTGTTACTTGGTATCAGTGGATGTCTTTGTTACTTGGTGTCAGTGTATGTCTTTGTTACTAGGTGTCAGTGTATTTCTCTGTAACTGGGTGTCAGTGTATGTCTTAGTGACTTGGTGTCAGTGTATGTCTTTGTTACTTGGTGTATGTGTGTGTCTGTGTTACTGGGTATCACTGTATGTCTTTGTTACTTGGTGTCAGTGTATGTCTTTGTGACTTGGTGTCAGTGTATGTCTTTGTTACTTGGTGTCAGTGTATGACTTTGTTACTTGGTGTCAGTGTATGTCTTTGTTACTTGGTGTAAGTGTGTGTCTGAGTTACTGGGTATCAGTGTATGTCTTTGTTACTTGGTGTAATTGTATGCCTTTGTTACTTGGTGTCGGTGTATGTCTTTGTTACTCGGTGTCAGTGTATGTCTTTGTTATTTGGTGTAAGTGTATGTCTTTGTTACTTGGTGTCAGTGCATGTCTTTGTTACGTGGTGTAAGTGTATATCTTTGTTGCTTGGTGTCAGTGTATGACTTTGTTACTTGGTGTCAGTGTATGTCTTTGTTACTAGGTGTCAGTGTATTTCTTTGTAACTGGGTGTCAGTGTATATCTTTGTGACTTGGTGTCAGTGTATGTCTTTGTTACTTGGTGTCGGGGTATGTCTTTGTTACTTGGGGTAAGTGTATGTCTTTGTTACTTGGTGTAAGTGTATGTCTTTGTTACTTGTTGTAAGTGTGTGTCTGTGTTACTGGGTATCAGTGTATGTCTTTCTAACTTGGTGTCAGTGTATGTCTTTGTTACTTGGTGTAAGTGTGTGTCAGTGTTACTTGATGTAAGTGTATGTCTTTGTTACTTGGTGTCAGTGTTTGTCTTTGTTACTTGGTGTATGTGTGTGTCTGTGTTACTGGGTATCACTGTATGTCTTTGTTCCTTGGTGTCAGTGTATGTCTTTGTGACTTGGTGTCAGTGTATGTCTTTGTTACTTGGTGTCAGTGTATGACTTTGTTACTTGGTGTCATTGTATGTCTTTGTTACTTGGTGTAAGTGTGTGTCTGAGTTACTGGGTATCAGTGTATGTCTTTGTTACTTGGTGTAAGTGTATGCCGTTGTTACTTGGTGTCGGTGTATGTCTTTGTTACTCGGTGTCAGTGTATATCTTTGTTGCTTGGTGTCAGTGTATGACTTTGTTACTTGGTGTCAGTGTATGTCTTTGTTACTAGGTGTCAGTGAATTTCTTTGTAACTGGGTGTCAGTGTATGTCTTTGTGACTTGGTGTCAGTGTATGTATTTGTTACTTGGTGTCGGGGTATGTCTTTGTTACTTGGGGTAAGTGTATGTCTTTGTTACTTGGTGTAAGTGTATGTCTTTGTTACTTGTTGTAAGTGTGTGTCTGTGTTACTGGGTATCAGTGTATGTCTTTCTAACTTGGTGTCAGTGTATGTCTTTGTAACTTGGTGTAAGTGTGTGTCAGTGTTACTTGGTGTACGTTTATGTCTTTGTTACTTGGTGTCAGTGTTTGTCTTTGTTACTTGGTGTATGTGTGTGTCTGTGTTACTGGGTATCACTGTATGTCTTTGTTCCTTGGTGTCAGTGTATGTCTTTGTGACTTGGTGTCAGTGTATGTCTTTGTTACTTGGTGTCAGTGTATGACTTTGTTACTTGGTGTCAGTGTATGTCTTTGTTACTTGGTGTAAGTGTGTGTCTGAGTTACTGGGTATCAGTGTATGTCTTTGTTACTTGGTGTAAGTGTATGCCGTTGTTACTTGGTGTCGGTGTATGTCTTTGTTACTCGGTGTCAGTGTATTTCTTTGTTACTTGGTGTAAGTGTATGTCTTTGTTACTTGGTGTCAGTGTATGTCTTTGCTACTTGGTGTATGTGTGTGTCTGTGTTACTGGGTATCACTGTATGTCTTTGTTCCTTGGTGTCAGTGTATGTCTTTGTGACTTGGTGTCAGTGTATGTCTTTGTTACTTGGTGTCAGTGTATGACTTTGTTACTTGGTGTCAGTGTATGTCTTTGTTACTTGGTGTAAGTGTGTGTCTGTGTTGCTGGGTATCAGTGTATGTCTTTGTTACTTGGTGTCAGTGTATGTCTTTGTTACTTGGTGTCAGTGTATTTCTTTGTTACTGGGTGTCAGTGCATGTCTTTGTGACTTGGTGTCAGTGTATGTCTTTGTTACTTGGTGCAAGTGTATGTCTTTGTTACTTGGTGTAAGAGTGTGTCTGTGTTACTTGGTGTAAGAGTGTGTCTGTGTTACTGCGTATCAGTGTATGTCTTTGTTACTTGGTGTAAGTGTGTGTCTGTGTTACTGGGTATCAGTGGATGTCTTTGTTACTTGGTGTCAGTGCATGTCTTTGTTACTTGGTGTAAGTGTATGTCTTTGTTACTGGGTATCAGTGTATGTCTTTGTTACTTGTTGTCAGTGTATGTCTTAGTGACTTGGTGTCAGTGTATGTCTTTGTTACTTGGTGTCGGGGTATGTCTTTGTTACTTGGGGTAAGTGTATGTCTTTGTTACTTGGTGTAAGTCTATGTCTTTGTTACTTGTTGTAAGTGTGTGTCTGTGTTACTGGGTATCAGTGTATGTCTTTCCAACTTGGTGTCAGTGTATGTCTTTGTTACTTGGTGTAAGTGTGTGTCAGTGTTACTTGGTGTAAGTGTATGTCTTTGTTACTTGGTGTCAGTGTATGTCTTTGTTACTTGGTGTATGGGTGTGTCTGTGTTACTGGGTATCACTGTATGTCTTTGTTCCTTGGTGTCAGTGTATGTCTTTGTGACTTGGTGTAAGTGTATGTCTTTGTTACTTGGTGTCAGTGTATGACTTTGTTACTTGGTGTCAGTGTATGTCTTTGTTACTTGGTGTAAGTGTGTGTCTGAGTTACTGGGTATCAGTGTATGTCTTTGTTACTTGGTGTAAGTGTATGCCTTTGTTACTTGGTGTCGGTGTATGTCTTTGTTACTCGGTGTCAGTGTATGTCTTTGTTATTTGGTGTAAGTGTATGTCTTTGTTACGTGGTGTAAGTGTATATCTTTGTTGCTTGGTGTCAGTGTATGACTTTGTTACTTGGTGTCAGTGTATGTCTTTCTTACTAGGTGTCAGTGAATTTCTTTGTAACTGGGTGTCAGTGTATGTCTTTGTGACTTGGTGTCAGTGTATGTCTTTGTTACTTGGTGTCGGGGTATGTCTTTGTTACTTGGGGTAAGTGTATGTCTTTGTTACTTGGTGTAAGTGTATGTCTTTGTTACTTGTTTTAAGTGTGTGTCTGTGTTACTGGGTATCAGTGTATGTCTTTCTAACTTGGTGTCAGTGTATGTCTTTGTAACTTGGTGTAAGTGTGTGTCAGTGTTACTTGGTGTAAGTGTATGTCTTTGTTACTTGGTGTCAGTGTTTGTCTTTGTTACTTGGTGTATGTGTGTGTCTGTGTTACTGGGTATCACTGTATGTCTTTGTTCCTTGGTGTCAGTGTATGTCTTTGTGACTTGGTGTCAGTGTATGTCTTTGTTACTTGGTGTCAGTGTATGACTTTGTTACTTGGTGTCAGTGTATGTCTTTGTTACTTGGTGTAAGTGTGTGTCTGAGTTACTGGGTGTCAGTGTATGTCTTTGTTACTTGGTGTAAGTGTATGCCGTTGTTACTTGGTGTCGGTGTATGTCTTTGTTACTCGGTGTCAGTGTATTTCTTTGTTACTTGGTGTAAGTGTATGTCTTTGTTACTTGGTGTCAGTGTATGTCTTTGCTACTTGGTGTATGTGTGTGTCTGTGTTACTGGGTATCACTGTATGTCTTTGTTCCTTGGTGTCAGTGTATGTCTTTGTGACTTGGTGTCAGTGTATGTCTTTGTTACTTGGTGTCAGTGTATGACTTTGTTACTTGGTGTCAGTGTATGTCTTTGTTACTTGGTGTAAGTGTGTGTCTGTGTTGCTGGGTATCAGTGTATGTCTTTGTTACTTGGTGTCAGTGTATGTCTTTGTTACTTGGTGTCAGTGTATTTCTTTGTTACTGGGTGTCAGTGCATGTCTTTGTGACTTGGTGTCAGTGTATGTCTTTGTTACTTGGTGCAAGTGTATGTCTTTGTTACTTGGTGTAATAGTGTGTCTGTGTTACTTGGTGTAAGAGTGTGTCTGTGTTACTGCGTATCAGTGTATGTCTTTGTTACTTGGTGTAAGTGTGTGTCTGTGTTACTGGGTATCAGTGGATGTCTTTGTTACTTGGTGTAAGTGTATGTCTTTGTTACTGGGTATCAGTGTATGTCTTTGTTACTTGTTGTCAGTGTATGTCTTTGTTACTTGGTGTAAGTCTGTGTCTGTGTTACTGTGGATCAGTGTATGTCTTTGTTACTTGGTGTCAGTGCATGTCTTTGTTACTTGGTGTAAGTGTATATCTTTGTTACTTGGTGTCAGTGTATGACTTTGTTACTTGATGTCAGTGTATGTCTTTGTTACTAGGTGTCAGTGTATTTCTTTGTTACTGTGAGTCAGTGTATGTCTTTGTGTCTTGGTGTCAGTGTATGTCTTTGTTACTTGGTGTCAGGGTATGTCTTTGTTACTTGGCGTAAGTGTATGTCTTTGTTACTTGGTGTCAGTGTATGTCTTTGTTACTTGGTGTATGTGTGTGTCTGTGTTACTGGGTATCACTGTATGTCTTTGTTCCTAGGTGTCAGTGTATTTCTTTGTTACTGGGTGTCAGTGCATGTCTTTGTGACTTGGTGTATGTGCGTGTCTGTGTTACTGGGTATCACTGTATGTCTTTGTTCATTGGTGTCAGTGTATGTCTTTGTGACTTGGTGTCAGTGTATGTCTTTGTTACTTGGTGTATGTGTGTGTCTGTGTTACTGGGTATCACTGTATGTCTTTGTTCCTTGGTGTCAGTGTATGTCTATGTGAC
Organism: Heterodontus francisci; assembly: GCF_036365525.1. NCBI lineage: Eukaryota > Metazoa > Chordata > Chondrichthyes > Heterodontiformes > Heterodontidae > Heterodontus > Heterodontus francisci. The sequence goes on along the minus strand of NW_027142021.1, from coordinate 320,839 downwards.
TTGGTGTCAGTGTATGTCTTTGTTACTTGGTGTCAGTGTATGACTTTGTTACTTGGTGTCAGTGTATGTCTTTGTTACTTGGTGTAAGTGTGTGTCTGTGTTGCTGGGTATCAGTGTATGTCTTTGTTACTTGGTGTCAGTGTATGTCTTTGTTACTTGGTGTCAGTGTATTTCTTTGTTACTGGGTGTCAGTGCATGTCTTTGTGAATTGGTGTCAGTGTATGTCTTTGTTACTTGGTGCAAGTGTATGTCTTTGTTACTTGGTGTAAGAGTGTGTCTGTGTTACTTGGTGTAAGAGTGTGTCTGTGTTACTGCGTATCAGTGTATGTCTTTGTTACTTGGTGTAAGTGTGTGTCTGTGTTACTGGGTATCAGTGGATGTCTTTGTTAATTGGTGTCAGTGCATGTCTTTGTTACTTGGTGTAAGTGTATGTCTTTGTTACTGGGTATCAGTGTATGTCTTTGTTACTTGTTGTCAGTGTATGTCTTTGTTACTTGGTGTAAGTCTGTGTCTGTGTTACTGTGGATCAGTGTATGTCTTTGTTACTTGGTGTCAGTGCATGTCTTTGTTACTTGGTGTAAGTGTATATCTTTGTTACTTGGTGTCAGTGTATGACTTTGTTACTTGATGTCAGTGTATGTCTTTGTTACTAGGTGTCAGTGTATTTCTTTGTTACTGTGTGTCAGTGTATGTCTTTGTGTCTTGGTGTCAGTGTATGTCTTTGTTACTTGGTGTCAGGGTATGTCTTTGTTACTTGGCGTAAGTGTATGTCTTTGTTACTTGGTGTCAGTGTATGTCTTTGTTACTTGGTGTATGTGTGTGTCTGTGTTACTGGGTATCACTGCATGTCTTTGTTCCTAGGTGTCAGTGTATGTCTTTGTGACTTGGTGTCAGTGTATGTCTTTGTTACTTGGTGTAAGTGTGTGTCTGTGTTGCTGGGTATCAGTGTTTGTCTTTGTTACTTGGTGTCAGTGTATGTCTTTGTTACTTGGTGTCAGTGTATTTTTTTGTTACTGGGTGTCAGTGCATGTCTTTGTGACTTGGTGTCAGTGTATGTCTTTGTTACTTGGTGTAAGTGTATGTCTTTGTTCCTTGGTGTCAGTGAATATCTTTGTTACTGGGTGTCAGTGCATGTGTTTGTGACTTGGTGTCAGTGTATGTCTTTGTTACTTGGTGTAAGTGTATGTCTTTGTTACTTGGTGTAAGAGTGTGTCTGTGTTACTGGGTATCAGTGTATGTCTTTGTTACTTGGTGTAAGTGTGTGTCTGTGTTACTGGGTATCAGTGGATGTCTTTGTTACTTGTTGTCAGTGCATTTCTTTGTTACTTGGTGTAAGTGTATGTCTTTGTTACTGGGTATCAGTGTATGTCTTTGTTACTTGTTGTCAGTGTATGTCTTTGTTACTTGGTGTAAGTGTGTGTCTGTGTTACTGTGGATCAGTGTATGTCTTTGTTACTTGGTGTCAGTGCATGTCTTTGTTACTTGGTGTAAGTGTATATCTTTGTTACTTGGTGTCAGTGTATGACTTTGTTACTTGATGTCAGTGTATGTCTTTGTTACTAGGTGTCAGTGTATTTCTTTGTTACTGTGTGTCAGTGTATGTCTTTGTGTCTTGGTGTCAGTGTATGTCTTTGTTACTTGGTGTCAGGGTATGTCTTTGTTACTTGGGGTAAGTGTATGTCTTTGTTACTTGGTGTCAGGGTATGTCTTTGTTACTTGTTGTAAGTGTGTGTCTGTGTTACTGGGTATCAGTGTTTGTCTTTGTTACTTGGTGGCAGTGTATGTCTTTGTTACTTGATGTAAGTCTGTGTCTGTGTTACTTGGTGTAAGTGTATGTCTTTGTTACTTGGTGTCAGTGTATGTCTGTGTTACTTGGTGTATGTGTGTGTCTGTGTTACTGGGTATCACTGTATGTCTTTGTTCCTTGGTGTCAGTGTATGTCTTTGTGACTTGGTGTCAGTTTATGTCTTTGAAACCTGGTGTCAGTGTATGACTTTGTTACTTGGTGTCAGTGTATGTCTTTGTTACTTGGTGTAAGTGTGTGTCTGTGTTACTGGGTATCAGTGTATGTCTTTGTTACTTGCTGTAAGTGTATGTCTTTGTTACTTGGTGTCAGTGTATGTCTTTGTTACTCGGTGTCAGTGTATGTCTTTGTTACTTGGTGTAAGTGTATGTCTTTGTTACTTGGTGTCAGTGTATGTCTTTGTTACTTGGTGTAAGTGTGTGTCTGTGATACTGGGTATCAGTGTATGTCTTTGTTACTTGGTGTAAGTGTGTGTCTGTGTTACTGGGTATCAGTGGATGTCATTGTAACTTGGTGTCAGTGCATGTCTTTGTTACTTGGTGTAAGTGTATGTCTTTGTGACTTGGTGTCAGTGTAAGACTTTGATACTTTGTGTAAGTGTCTGCCTGTGTTACTGGGTATAAGTGTATGTCTTTGTTACTTGGTGTCAGTGCATTTCTTTGTTACTGGGTGTCAGTGTATGTCTTTGTGACTTGGTGTCAGTGTATGTCTTTGTTACTTGGTGCAAGTTTGTGTCTTTGTTACTTGGTGTCAGTGGATGTCTGTGTTACTTTGTGTAAGTGTATGTCTTTGTTACTTGGTGTCAGTGTGTGTCTGTGTTACTGGGTATCAAAGTATGTCTTTGTTCCTAGGTGTCAGTGTATGTCTTTGTGAGTTGGTGTCAGTGTATGTCTTTGTTACTCGTTGTCAGAGTATGTCTTTGTTACTTGGTGTAAGTCTGTGTCTGTGTTACTGTGGATCAGTGTATGTCTTTGTTACTTGGTGTCAGTGCATGTCTTTGTTACTTGGTGTAAGTGTATATCTTTGTTACTTGGTGTCAGTGTATGACTTTGTTACTTGATGTCAGTGTATGTCTTTGTTACTAGGTGTCAGTGTATTTCTTTGTTACTGTGAGTCAGTGTATGTCTTTGTGTCTTGGTGTCAGTGTATGTCTTTGTTACTTGGTGTCAGGGTATGTCTTTGTTACTTGGCGTAAGTGTATGTCTTTGTTACTTGGTGTCAGTGTATGTCTTTGTTACTTGGTGTATGTGTGTGTCTGTGTTACTGGGTATCACTGTATGTCTTTGTTCCTAGGTGTCAGTGTATGTCTTTGTGACTTGGTGTCAGTGTATGTCTTTGTTACTTGGTGTAAGTGTGTGTCTGTGTTGCTGGGTATCAGTGTTTGTCTTTGTTACTTGGTGTCAGTGTATGTCTTTGTTACTTGGTGTCAGTGTATTTCTTTGTTACTGGGTGTCAGTGCATGTCTTTGTGACTTGGTGTATGTGCGTGTCTGTGTTACTGGGTATCACTGTATGTCTTTGTTCATTGGTGTCAGTGTATGTCTTTGTGACTTGGTGTCAGTGTATGTCTTTGTTACTTGGTGTATGTGTGTGTCTGTGTTACTGGGTATCACTGTATGTCTTTGTTCCTTGGTGTCAGTGTATGTCTATGTGACTTGGTGTCAGTGTATGTCTTTGTTACTTGGTGTCAGTGTATGACTTTGTTACTTGGTGTCAGTGTATGTCTTTGTTACTTGGTGTAAGTGTGTGTCTGTGTTGCTGGGTATCAGTGTATGTCTTTGTTACTTGGTGTCAGTGTATGTCTTTGTTACTTGGTGTCAGTGTATTTCTTTGTTACTGGGTGTCAGTGCATGTCTTTGTGAATTGGTGTCAGTGTATGTCTTTGTTACTTGGTGCAAGTGTATGTCTTTGTTACTTGGTGTAAGAGTGTGTCTGTGTTACTTGGTGTAAGAGTGTGTCTGTGTTACTGCGTATCAGTGTATGTCTTTGTTACTTGGTGTAAGTGTGTGTCTGTGTTACTGGGTATCAGTGGATGTCTTTGTTAATTGGTGTCAGTGCATGTCTTTGTTACTTGGTGTAAGTGTATGTCTTTGTTACTGGGTATCAGTGTATGTCTTTGTTACTTGTTGTCAGTGTATGTCTTTGTTACTTGGTGTAAGTCTGTGTCTGTGTTACTGTGGATCAGTGTATGTCTTTGTTACTTGGTGTCAGTGCATGTCTTTGTTACTTGGTGTAAGTGTATATCTTTGTTACTTGGTGTCAGTGTATGACTTTGTTACTTGATGTCAGTGTATGTCTTTGTTACTAGGTGTCAGTGTATTTCTTTGTTACTGTGTGTCAGTGTATGTCTTTGTGTCTTGGTGTCAGTGTATGTCTTTGTTACTTGGTGTCAGGGTATGTCTTTGTTACTTGGCGTAAGTGTATGTCTTTGTTACTTGGTGTCAGTGTATGTCTTTGTTACTTGGTGTATGTGTGTGTCTGTGTTACTGGGTATCACTGCATGTCTTTGTTCCTAGGTGTCAGTGTATGTCTTTGTGACTTGGTGTCAGTGTATGTCTTTGTTACTTGGTGTAAGTGTGTGTCTGTGTTGCTGGGTATCAGTGTTTGTCTTTGTTACTTGGTGTCAGTGTATGTCTTTGTTACTTGGTGTCAGTGTATTTTTTTGTTACTGGGTGTCAGTGCATGTCTTTGTGACTTGGTGTCAGTGTATGTCTTTGTTACTTGGTGTAAGTGTATGTCTTTGTTCCTTGGTGTCAGTGAATTTCTTTGTTACTGGGTGTCAGTGCATGTGTTTGTGACTTGGTGTCAGTGTATGTCTTTGTTACTTGGTGTAAGTGTATGTCTTTGTTACTTGGTGTAAGAGTGTGTCTGTGTTACTGGGTATCAGTGTATGTCTTTGTTACTTGGTGTAAGTGTGTGTCTGTGTTACTGGGTATCAGTGGATGTCTTTGTTACTTGGTGTCAGTGCATTTCTTTGTTACTTGGTGTAAGTGTATGTCTTTGTTACTGGGTATCAGTGTATGTCTTTGTTACTTGTTGTCAGTGTATGTCTTTGTTACTTGGTGTAAGTGTGTGTCTGTGTTACTGTGGATCAGTGTATGTCTTTGTTACTTGGTGTCAGTGCATGTCTTTGTTACTTGGTGTAAGTGTATATCTTTGTTACTTGGTGTCAGTGTATGACTTTGTTACTTGATGTCAGTGTATGTCTTTGTTACTAGGTGTCAGTGTATTTCTTTGTTACTGTGTGTCAGTGTATGTCTTTGTGTCTTGGTGTCAGTGTATGTCTTTGTTACTTGGTGTCAGGGTATGTCTTTGTTACTTGGGGTAAGTGTATGTCTTTGTTACTTGGTGTCAGGGTATGTCTTTGTTACTTGTTGTAAGTGTGTGTCTGTGTTACTGGGTATCAGTGTTTGTCTTTGTTACTCGGTGGCAGTGTATGTCTTTGTTACTTGATGTAAGTCTGTGTCTGTGTTACTTGGTGTAAGTGTATGTCTTTGTTACTTGGTGTCAGTGTATGTCTGTGTTACTTGGTGTATGTGTGTGTCTGTGTTACTGGGTATCACTGTATGTCTTTGTTCCTTGGTGTCAGTGTATGTCTTTGTGACTTGGTGTCAGTTTATGTCTTTGAAACCTGGTGTCAGTGTATGACTTTGTCACTTGGTGTCAGTGTATGTCTTTGTTACTTGGTGTAAGTGTGTGTCTGTGTTACTGGGTATCAGTGTATGTCTTCGTTACTTGCTGTAAGTGTATGTCTTTGTTACTTGGTGTCAGTGTATGTCTTTGTTACTCGGTGTCAGTGTATGTCTTTGTTACTTGGTGTAAGTGTATGTCTTTGTTACTTGGTGTCAGTGTATGTCTTTGTTACTTGGTGTAAGTGTGTGTCTGTGATACTGGGTATCAGTGTATGTCTTTGTTACTTGGTGTAAGTGTGTGTCTGTGTTACTGGGTATCAGTGGATGTCATTGTAACTTGGTGTCAGTGCATGTCTTTGTTACTTGGTGTAAGTGTATGTCTTTGTGACTTGGTGTCAGTGTAAGACTTTGATACTTTGTGTAAGTGTCTGCCTGTGTTACTGGGTATAAGTGTATGTCTTTGTTACTTGGTGTCAGTGCATTTCTTTGTTACTGGGTGTCAGTGTATGTCTTTGTGACTTGGTGTCAGTGTATGTCTTTGTTACTTGGTGCAAGTTTGTGTCTTTGTTACTTGGTGTCAGTGGATGTCTGTGTTACTTTGTGTAAGTGTATGTCTTTGTTACTTGGTGTCAGTGTGTGTCTGTGTTACTGGGTATCAAAGTATGTCTTTGTTCCTAGGTGTCAGTGTATGTCTTTGTGAGTTGGTGTCAGTGTATGTCTTTGTTACTCGTTGTCAGAGTATGTCTTTGTTATTTGGTGTCAGTGTATGTCTTTGTTACTGGGTGTCATTGTATGTCTTTGTTACTTGGTGTCAGTGTATGACTTTGTTACTTGGTGTAAGTGTGTGTCTGTGTTACTGTGGATCAGTGTATATCTTTGTTACTTGGTGTAAGTGTGTGTCTGTGTTACTTGGTATCAGTGGATGTCTTTGTTACTTGGTGTCAGTGCATGTCTTTGTTACGTGGTGTAAGTGTATATCTCTGTTGCTTGGTGTCAGTGTATGACTTTGTTACTTGGTGTCAGTGTATGTCTTTGTTACTAGGTGTCAGTGTATTTCTTTGTAACTGGGTGTCAGTGTATGTCTTAGTGACTTGGTGTCAGTGTATGTCTTTGTTACTTGGTGTCGGGGTAAGTCTTTGTTACTTGGGGTAAGTGTATGTCTTTGTTACTTGGTGTAAGTGTATGTCTTTGTTACTTGTTGTAAGTGTGTGTCTGTGTTACTGGGTATCAGTGTATGTCTTTCCAACTTGGTGTCAGTGTATGTCTTTGTTACTTGGTGTAAGTGTGTGTCAGTGTTACTTGGTGTAAGTCTATGTCTTTGTTACTTGGTGTCAGTGTATGTCTTTGTTACTTGGTGTATGTGTGTGTCTGTGTTACTGGGTATCACTGTATGTCTTTGTTCCTTGGTGTCAGTGTATGTCTTTGTGACTTGGTGTCAGTGTATGTCTTTGTTACTTGGTGTCAGTGTATGACTTTGTTACTTGGTGTCAGTGTATGTCTTTGTTACTTGGTGTAAGTGTGTGTCTGAGTTACTGGGTATCAGTGTATGTCTTTGTTACTTGGTGTAAGTGTATGCCTTTGTTACTTGGTGTCGGTGTATGTCTTTGTTACTCGGTGTCAGTGTATGTCTTTGTTATTTGGTGTAAGTGTATGTCTTTGTTACTTGGTGTCAGTGCATGTCTTTGTTACGTGGTGTAAGTGTATATCTTTGTTGCTTGGTGTCAGTGTACGACTTTGTTACTTGATGTCAGTGTATGTCTTTGTTACTAGGTGTCAGTGTATTTCTTTGTAACTGGGTGTCAGTGTATGTCTTTGTGACTTGGTGTCAGTGTATGTCTTTGTTACTTGGTGTCGGGGTATGTCTTTGTCACTTGGGGTAAGTGTTTGTCTTTGTTACTTGGTGTAAGTGTATGTCATTGTGACTTGTTGTAAGTGTGTGTCTGTGTTACTGGGTATCAGTGTATGTCTTTCTAACTTGGTGTCAGTGTATGTCTTTGTTTCTTGGTGTAAGTGTGTGTCAGTGTTACTTGGTGTAAGTGTATGTCTTTGTTACTTGGTGTCAGTGTTTGTCTTTGTTACTTGGTGTATGTGTGTGTCTGTGTTACTGGGTATCACTGTATGTCTTTGTTGCTTGGTGTCTGTGTATGTCTTTGTGACTTGGTGTCAGTGTATGTCTTTGTTACTTGGTGTCAGTGTATGACTTTGTTACTTGGTGTCAGTGCATGTCTTTGTTACTTGGTGTAAGTGTGTGTCTGAGTTAGTGGGTATCAGTGTATGTCTTTGTTACTTGGTGTAAGCGTATGCCGTTGTTACTTGGTGTCGGTGTATGTCTTTGTTACTCGGTGTCAGTGTATGTCTTTGTTACTTGGTGTAAGTGTATGTCTTTGTTACTTGGTGTCAGTGTATGTCTTTGTTACTTGGTGTATGTGTGTGTCTGTGTTACTGGGTATCACTGTATGTCTTTGTTTCTTGGTGTCAGTGTATGTCTTTGTGACTTGGTGTCAGTGTATGTCTTTGTTACTTGGTGTATGTGTGTGTCTGTGTTACTGGGTATCACTGTATGTCTTTGTTCCTTGGTGTCAGTGTATGTCTTTGTGACTTGGTGTCAGTGTACGTCTTTGTTACTGGGTGTCAGTGCATGTCTTTGTGACTTGGTGTCAGTGTATGTCTTTGTTACTTGGTGCAAGTGTATGTCTTTGTTACTTGGTGTAAGAGTGTGTCTGTGTTACTTGGTGTAAGAGTGTGTCTGTGTTACTGCGTTTCAGTGTATGTCTTTGTTACTTGGTGTAAGTGTGTGTCTGTGTTACTGGGTATCAGTGGATGTCTTTGTTACTTGGTGTCAGTGCATGTCTTTGTTACTTGGTGTAAGTGTATGTCTTTGTTACTGGGTATCAGTGTATGTCTTTGTTACTTGTTGTCAGTGTATGTCTTTGTTACTTGGTGTAAGTGTGTGTCTGTGTTACTGTGGATCAGTGTATGTCTTTGTTACTTGGTGTCAGTGCATGTCTTTGTTACTTGGTGTAAGTGTATATCTTTGTTACTTGGTGTCAGTGTATGACTTTGTTACTTGATGTCAGTGTATGTCTTTGTTACTAGGTGTCAGTGTATTTCTTTGTTACTGTGTGTCAGTGTATGTCTTTGTGTCTTGGTGTCAGTGTATGTCTTTGTTACTTGGTGTCAGGGTATGTCTTTGTTACTTGGCGTAAGTGTATGTCTTTGTTACTTGGTGTCAGTGTATGTCTTTGTTACTTGGTGTATGTGTGTGTCTGTGTTACTGGGTATCACTGTATGTCTTTGTTCCTAGGTGTCAGTGTATGTCTTTGTGACTTGGTGTCAGTGTATGTCTTTGTTACTTGGTGTAAGTGTGTGTCTGTGTTGCTGGGTATCAGTGTTTGTCTTTGTTACTTGGTGTCAGTGTATGTCTTTGTTACTTGGTGTCAGTGTATTTCTTTGTTACTGGGTGTCAGTGCATGTCTTTGTGACTTGGTGTCAGTGTATGTCTTTGTTACTTGGTGTAAGTGTATGTCTTTGTTTCTTGGTGTAAGAGTGTGTCTGTGTTACTGGGAATCAGTGTATGTCTTTGTTACTTGGTGTAAGTGTGTGTCTGTGTTACTGGGTATCAGTGGATGTCTTTGTTACTTGGTGTCAGTGCATGTCTTTGTTACTTGGTGTAAGTGTATGTCTTTGTTACTGGGTATCAGTGTATGTCTTTGTTACTTGTTGTCAGTGTATGTCTTTGTTACTTGGTGTAAGTGTGTGTCTGTGTTACTGTGGATCAGTGTATGTCTTTGTTACTTGGTGTCAGTGTATGACCTTGTTACTTGATGTCAGTGTATGTCTTTGTTACTAGGTGTCAGTGTATTTCTTTGTTACTCTGTGTCAGTGTATGTCTTTGTGTCTTGGTGTCAGTGTATGTCTTTGTTACTTGGTGTCAGGGTATGTCTTTGTTACTTGGGGTAAGTGTATGTCTTTGTTACTTGGTGTCGGGGTATGTCTTTGTTACTTGTGGTAAGTGTGTGTCTGTGTTACTGGGTATCAGTGTATGTCTTTGTTACTTGGTGTCAGTGTATGTCTTTGTTACTTGATGTAAGTGTGTGTCTGTGTTACTTGGTGTAAGTGTATGTCTTTGTTACTTGGTGTAAGTGTATGTCTGTGTTACTTGGTGTATGTGTGTGTCTGTGTTACTGGGTATCACTGTATGTCTTTGTTCCTTGGTGTCAGTGTATGTCTTTGTGACTTGGTGTCAGTGTCTGTCTTTGTTACTTGGTGTCAGTGTATGACTTTGTTACTTGGTGTCAGTGTATGTCTTTGTTACTTGGTGTAAGTGTGTGTCTGTGTTACTGGGTATCAGTGTATGTCTTTGTTACTTGGTGTAAGTGTATGTCTTTGTTACTTGGTGTCAGTGTATGTCTTTGTTACTCGGTGTCAGTGTATGTCTTTGTTACTTGGTGTAAGTGTATGTCTTTGTTACTTGGTGTCAGTGTATGTCTTTGTTACTTGGTGTAAGTATGTGTCTGTGATACTGGGTATCAGTGTATGTCTTTGTTACTTGGTGTAAGTGTGTGTCTGTGTTACTGGGTATCAGTGGATGTCATTGTAACTTGGTGTCAGTGCATGTCTTTGTTACTTGGTGTAAGTGTATGTCTTTGTTACTTGGTGTCAGTGTATGACTTTGTTACTTGGTGTAAGTGTGTCCCTGTGTTACTGGGTATCAGTGTATGTCTTTGTTACTTGGTGTCAGTGTATTTCTTTGTTACTGGGTGTCAGTGTATGTCTTTGTGACTTGGTGTCAGTGAATGTCTTTGTTACTTGGTGCAAGTTTGTGTCTTGTTACTTGGTGTCAGTGGATGTCTGTGTTACTTTGTGTAAGTGTATGTCTTTGTTACTTGGTGTCAGTGTGTGTCTGTGTTACTGGGTATCAAAGTATGTCTTTGTTCCTAGGTGTCAGTGTATGTCTTTGTGAGTTGGTGTCAGTGTATGTCTTTGTTACTCGTTGTCAGAGTATGTCTTTGTTATTTGGTGTCAGTGTATGTCTTTGTTACTGGGTGTCATTGTATGTCTTTGTTACTTGGTGTCAGTGTATGACTTTGTTATTTGGTGTAAGTGTGTGTCTGTGTTACTGTGGATCAGTGTATGTCTTTGTTACTTGTTGTAAGTGTGTGTCTGTGTTACTTGGTATCAGTGGATGTCTTTGTTACTTGGTGTCAGTGCATGTCTTTGTTACGTGGTGTAAGTTTATATCTTTGTTGCTTGGTGTCAGTGTATGACTTTGTTACTTGGTGTCAGTGTATGTCTTTGTTACTAGGTGTCAGTGTATTTCTTTGTAACTGGGTGTCAGTGTATGTCTTTGTGACTTGGTGTCAGTGTATGTCTTTGTTACTTGGTGTCGGGGTATGTCTTTGTTACTTGGGGTAAGTGTATGTCTTTGTTACTTGGTGTAAGTGTATGTCTTTGTTACTTGTTGTAAGTGTGTGTCTGTGTTACTGGGTATCAGTGTATGTCTTTCTAACTTGGTGTCAGTGTATGTCTTTGTTACTTGGTGTAAGTGTGTGTCAGTGTTACTTGGTGTAAGTGTATGTCTTTGTTACTTGGTGTCAGTGTATGTCTTTGTTACTTGGTGTATGTGTGTGTCTGTGTTACTGGGTATCACTGTATGTCTTTGTTCCTTGGTGTCAGTGTATGTCTTTGTGACTTGGTGTCAGTGTATGTCTTTGTTACTTGGTGTCAGTGTATGACTTTGTTACTTGGTGTCAGTGTATGTCTTTGTTACTTGGTGTAAGTGTGTGTCTGAGTTACTGGGTATCAGTGTATGTCTTTGTTACTTGGTGTAAGTGTATGCCTTTGTTACTTGGTGTCGGTGTATGTCTTTGTTACTCGGTGTCAGAGTATGTCTTTGTTATTTGGTGTAAGTGTATGTCTTTGTTACTTGGTGTCAGTGCATGTCTTTGTTACTTGGTGTAAGTGTATATCTTTGTTGCTTGGTGTCAGTGTATGACTTTGTTACTTGGTGTCAGTGTATGTCTTTGTTACTAGGTGTCAGTGTATTTCTTTGTAACTGGGTGTCAGTGTATGTCTTTGTGACTTGGTGTCAGTGTATGTCTTTGTTACTTGGTGTCGGGGTATGTCTTTGTTACTTGGGGTAAGTGTATGTCTTTGTTACTTGGTGTAAGTGTATGTCTTTGTTACTTGTTGTAAGTGTGTGTCTGTGTTACTGGGTATCAGTGTATGTCTTTCTAACTTGGTGTCAGTGTATGTCTTTGTTACTTGGTGTAAGTGTGTGTCAGTGTTACTTGGTGTAAGTGTATGTCTTTGTTACTTGGTGTCAGTGTATGTCTTTGTTACTTGGTGTATGTGTGTGTCTGTGTTACTGGGTATCACTGTATGTCTTTGTTCCTTGGTGTCAGTGTATGTCTTTGTGACTTGGTGTAAGTGTATGTCTTTGTTACTTGGTGTCAGTGTATGACTTTGTTACTTGGTGTCAGTGTATGTCTTTGTTACTTGGTGTAAGTGTGTGTCTGAGTTACTGGGTATCAGTGTATGTCTTTGTTACTTGGTGAAAGTGTATGCCGTTGTTACTTGGTGTCGGTGTATGTCTTTGTAACTCGGTGTCAGTGTATGTCTTTGTTACTTGGTGTAAGTGTATGTCTTTGTTACTTGGTGTCAGTGTATGTCTTTGTTACTTGGTGTATGTGTGTGTCTGTGTTACTGGATATCACTGTATGTCTTTGTTCCTTGGTGTCAGTGTATGTCTTTGTGACTTGGTGTCAGTGCATGTCTTTGTTACTTGGTGTCAGTGTATGACTTTGTTACTTGGTGTCAGTGTATGTCTTTGTTACTTGGTGTAAGTGTGTGTCTGTGTTGCTGGGTATCAGTGTATGTCTTTGTTACTTGGTGTCAGTGTATGTCTTTGTTACTTGGTGTCAGTGTATTTCTTTGTTACTGGGTGTCAGTGTATGTCTTTCTGAATTGGTGTCAGTGTATATCTTTGTTAAATGGTGTAAGTGTATGACTTTGTTACTTGGTGTAAGTGTGTGTCTGTGTTACTGGGTATCAGCGTATGTCTTTGTTACTTGGTGTATGTGTGTATCTGTGTTACTGGTCATCAGTGGATGTCTTTGTTACTTGGTGTCAGTGCATGTCTTTGTTACTTGGTGTAAGTGTATGTCTTTGTTACTTGGTGTCAGTGTATGACTTTGTTACTTGGTGTAAGTGTGTGTCTGTGTTACTGGGTATCAGTGTATGTCTTTGTTACTTGGTGTATGTGTGTATCTGTGTTACTGGTCATCAGTGGATGTCTTTGTTACTTGGTGTAAGTGTATGTCTTTGTTACTTGGTGTCAGTGTATGACTTTGTTACTTGGTGTCAGTGTATGTCTTTGTGACTTGGTGTCAGTGTATGTCTTTGTGACTTGGTGTCAGTGTATGTCTTTGTTACGTGGTGTCAGGGTATGTCTTTTTTACTTGGTGTAAGTGTTTGTCTTTATTACTTGGTGTCAGTGTATTTCTTTGTTACTGGGTGTCAGTGTATGTCTTTGTGACTTGGTGTCAGTGTATGTCTTTGTTACTTGGTGTCAGGGTATGTCTTTGTTACTTGGTGTAATTGTATGTCTTTGTTACTTGGTGTCAGTGTATGTCTTTGTTACTTGTTGTAAGTGTGTGTCTGTGTTACTGGGGATCAGTGTATGTCTTTGTTACTTGGTGTCAGTGTATGTCTTTGTTACTTGATGTATGTGTGTGTCTGTGTTACTGGGTATCATTGTATGTCTTTGTTCCTTGGTGTCAGTGTATGTCTTTGTGACTTGGTGTCAGTGTATGTCTTTGTTACTTGGTGTCGGTGTATGTCTTTGTTACTCGGTGTCAGAGTATGTCTTTGTTATTTGGTGTAAGTGTATGTCTTTGTTACTTGGTGTCAGTGCATGTCTTTGTTACGTGGTGTAAGTGTATATCTTTGTTACTTGGTGTAATTGTGTGTCTGTGTTACTTGGTGTAAGTGTATGTCTTTGTTATTTGGTGTCAGTGTATGTCTTTGTTACTTGGTGTATGTGTGTGTCTGTGTTACTGGTTATCATTGTATGTCTTTGTTCCTTGGTGTCAGTGTATGTCTTTGTTACTTGGTGTCAGTGTATGACTTTGTTACTTGGTGTCAGTGTATGACTTTGTTACTTGGTGTAAGTGTGTGTCTGTGGTACTGGGTATCAGTGTATGTCTTTGTTACTTGGTGTAAGTGTGTGTCTGTGTTACTGGGTATCAGTGTATGTCTTTGTTACTTGGTGTCAATGTATGTCTTTGTTACTTGGTGTAAGTGTGTGTCTGTGCTACTTAGTGTAAGTGTATGTCTTTGTTACTTGGTGTCAGTGTATGTCTTTGTTACTTGGTGTATGTGTGTGTCTGTGTTACTGGGTATCATTGTATGTCTTTGTTCCTTGGTGTCAGTGTATGTCTTTGTTACTTGGTGTCAGTGTATTTCTTTGTTACTGGGTGTCAGTGTATGTCTTTGTGACTTGGTGTAAGTGTGTGTCTGTGTTACTTGGTGTAAGTGCATGTCTTTGTTACTTGGTGTCAGTGTATGTCTTTGTTACTTGATGTATGTGTGTGTCTGTGTTCCTGGGTATCATTGTATGTCTTTGTTCCTTGGTGTCAGTGTATGTCGTTGTGACTTGGTGTCAGTGTATGTCTTTGTGACTTGGTGTCAGTGTATGACTTTGTTACTTGGTGTCAGTGTATGTCTTTGTTACTTGGTGTCAGTGTATTTCTTTGTTACTGGGTGTCAGTGTCTGTCTTTGTGACTTGGTGTCAGTGTATGTCTTTGTTACTTGGCGTAATTGTATGTCTTTGTTACTTGGTGTAAGTGTGTGTCTGTGGTCCTGGGTATCAGTGTATGTCTTTGTTACTTGGTGTAAGTGTGTGTCTGTGTCACTGGGTATCAAAAGAGGTCTTTGTTACTTGGTGTCAGTGCATGTCTTTGTTACTTGGTGCAAGTGTATGTCTTTGTTACTTGGTGTCAGTGTGTGACTTTGTTACTTGGTGTAAGTGTGTGTCTGTGTTACTGTGTATCAGTGTATGTCTTTGTTACTTGGTGTCAGTGTATTTCTTTGTTACTGGGTGTCAGTGTATGTCTTAGTGACTTGGTGTCAGTGTGTGTCTTTGTTACTTGGTGTCAAGGTATGTCTTTGTTACTTGGTGTAAGTGTATGTCTTTGTTACTTGGTGTCAGTGTATGTCTTTGTTACTTGTTGTAAGTGTGTGTCTGTGTTACTGGGTATCAGTGTATGTCTTTGTTACATGGTGTCAGTGTATGTCTTTGTTACTTGGTGTAAGTTTGTGTCTGTGTTACTTGGTGTAAGTGTATGTCTTTGTTACTTGGTGTCAGTGTATGTCTTTGTTACTTGGTGTATATTTGTGTCTGTGTTACTGGGTATCATTGTATGACTTTGTTCCTTGGTGTCAGCGTATGTCTTTGTGACTTGGTGTCAGTGTATGTCTTTTTTGTTCCTTGGTGTCAGTGTATGACTTTGTTACTTGGTGTCAGTGTATGTCTTTGTTACTTGGTGTCAGTGTGTGTCTGTGTTACTGGGTATCAGTGTATGTCTTTGTTACTTGGTGTAAGTGTGTGTCTGTGTTACTGGGTATCAGTGGATGTCATTGTTACTTGGTGTCACTGCATGTCTTTGTTACTTGGTGTAAGTGTATGTCTTTGTTACTTGGTGTCAGTGTATGACTTTGTTACTTGGTGTAAGTATGTGTCTGTGATACTGGGTATCAGTGTATGTCTTTGTTACTTGGTGTCAGTGTATTTCTTTGTTACTGGGTGTCAGTGTATGTCTTTGTGACTTGGTGTCAGTGTATGTCTTTGTTACTTGGTGTAAGTGTATGTCTTTGTTACTTGGTGTCAATGTATGTCTTTGTTACTTGGTGTAAGTGTGTGTCTGTGTTACTGGGTATCTGTGTATGTCTTTGTTACTTGGTGTCAGTGTATGTCTTTGTTACTTGGCGTCAGCGTATGTCCTTGTTACTTGTTGTAAGTGTGTGTCTGTGTTACTGGGTATCAGTGTTCTTTTGGGCCTCCTTATCTCGAGAGACAATGGATACGCGCCTGGAGGTGGTCAGTGGTTTGTGAAGCAGCGCCTGGAGTGGCTATAAAGGCCAATTCTGGAGTGACAGGCTCTTCCACAGGTGCTGCAGAGAAATTTGTTTGTTGGGGCTGTTGCACAGTTGGCTCTCCCCTTGCGCCTCTGTCTTTTTTCCTGCCAACTACTAAGTCTCTTCGACTCGCCACAATTTAGCCCTGTCTTTATGGCTGCCCGCCAGCTCTGGCGAATGCTGGCAACTGACTCCCACGACTTGTGATCAATGTCACACGATTTCATGTCGCGTTTGCAGACGTCTTTATAACGGAGACATGGACGGCCGGTGGGTCTGATACCAGTGGCGAGCTCGCTGTGCAATGTGTCTTTGGGGATCCTGCAATCTTCCATGCGGCTCACATGGCCAAGCCATCTCAAGCGCCGCTGACTCAGTAGTGTGTATAAGCTGGGGATGTTGGCCGCTTCAAGGACTTCTGTGTTGGAGATATAGTCCTGCCACCTGATGCCAAGTATTCTCCGAAGGCAGCGAAGATGGAATGAATTGAGACGTCGCTCTTGGCTGGCATACGTTGTCCAGGCCTCGCTGCCGTAGAGCAAGGTACTGAGGACACAGGCCTGATACACTCGGACTTTTGTGTTCCGTGTCAGTGCGCCATTTTCCCACACTCTCTTGGCCAGTCTGAACATAGCAGTGGAAGCCTTACCCATGCGCTTGTTGATTTCTGCATCTAGAGACAGGTTACTGGTGATAGTTGAGCCTAGGTAGGTGAACTCTTGAACCACTTCCAGAGCGTGGTCGCCAATATTGATGGATGGAGCATTTCTGACATCCTGCCCCATGATGTTCGTTTTCTTGAGGCTGATGGTTAGGCCAAATTCATTGCAGGCAGACGCAAACCTGTCGATGAGACTCTGCAGGCATTCTTCAGTGTGAGATGTTAAAGCAGCATCGTCAGCAAAGAGGAGTTCTCTGATGAGGACTTTCCGTACTTTGGACTTCGCTCTTAGACGGGCAAGGTTGAACAACCTGCCCCCTGATCTTGTGTGGAGGAAAATTCCTTCTTCAGAGGATTTGAACGCATGTGAAAGCAGCAGGGAGAAGAAAATCACAAAAAGTGTGGGTGCGAGAACACAGCCCTGTTTCACACCACTCAGGATAGGAAAGGGCTCAGTGTATGTCTTTGTTACTTGGGGTCAGTGTGTGTCTTATTTACTTGCTGTAAGTGTGTGTCTGTGTTACTGGGTATCAGTGTATGTCTTTGTTACATGGTGTCAGTGCATGTCTTTGTTGCTTGGTGTCTGTGCATGTCTGTGTTAATTGGTGTAAGTGTCTGTCTTTGTTACTTGGTGTCAGTGTATGTCTTGTTTACTTGGTGTAAGTGTGTGTCTGTGTTACTGGGTATCAGTGTATGTCTTTGTTACTTGGTGTCAGTGTATGTCTTTGTTATTTCGTGTAAGCATATGTCTGTGTTACTGGCTATCAGTGTATGTCTTTGTTACTTGGTGTCAGTGTATGTCTTTGTTACTTGGTGTAAGTGTATGTCTTTGTTACTTGGTGCCAGTGTATTTCTTTGTTACTTGGTGTAAGTGTGTGTCTGTGTTACTGGGTATCAGTGTATGTCTGTGTTACTTGGTGTAAGTGTGTGTCTGTGTTACTGGGTATCAGTGTATGTCTTTGTTACTTGGTGTCAGTGTATGTCTGTGTTATTTGGTGTAAGTGTGTGTCTTTTTTACTTGGTGTCAGTGGATGTCTGTGTTACTTGGTGTAAGTGTATGTCTTTGTTACTTGGTGTCAGTGTATGTCTTTGTTACTTGGTGTATGTGTGTGTCTGTGTTACTTGGTATCACTGTATGTCTTTGTTCCTTGGTGTCAGTGTATGTCTTTGTGACTTGGTGTCAGTGCATGTCTTTGTTACTCGGTGTCAGTGTCTGTCTTTGTTACTTGGTGTCAGTGTATGTCTTTGTTACTGGGTGTCATTGTATGTCTTTGTTACTGGGTGTCAGTGTATGACTTTGTTACTTGGTGTCAGTGTATGCCTTTGTTACTTGGTGTAAGTGTGTGTCTGTGTTTCTGTGGATCAGTGTATGTCTTTGTTACTTGGTGTTAGTGTGTGTCTGTGTTACTGGGTATCAGTGGATGTCTTTGTTACTTGGTGTCAGTGCATGTCTTTGTTACTTGGTGTAAGTGTATGTCTTTGTTACTTGGTGTCAGTGTATGTCTTTGTTACTTGTTGTAAGTGTGTGTCTGTGTTACTGGGTATCAGTGTATGTCTTTGTTCCTTGGTGTCAGTGTATGTCTTTGTGAATTGGTGTCAGTGCATGTCTTTGTTACTCGGTGTCAGTGTCTGTCTTTGTTACTTGGTGTCAGTGTATGTCTTTGTTACTGGGTGTCATTGTATGTCTTTGTTACTGGGTGTCAGTGTATGACTTTGTTACTTGGTGTCAGTGTATGTCTTTGTTACTTGGTGTAAGTGTGTGTCTGTGTTTCTGTGGATCAGTGTATGTCTTTGTTACTTGGTGTTAGTGTGTGTCTGTGTTACTGGGTATCAGTGGATGTCTTTGTTACTTGGTGTCAGTGCATGTCTTTGTTACTTGGTGTAAGTGTATGTCTTTGTTACTTGGTGTCAGTGTATGTCTTTGTTACTTGGTGTATGTGTGTGTCTGTGTTACTTGGTATCACTGTATGTCTTTGTTCCTTGGTGTCAGTGTATGTCTTTGTGACTTGGTGTCAGTGCATGTCTTTGTTACTCGGTGTCAGTGTCTGTCTTTGTTACTTGGTGTCAGTGTATGTCTTTGTTACTGGGTGTCATTGTATGTCTTTGTTACTGGGTGTCAGTGTATGTCTTTGTTACTTGGTGAAAGTGTGTCTGTGTTAGTGGGTATCAGTGTATGTCTTTGTTTTTTGGTGTCAGTGCATGCCTTTGTTGCTTGGTGCCACTGCTTGTCTGTGTTACTTCGTGAAAGTGTATGTCTTTGTTACTTGGTGTCAGTGTATGTCTTGTTTACTTTGTGTCAGTGGATGTCTTTGTGACTTGGTGTCAGTGTATTTCTTTGTTGCTGGGTGTCAGTGTATCTCTTTGTGACTTGGTGTCAGTGTATGTCTTTGTTACTTGGTGTCAGTGTGTATCTGTGTTACTGGGAGTTAGTGTCTGCCTTTGTTACTGGGTGCAAGTGTATGTCTTTGTTACTTGGTGTCCGTGTATGTCTTGTTTACTTTGTGTCAGTGGATGTCTTTGTGACTTGGTGTCAGTGTATTTCTTTGTTGCTGGGTGTCAGTGTATCTCTTTGTGACTTGGTGTCAGTGTATGTCTTTGTTACTGGGTGTCAGTGTATGTCTGTGTTACTCTGTGTCAGTGTCTGTCTTTGTTACTGGGTGGTAGTATATCTCTGTGTTGCTGGGTGTCAGTGTCTGTCTGTGTTACTGGGTGTCAGTGTGTGTCTGTGACACTAGGTGTCAGTGTGTGTCTGTGTTACTGGGTGTCAGTGTGTGCTTCTAACTGGTTGTCAGTGTTTGTGTTGCTGGGTGTCAGTGTCTGTCTTTGATACTGGGGGGATGTGTATGTCTGTGTTGCTGGTTGTCAGTGTATGTCTGTGTTACTGGGTGTCAGTGTGTGTCATTGTTACTGGGTGACAGTGTCTGTTTGTGACACTGTGTGTCAGTGTATGTTTGTCTGTTTCACTGGGTGTCAGTGTGTGCCTGTGATACAGTTGTCAGTGTGTATCTGTGTTACTGTGTTCCACTGTGTGTTTGTTAGTGTTACTGTCTATCAGTGTGTGTCTGTGACACTAGGTGTCATTGTGTGTCTGTGTTACTGGGGGGTCAATGTGTGTGTGTGTGTGTTACTGGGTCTCAGTGTGTGTCTGTGACACTAGGTGTCAGTGTGTGTCTTTGTTACTGGGTGACAGTGTTTGTCTGTGTTACTTGGTGCAAGTGTATGTCTTTGTTACTTGGTGTCAGTGTATGTCTGTGTTACTTGGTGTAAGAGTATGTCTTTGTTAGTTGGTGTCAGTGCATGTCTTTGTTACTTGGTGTAAGTGTGTGTCTGCGTTACTGGGTATCAGTGGATGTCTGTGTTCCTGGGGGTCAGTGTGTGTCTGTGTTACTGGGGGTCAGCGTGTGTTTCTAACTGGGTGTCAGTGTGTTTGTTACTGGGTGTAAGTGTGTGTCTGTGTTACTGGGTAACATTGTATGTCTTTGTTACTTGGTGTAAGTGCATGTCTTTGTTACTTGGTGTCAGTGTATGTGTTTGTGACTTGGTGTCAGTGTATGCCTTTGTTACTGGGTGTCAGTGTATGTCTTTGTTACTTGGTGAAAGTGTGTGTCTGTGTTACTGGGTATCAGTGCATGTCTTTGTTACTTGGTGTCAGTGTATGTCTTTGTTACTTGCTGTCAGTGTATGTCTGTGTTATTTGGTGTACGTGTGTGTCTGTGTTACTGGGTATCAGTGTATGTCTTTGTTACTTGGTGTCAGTGTATGTCTGTGTTACTTGGTGTAAGTGTGTGTCTTTGTTTCTTGGTGTAAGTGTATGTCTTTGTTACTTGGTGTCAGTGTATATCTGTGATACTTGGTGTAAGTGTATGTCTTTGTTACTTGGTGTCAGTGTATGTCTTTGTTACTTGGTGTAAGTGTGTGTCTGTGTTACTGGGTATCAGTGTCTGTCTTTGTTACATGGTGTAAGTGTGTGTCTGTGTTACTGGGTATCAGTGTATGTCTTTGTTACTTGGTGTCAGTGTATGTCTGTGTTACTTGGTGTAAGTGTGTGTCTTTGTTACTTGGTGTAAGTGTATGTCTGTGTTACTTGGTATAAGTGTATGTCTTTGTTACTTGGTGTCAGTGTATGTCTTTGTTACTTGGTGTAAGTGTGTGTCTGTGTTACTGGGTATCAGTGTATGTCTGTGTTACTGTGGGTTAGTGTGTGTCTGTGTTACTGGGGGTCTGTGTGTGCTTCTAACTGGGTGTCAGTGTGTGTCTGTTAATGGGTTTAAGTGTGTGTCTGTGTTACTGGTTATCATTGTAAGTCTTTGTTACTTGGTGTAAGTGTATGTCTTTGTTCCTTGGTGTCAGTTTATGTCTTTGTGACTTGGTGTCAGTTTATGTCTTTGTTACTGGGTGTCAGTGCATGTCTTTGTTGCTTGGTGTAAGTGTGTGTCTGTGTTACTGGGTATCAGTTCATGTCTTTGTTACTTGGTGTCAGTGCATGTCTTTGTTACTTGGTGTAAGTTTATGTCTTTGTTACTTGGTGTAAGTGTGTGTCTTTATTACTTGGTGTCAGTGTATGTCTTTGTTAATTGGTGTCAGTGTATGTCTTTGTAGCTGGGT